>NC_084822.1:8309266-8634703 GCF_958449725.1 Rosa rugosa
AGTCTAGAAAACTAGCTAATCAAGAACACATTCAATGCATGAAGAACAAAGAAAGGATGTCAACCAAAGTGCACAACCTAGTATGAAAAAGTCCATCTATTTGCAATCCTCCTTAATTGATTTCGACTTTTGTCCAAAGCCTTTACTACTTAAATCTAGCACCAATTACATGCATATATCCTAAGTTGGCCATCAAAGAACACATACATATAAAAGTTTTCCATAATCGAAAATCAATTAAGCAATCTCACATAAGCAACATAAAAATCAACATAAAGAAATCACAATTTTTATTCAAACATAGAAATTGGGCTTAAACTTTGCCCTTAATGTTATTGTTAACTAAAAACAAATTCCTACGAAATTAAATAAGGAAAAAGAATGAATTACACCGTGAGTTGGAGATGGAGATGGAGTGCTTGAAACGTTGAAATCTTGAATCTTGGAAGCAAGCCTTCAAGGTGGACGATGGAGGATATGATATTCCCCGGCTCCTTCTTCTTCTTCTTCTTCTTACTTGAAAACGCAGAATTTTGCAACTAGAGAATGGAGAGAAAAATGGAATGGAAATGGAGAGACAAAGAAGATGAAATGGATGAAAGGAATGTACTTAGAGTGAGAGGAGAAGGTGTTTATATAGGGAAGAAAAAGAAGAGTGAAATGATAAATGGAAGAAAAATAATGAAAGTGGTTTGTAAAATATGGAAAAGATGGAGTAATGATGAAATGAAAGCAAGGCATGAAGGTGCAGAAGTATGGAAGTGATGATGATCTATTGGAGCAGAAAAATATATCCAAGGAAAAAGAGAAAAGCATCTAGCTTTCTTCATGTGGGTAGGAAACTTGAACATGTGGTGTTGAGCTGTTTTAGGTCAGTTTCTGCCCTTTTATTCCTTCAATTATTTCTGCAACAGGAATTCAGTTTTGGCTCGTGACTTCTTCATATGAAATGATCTACCATGAGTGTAGATCATTTTGGTAAAATTTCAGAATTTATTTCCATGCCTTTGGGCTGGAAATGCTGCTGGACCTCTTACAGGTCCAGTTTTCCAGTTTTGCTTCTGCAGGAAATTGGGCTGACTGTTTGAAGGCCTTCCACTCAATTATAGCTCTGGCACTCTTCATAAGAAATGATCCTTAGGATGTGTAGAATGGATCTGGAAAGTTTCAGCTCATTTGAAGTTCATTTGGTCCGGCGGCCGCTCCTTCTTCCTTGCTTGGCTTGGTTTCTCCTAGCCGGAGTAGGAAAATGTGTAAAATTGACATTTTAGTACATTTCCATTTTTCTCCACCATTTATAGGTAAGTGTGGACCTAATGCTCATTTCACCATCATTTGCTCCAATGTACCTAAGAAAATAGAAATTGAGTTAAAAATCGATTCGTTAAGGAATTAACTAAGCAAAATGTGAGGAATTAACTATTAAAATACCACTTTAAAATGCTCCTATCAAATTCCCCCACACTTAGCTTTTGCTAGTCCCTTAGCAAAATCAAAAACTAACAAACCAAAAAGACTATGACACAAAACAAAGAAACCAACGAAAAAAAATGACTAAGTATGGAAACAAAAACACAAAGACTCAAAGAAACCAAAAACGTAAAACACAAAGCAAAACACAAAGAAAAAAATGTCACACATAAAAGAGTAAATTCAAAGACAAAGACCAAGATGTTGACATCACAAAGACCTCTATTGCCCTTTAACATATTGTCTCAGAAATCTCTTACTTTCACAACACCAAGATTAGCACTCAACCAAGAATCAATGTTAAGCATTCGAGAGTTAATTAAAACATATGATCCACACATACACAAGTAGGACTTGGTTGTAACAATGGTGATGGGGTTTAGCTTAGCATGCTTCAGACAAGTATGATTCATATCCTCACAAGGTATATCCACTCTTTCTTCTCTCAGATCAAGGCAATGCTTAAAAGCTTATAATCACTCATTTATATGTGAGAGAACATATTTTAAGGCAGTCAAATAGCTCACATATATAAGAAACGAAAAGCACTTTGTGAATATAATTTTTTTTTCAAAAGATCTCATGAAGGATATCAACTACTTGCACGAATGGACCCAAGCCATAGGTTCAACTCTTGTAACTCATCTCCACATCAAAGGCTGTCCCATCTTAAGGATCAAGAAGGTCTTCTCAAAGGGTTGTAATGGGGCTAAGGCTCAAAGTTTTCAGAAATGAAAGGTATGGAATGTCAAAGTATCCTAAAAACCTAGCAGAGCTCATGCAGATGTAGAGAGACTTCTAGAAATCCACCAACTCAAAACGCCACACCCATAGAGGTAAAATAAAAGGGCTAATGTCTTCATGTTGGGCCCAAACTTCCTTCTAAACTTCCTTTAAACTCTAGTGAAATGGACAAAGGTCAAATTTTTCTGTAGTGGGCCTTCAATTCAAAGCAAACTCCAAAATCACTAAGTATGGGGGATGAAAGTCCATAAACATATATATTTTTTTTCTTTCTTTTTCTTTTTAGCCGTACACAATTTTTCTCTTTTCTTTTCATTTTTTCACGGCTTCAACATATCTTTTTCTTTATGGACAAGTCTATCCCCACACTTGAACTTTCACCTCTTCTCAATCTTCATCCTTAGCACCAAACCCATGTAGTATGTCTCAAAAGATAGCTCCACTAAGTTTTTAGAACAAAGGGTAGGATTATCACTATACTAAGGTTCAGGGGTTAAGGATTTTTAGGGTGATGAAAGAAAAGGCTTAATGTAGGCTCAAAGGGGTCTATCTAGGGGGGTCCCACGACGGGCACAAATGGGGACACAAGTTTATTTAGCAATGGTGGTAATTCCTAGAGAACCTCTATCCCTTCCAGAATCAGGGCCATGTATTGATATCACGTCTCAACAAGCACAAGAGCGAATTCTAGCATTCTCTAGTCAATTAAACTTAATCTATGGCAAGCAGTCAATCAAGATGAAAGAATAATGAGATCATCAAAACATCGCCAAGAAATTAAGAATATATTTTTCATTTCACTCCAAGAAAAAGGGACATGGTTCAATTATCTCACATGGATTTTATGAATCACAACTCATCTTAACATGCTCATATTCTGTACCAAGGTCATGCAATCCATATCCACTACAAGTGCATACATTTTTCATATATCTCAATTAACCAAAGAATACCATGTTAAAATCATCTCAATGTTGTGATCCTCTTTTAGTCATGATTTCAGAGATATAGAATCATCCCAGACAGTTGAAAGGCATCCTAAGACTCAAAACAAAACAAAAACAAGAACAACACATAAAGTGATGCAACATACAAGAAAAAAAACGTTTTGGACTTAGGGATATTTCTCTTCTCCTTTCGGTAACTCCTTTGGAACATGACCAGGTGAAGAGAGGAACGATTTTGGCGGAGCTCAGCTCACTTGATTTACAGGGGACGAGACCCTTTGTCAGCACTTCTCATATCCAAACTAGACCTTTAGACATCACATCCCATTGGATGCGCCTACGATGAAGAAGATATTTACCCAAAATTCATTTTGACTCTAACAACAAACAAACAAAACAAACAAACTAAAGAACAAAGATAAACAAAAAGACAAAACATGAATATAAAACCTAAAACAAAGTTAACGATTTTTTTTTTTTTTTTTTAAATTTAATTTTTTTAATTTTCTGATTTTTCTGATTTTTTATTTTGTTTTCTTTTTATGACAAAAACTAACTACAAGCATTAATCCTTCCCCCCACACTTAAATCATACATTGTCCTCAATGTTAAACAAGTTAGAGCATGCAATGAACAATTATCATGTGAATGGAATGATTAACTCAAGAAAACCTAAAAACAAAAACTAAAAACGCAAATAACAAAGATACAATCAGAAAATAGTAATAGAGGAGATAGAGTTTAAGAGAGCAAATCTGCGTTGATGGCTCCTCCACAGCTACGGTTGAAATGGGTTGCCTCCCATGCAGCGCTTAATGTTTAAAGTCTTTCAGCCTAGACTTGTACCTCCATTTACTCCTTTGGAGGAGCGGTATGCGGGCGAGTGGCAGCCTTCTTGCTGGTTTCAGCCTTCGGAGGAGGGTTCTGATGGAGTGACATAAATAAAAAAAAAAAGCGGGGGAGGCAAGGTTCGAAACCTTAACCTGCTGCACGAAACCTTTGTCCCCAACCACTGGAGCACAAGCTGTGCTTAATATAATGTGTACAAATTTTATACTTATTATGTCATAAACGAACATAATAAAAATAAACGAGAGGCGAGGTTCGAACCTCAGACCTCTTGTACACGAACTTTACACTCAACCACTCGAGCACGGCTGCTCACGTTATTATCCATACCAATCCTTTTATTTAAACCAACTGTTTCAACTGTTTCAACAATTCGGCACAAAACATCCAAGACTGTTGCAGAAACCCAGCCCAACGTATCCAAAACTGTTACAGAAATCCGGCCCAACTCATCCAAAACTGTTTCAGAAACTCGGCCCATCATGTCCAAAACTGTTTCTGAAACTCGGCCCATCAGGCCTCTACCCACAGCTACAGTGATGCCTTGATCCGAGACAGGCCCAAGTACTGCCCACTTGTGTCACGGCTTATCCCTTCCGTGATTTACGGCAGTCAAATCTGCTTTCGGCTACAGCTGTCTGCCACAGCGCCTCGAGATTCCCTCGGTCCCCTTACACGCTCTCCACGCGCCAACAACTTTTCCGGGTTTCAGGGCGACTTTAATCCAACGCGTAGAATGAATCACAGGAATCGTCCATCCAACGGTGGAGATCTGCTCACCTCGCTCTATAAATAGGTGCATTCTGAGGGCGCAACTGTTCACTCCAAAGGAACGAAAATCTCTCCTGAGTTCCAGCCCCTCTCTCCCAACTCTTCAGCTTTCCTCTTCTTTCAAAACTCAAAATATTTCTTCTTCGATTCAATCCTTCTCTTCTAATCTTCTCTCCCATCTAGTTGATTCAATCCCATCTTTCCTCTGAACTTTCAGATCTCCAACACACCATCATCATCCTTAATCCCTTTAACAACAACTCCTTCAAACACTTGACAACTTTACTCTTCGATCTTCACATCCCCTCAACCCATCACTATGGAACCACGAACTCTGCAACTGATGGAGCTACAAACCCCGCAACAAATCGAGGATGGAGGAAACAACCAAGCAGCCGGGAGTAGTGCCAACACAGATTTCTGGCGAAGCCGTGCCAGGTGGGTTCCTACTCCAGATCAAATAAGGATCCTCAAGGATCTTTACTACGACAAGGGAGTTAAGTGCCCAACTACAGAGCACATTCACGAGATCTGTCTCCAGCTGAACCAGTATGGACATGTTGAGGGCAAGAACATTTATTTTTGGTTCCAGAATGTCAGGGCTCGAGAGAAGCAGATGAAGAGGTGCAATCAGGCTGCTCAAGTGCCCATGGGAACTAGTTCTCCTGGTACTGGTGGATCCATTGATCTCAATTTTGGGTCCACTGGTTCTACTGGTGCTGGTGGATCCATCGACATCAATTTTGGGCCAGCTGGTGGATCCATTGACATCAATTTTGGGTCCACTAGTTCTACTGATGATGGTAGATCCATTAATCTCAACTTTGGTTCCACCGATTCTACTGGTAATGAAGGATTTCTTGATTTAAATTTTGTTTCATATTCTTCCTCACACTTCAACACTAATACCAGTACAACTCTTTTGGCACAACAGGAGGACAAACATCCCTGCAACAACGAGGAGGAGATCACCAGGAGATTGAAACTCTTCCATTGTTCCCCATGCCTGGTGAGGACATCTTTGGCAACATGAAGACTACTTCCGAGGGAGGTAGCGGTTATGGCGGTGGCTCTCGCATTTCCCTTGAGCTCAGTCTCAACTCCTCCGGAGCTGCTGATTTGGCATAGTACAGTGTATTATTTTTATTATTATTATTTTATTTTATTTATTTATTATTATTATTATTTTTTTTTTTTATTTTTTTTTATTTTTTATTTTTTTTTTTTTTATTTTTTTTTGTAAAAAGCTGAATTTAATAAGACTGAATGAATGCATTTTATTTTATTTTTTTATTTATTTATTTTTTATATATATATATATATATATATATATATATTTGTTTTTTAAATATAGGACTCAAAAATATTTATAGGACTCAAAAAGAAAGACAAAAATATAAATCCCTTCCCCCACACTTAAATATTGCATTATCCTCAATGTAATCAATTAAAAGCATGCAATGAAATAAGTAAGCATATAGGGATGGAATTTACGAAAATAACTACTAAAACAAAAAGAAAATGGAGGAGTAAAAGGGGAAGAGAAAGAAAATCTGATTATATTCTGAATTGGGTTGCCTCCCAAGCAGCGCTTGTATTTTACGTCTTGCAGCCAGACGGTACCTACATTAAATAAAGTTAGTAACTTAATATTAACAAAGAAATACAAAAAAAAAAAAACAAGTAACTATGAATTACAAACTACAAGTATAATTAACAAGTATTTTGTACATAAGACACAAGTTAAGTATACAAGTGAGTATAAAACGTAAAAAAAGTATTTTTACAAGTATAAAGTGTGAAACAACAAAATAATTTACACGTAAAGAGTATGCACAAGTATTTCTTTTGTTATAAACATTATTGATATCAAATCTAATTCCAAGCGGTAAATCAAGTGGACGTGCGGCCCAAGTATAGTCGTCTAGACACAAAGTCCCTCCTACATCCGTTGGGCAACCTTACTGAAATGGCCAGGTAGGGGAGGGTGAACACGAGAGGAAAAATCCATTTTGGCATGAGCTAGGCCCATTTGTAAGCACTTCTGGATTCAAAAACCCGTCATGAACGTTGTCCCCTTCCTAGACACCATCTCACATAGGATATTCTTACTAGGATGTAAAAGGTCCTAAGTGTGTTAGACAGTTCAATGAATGTTAATAAAGGCCGCCCTCAACCTTAAGGGACCTGAACTAGGTACCAATAAGGGGTTTAGGCCAATATTAATAAACACGACTTCACCTATTCCTTCTTTAATTTACAACTCACAATTAAACTCGTATTCAACAATAAAAAAAACAACCTAGTTAATTTAAACTAAGTATCAAACAGTTTATATACAATAATTAAAAACAAAAACAAGTGATTTTTCAAATCCCCGGCAACGGCGCCAAAAATTGATACGCTCAAAGCAAGCGCATAATTTAACCCTGAAAACATCGTTAGTAGTATAAGCAAATAGGGATCGTTCTATTCCGGGGATTGAGGGTACACCTGTCATTGTCAAAAAAAAAACAAATAAAGAATTAAAATAATAAAGTAAAAAGTATTATGTACAAAAATAAAATAAAGAATAAAAATATATACAAGTTAATATAAAAAGGGGGGTTTTGAGATTATAGAATTGGAATTAAAATTAAATGAAATAAAGAAAGTGTAAAAACACATATACAAGGGTGGAACACAAGAAACAAAGATCAAAACTACAATCATATGAATGAAATCCAATTACAATTCCTATAGTTGATTATCTATGTCATGAGAAATAAGTTGACCATGTGAAACATTCGAAGCAAATGATTTCTCATATTTTACTTTCCTTGAATATTTAATCTAAGTGAAAGCACCTAAATTAAACCTATTGAACATGCAATCATAGTCTAGAAAACTAGCTAATCAAGAACACATTCAATGCATGAAGAACAAAGAAAGGATGTCAACCAAAGTGCACAACCTAGTATGAAAAAGTCCATCTATTTGCAATCCTCCTTAATTGATTTCGACTTTTGTCCAAAGCCTTTACTACTTAAATCTAGCACCAATTACATGCATATATCCTAAGTTGGCCATCAAAGAACACATACATATAAAAGTTTTCCATAATCGAAAATCAATTAAGCAATCTCACATAAGCAACATAAAAATCAACATAAAGAAATCACAATTTTTATTCAAACATAGAAATTGGGCTTAAACTTTGCCCTTAATGTTATTGTTAACTAAAAACAAATTCCTACGAAATTAAATAAGGAAAAAGAATGAATTACACCGTGAGTTGGAGATGGAGATGGAGTGCTTGAAACGTTGAAATCTTGAATCTTGGAAGCAAGCCTTCAAGGTGGACGATGGAGGATATGATATTCCCGGCTCCTTCTTCTTCTTCTTCTTCTTACTTGAAAACGCAGAATTTTGCAACTAGAGAATGGAGAGAAAAATGGAATGGAAATGGAGAGACAAAGAAGATGAAATGGATGAAGGAATGTACTTAGAGTGAGAGGAGAAGGTGTTTATATAGGGAAGAAAAAGAAGAGTGAAATGATAAATGGAAGAAAAATAATGAAAGTGGTTTGTAAAATATGGAAAAGATGGAGTAATGATGAAATGAAAGCAAGGCATGAAGGTGCAGAAGTATGGAAGTGATGATGATCTATTGGAGCAGAAAAATATATCCAAGGAAAAAGAGAAAAGCATCTAGCTTTCTTCATGTGGGTAGGAAACTTGAACATGTGGTGTTGAGCTGTTTTAGGTCAGTTTCTGCCCTTTTATTCCTTCAATTATTTCTCCAACAGGAATTCAGTTTTGGCTCGTGACTTCTTCATATGAAATGATCTACCATGAGTGTAGATCATTTTGGTAAAATTTCAGAATTTATTTCCATTCCTTTGGGCTGGAAATGCTGCTGGACCTCTTACAGGTCCAGTTTTCCAGTTTTGCTTCTGCAGGAAATTGGGCTGACTGTTTGAAGGCCTTCCACTCAATTATAGCTCTGGCACTCTTCATAAGAAATGATCCTTAGGATGTGTAGAATGGATCTGGAAAGTTTCAGCTCATTTGAAGTTCATTTGGTCCGGCGGCCGCTCCTTCTTCCTTGCTTGGCTTGGTTTCTCCTAGCCGGAGTAGGAAAATGTGTAAAATTGACATTTTAGTACATTTCCATTTTTCTCCACCATTTATAGGTAAGTGTGGACCTAATGCTCATTTCACCATCATTTACTCCAATGTACGTAAGAAAATAGAAATTGAGTTAAAAATCGATTCGTTAAGGAATTAACTAAGCAAAATGTGAGGAATTAACTATTAAAATACCACTTTAAAATGCTCCTATCATACATCAAGGAGCGTCTAGACAGGGCTATGGCAAATGTTGATTGGTGTTCGTCTCAGAGTAGAACTCAAGTGTTTCACCTCCCAAAAATTGGCTCAGATCACCGCCCAATTTTGGTTGATACTCTTCCCACTGAAACTCGTGGTTGCTCTTTATTCAGGTTTGAACAATTTTGGAACTCCCATGTTGATTGTGCTTCAGTCATAAAAGACTCTTGGTGAAATGTTTCATCAGCCTCACCTATGCACACTTGGATCTCGAATTTGGGTAATGTTAGAGTGTCTCTGTAGAACTGGAGTAAAACTGCTTTCCCTACTTCTCATGCTCAGGTTAGGTCCTTAATTCATGATTTGGAAGCCCTTCATGAATCCAATGCTCCTGACATTCAGCATCAACTAACTGACATCTCCGAAACTATCTCTCATCTTTGGAACCGCGATGAGATGTATTGGCAGCAGCGATCTAGAGTTATGTGGCTTCAATTGGGAGACCGAAACTCAAGTTTTTTCCATCATGTTACTCTTCAAAGACGCCAATTCAACAAAATCCTTAGACTGCAAGAAGACACAGGTCAATGGATTCATAATGAACGCGATATCAGTGGCAGTTTCCTCAATTATTTTAAGCAGCTTTTCTCTTCTAATGGTCCTCAACAGTGGTCAGAAGTCCTTGACTTCATCGATCCTCTGGTTACAGATGATATGAATTCCTCTTTGGATAGGCCTATTTCTCTGGAGGAAGTCAAAGCAGCGGTTTTTGATATGGGAGCTCTAAAAGCCCCGGGCCCTGACGGATTTTCAGGTACTTTCTATCAGTCTCATTGGGACACAGTTCAATCTGTTGTATTGGAATCAGCCTCCTATCATCATTCCACAAAAATATCCTCCATTCCCTAAACAAAACTCATATTGCTTTGATCCCCAAAGTCAAAAACCCCTCTTCTGCCTCCCGATTTCGTCCAATAGCCTTTTGTAATTACTCCTATAAGATCCTTGCCAAGATCCTTGCTAATCGATTGAAGCCCCTCATGCCTTCGATCATTTCCACAAACCAATCTGCATTTGTAAATGAGCGCCTCATCCAGGACAATATTATGGTGGCTCATGAAGTTTTTCATTACATCAAACTTCTCTGTTCCGGCTCTGATGGGGTCTTTGATTTGAAGTTAGATATGAATAAAGCTTATGACCGTGTGGAATGGTCGTTTCTTGAAAATGTTCTTTTGAAGCTGGGTTTTTCTTCTTCTTGGACCAATCTGGTTATGAGTTGTGTACGCTCTGTAACTTACTCGGTTCTGTTAAATGGTAAGCCAGGTGAATGGTTTGCTCCTGCTAGAGGTTTACGTCAGGGTGACCCTCTGTCACCTTTCTTGTTTCTTTTTGTCAATGATGTGCTGTCCAAGATGATCCTTAAAGCTACAGAGTTCAACCTTATTCATCCGGTTTGACTTGGCCCTCAACAGATAGCAGTTAGTCACTTACTATTTGCGGATGACTCCCTTTTCTTCTTCAAGGCTTCTTTGGATAATTGCTTGTGTCTGGCTGATTTACTCCATACTTTCTGCATTTCTTCTGGTCAACGTATAAATATGGATAAATCATCAGTATATTTCAGTCCTAATACTCCGCTGCCTATTGTCCAATTAATAAGCAATGTCTTGCAGATGACAGTGGTTGATGACCCTAGTAGATATCTCGGATTACCAACAATTTGGGGGAGGTCGAAAAGAAAAGCTCTTGCCTTTGTTAAAGATGCAGTGAAGAAGAAGGTTGATGGCTGGAAGCAATCTACTTTGAGTCAAACCGGAAAAGAAACTTTAATTAAAGCGGTAGCAAGTGCAATTCCAGCCTATACTATGTCCTGTTTCAAGTTCCTCGTTTCTACTTGCAATGAGATTAATTCCATGTTAAGTGACTTTTGGTGGGGAAATTCTACATCTACAGGCATTCATTGGAAGTCTTGGGAATATTTGGGTCTTTCTAAAAATGATGGAGGGCTTGGTTTCCGTAATTTGCAGAATTTTAATGATGCCCTCCTAGCAAAGCAAGTGTGGAGATTGTTTCAGGCTCCGAATTCCTTTTGTGCTCAGATTCTTTAGCAACTTTATTATCCTAATTCTTCCATTCTTCAGGCAAAAAGAGGTTCTTCCCCTTCTTGGTTGTGGTCTAGTCTGTTAGTTGGTCGTTCGCTTATCCAGAATGGTGCTATGTGGAATGTTGGTAATGGCCGCTTGGTGAATTTATGGTCTGATTGCTGGATTCCAGTGCTGCCCCCCTCTCCTCTCAATCTAGATAAAGGCAGGCTTAACACTCCGGTGTCCTCTTTAATCAATTGGAGTTGCAATTGCTGGGACTTAAGCTCTATTGATGCAGATCTGTCTCCTCTTCAAAGTAGCAAAATCAGAGCAATTCCTCTACTGGCTGATCATTTTCAAGACAAGCTAATCTAGCCTTTCACAAAGAATGGAACCTACTCGGTCAAATCAGGTTACAAGTTCTCCTTCTCCTGGAATTCTCATGTTTCTTCCATTCATCCATTTCATTCTCACTCAATTCCTTCATCTACATGGAAATGGATTTTTAATATTAGAACCCTCCCCAAAATCAAACTCTTCTTTTGGCGTGTTGTGCATAATATTCTAGCAACCAAATCTGCCCTTTTTCAACGTCATATTGCTCGCAGTCCAGTTTGTCCTCTTTGTAATCTGTTCCCTGAATCTGTTGAGCATGTTCTGTTTTCATGTCCTTGGGTTGTAGCTGCCTGGTTCGCCCATCCTTTTGGTTACAAAGTCTCCGTGCAATCGCTCAATTCTTTGGATTCATGGATCGAGCTCATTCGGAAATTGCCCGTATCTCCAGACTTCTTTACCCATATTTCTTTCTTTCTATGGTTCATTTGGAAACATAGATGTCGTTGTATATTTAATCATGAGATACCTAATTCATCAAAAATAGCAATGACCTCTTTCTCTGCTGCTCTGGAATTCTTAGAAGCGGTTCCGGTTAAGTCAGTTCACCTTAATGGTAGCACCTCTACTTCTCAGTCCGATGTGTCTACTGTCTGGTCTCCTCCGACTGACCCCTTCTTCAAAGTTAATATTGATGCTTCCTGGGATGGTTCCTCAAATTTCGGGGGAATAGCGGCTGTTGTCCGTGATCATTTGGGTTCTCTTGTTGATGGTTTTGCTGGGGTAATTCATGCTCTTTCCCCGCTTGCAGCAGAACTGATGGCTATTTGTGAGGGCCTGATTCTCATCCCTAAGCTTCCTCCGGGGCCTATAACTCTGGCTTCTGACTCCCTCTCCCTTATCAAAGCCTTCAATTCAGGTGTTCCTCCTCAAGATTGGACCGTTTCAAACTTGTTCTTTAAAGCCCGGTATCTCTCTTTAAACCGGCAAATCAGTTGGCTTTGGACCAGCAGGAAAGCAAATAGAGCTGCTGACCATGTTGCGGCTCTGGCTTTCAGAGGATTATGTCCTCCTTCATGGGTTGCTCATCCTCCTTCTTCTCTTGTTAGCATTCTCCTGTATGATGGGCTTCCTTGTCCTCATTAGCTTTCTTGTTGGGTTGAGCAGGGAGTTGTCCTGTCTTCCTCTCTGCTGTATCTGTTTGCTTTTGCTTCTTTAATCTATATCCCTTTCGCCAAAAAAAAAAAAAACAGACATTCTGGTCAAAAGTTAATCGTAATTTGATTCACAATTAAGAACTGACTTTTTGCAACAAGTAACCCGAAAAATCCAAAACCAAATCTTCTTAAATATTCTAGTGACTAGTAACCTCATTACGTGTGAGTTACCTATTTGATTCTAGGCCGCTTCGTTACTTTTATAATTTTCTGGCTAAATTAGGCACATTTTCGTCCTACATCATATCACCATTGATTTGAAACTCAAAAAGAAATCTTGTCCAAATATTTATTGCGTTTATAAAATCAGATTCGCACAACATATTCAAGACAAGCAAAGCTACCTGGACAAATCATGGTTAGTGCAAAACTAATAAAAAAGATGACTGTCCTGTCCTAGATTAATATAGTTGAGTGTTGTACTAGAATCTTATTATTTTGGTCTTTCATTATTTGATCTGATGCAGTTATCAGACAAATTATTCTTCACGGCATCATAAAATGGTCGACTTCATTTCTCGAAGTAACTTCCACACCTTGCCTTCTTGTCTTCTCCTGCAAAGAAATACCAGCTCTTCAAATCTTATATTCTAATCGATATGATTGACCCTCACTATAGGAGCACTGTTTTAGTGTTTTGGGCATTAGTGACTTCTAGACTCGATTGAAAGAATAGCTTTAGCTTAGAGAATATACAGCTTTCTCTTGTGCAGCCTTTTTAGAGTACAATTTGTACTAGGTACTGTATATTTCCATCTGTAGGAGAATATGATGGTATGTTTGAACTTTGAACTTTACGGTGTTCGAAATTAACGGAGCAACGTATATAAGCTAACACTCAATCTTCTTTGTTAGGGAGATGCAAAAACACTAGTTTGCTTTGAGTACCTAGCTAGTTGTTCCTGTGCCAAACAGCTCCTTCATAACTGCTTAAGATATTGCATTATTTCAACAAGCATCTTGCCCTCCCAAAGTTGAAAGAGAATAGGAAAGCAACAAAGAGTTGTTGTGCATTTTAATAGGTGAACAAGATGTTGGTGGGGTTAATCGTCTTCACTTATCTCTATCTAAAATCGCCCACTAATAATGTTATGATATCATGTTAGACAATCATTAAACTACTAAGAAGCAAACCAAAAGTAAATATCACCAAACAAACAAAAATGAAACTAAAATCTGCCATCAATTATAAAAGAAAAGGTTGGAAATAAGATGTCAAGGAGATTCACTCTAGAAGTTCTTTGACCATCCTTTTGACAAAAGATTCCAAGCTAAGGCGCATTGGCAATCAACTTCCATCCTTTCTTTCTTACTCCACACTTCTTGATATGATTTGCACGCATACATGTGGGTTAGTTTGGAATAGTGTGCAACTTATTAAGGCAAGTAGACAACAAATATGTCAAAAACTTAACTGGTAGTTTATTAAATTTGGATGGATCAAATTTCACACTATCTTATACCAATTGTTGAGCTTGGAACATTGCTTGTTCTTGAGAAGGGTCCCCTCCTATATGTGCATTTGAAGAATGGGAATGGCCCTCATTCTTGTCCATCTCTCTTGAGTTTGATAAATCAATGGCTGAAGGATTTTTGGTCCTGCATAAATCAATTAATGTTGCTATCTGAATAGAGAAGGACATCCGCTGCAACTGCAAGTGCGTCTTCTCACTCTTCTGGGTATAGTCCAGTGAATGCTACAAGTCTGTGGGTCGGAAACCATAAGAAGCTAATTTTCAATCATGTTTTGTACAATATCTGAAGCTTGAAGACCATTCAATTATCAGGAAGCTCAAATTGGGTATTTGTGATTCTCACTATTCTGGCCATGTATCACAAACTCTATCTGTTTGGGATATTAGAATTCTATCTGCAGAGAATCACTTCCATGGATCACCTTCTCGACTACTTTTATATCCTCTAAAGCAATACTCATCTTGTAGGGATTATGCAGCTAAATGCAAGCCATGAATTAACCTTACACCGAAAAGAAGACCCTATACGTCTAATGTAGAAGATGGTTAATTTTAATCCACCACAATTTTAAACATTTTGAGATAAAACACACTTCATGAGTTTAAGAATTAGATTAGTCAAAACATTCTTTCTAAACCTGGGTGGTTAAGTTGAGAACAATATCATTAAATTACACATTAATTGCAAACACATTCCTTTAGTCTCCATCCATTTCGTGTAATTGGATTTAAGAAAGGAAAAGCACTACCCAACAAGTAGTAGCTAGGGTTTCATTTCCCCCATTTCTAGGGCATTCATTCTCCATGAGTGTCATTTTCTCAAGAACTCATTCTCCAAATATGGAAAAGGAAAAATAAACTCATTCCCAATTCCCAAACCTCTACTCCACCAACCAAACCTGGCTAGACTTCCAGTAAAGTATCAATCATTCAAGTACATTGTGAAGTTGTGAAACTCTTAATTGATTAGTTGATTAATATAGAGCTAGCTGCAAGCAGTTGAATACCTAAACAATTTTATCAGCAAAGACAAACTAAGTATGACCAGGACCAAAGGCCAAATAAAGTCTCTAAGAATTTCCATTTTTCCTTGGTGAAGGAATATTCAATTAATATTGTGTGTTATCATAATTTTATATATGCACAGATGAAAAGTATGTCATTAACAAGGCTGCATATATATGATTATACCAGCAACTATTGCAATACCATATTTATAGAATTCATGTTGGACTTAATAACAATTTTACCATTACCTACAACCTTACTTTTCTAATAAGAAGCATCATTAGAATAATGGGGAAAGATGAGGTTAGTCGTTAGTGTATTATGAAAAGGGAAGTTAGAGAATGTGGAGTAGATTAGTCAAAAAGGGAAAAGATGATGAGTAGTGGATTAGCTTTACTGCATTTTTAGTGAACACAACGGTTATGGTAGTAGCTCAATGGAAACGTTAGAAAGTAAAGCAGGTTCGAGCTTTAACCCTTTTTTATTTTTCCGGTCTCTGGTCTGAGCTTTAAGCTACCTGCTACCAACCCCTCCAGTAATCCAATTGATCTTATAAACTGTAGTTTTTCTGAGCCTACCAGTAAAAATACCGATTCCCATGGTACTGAAAAATGTTCTGTTGCCTGCCCATGTTGTACTGACTTTTCAATAGTAAAATTTAATTGCATCTGTCATAGATGTCATAAAATGTGTGCATAATTTCTTAGTGTAGTCATACCACACTAGTATATAAGATAGCAGTCAAAAATTCATAATATATATGTTTTCCCATATTAATAATTTTCATTACAAGTTTTTTTTTTTGTTTTTTTTTTTTTGAGTTGAAGGAGGTTAGACATTTTTATTTAATATGGAAGAAGCAATATTACACAGTGACTCGCTCATGTTGGGCCGTCAGAAAAAGACACCGCTAAACGCAATACCACTCCACCTATTGAGTGAAGCTCATGGGGGAGTAAACTAATAAGAAACTGACAATAAAATTTTTCCACAACATCCATCAGTAGACTCGCTGACAACCTCAGACCAATAATCCTAGCAGTTCCTAGCGGGTATTGATCCCAAACAAAATAAAAGGTTGGATATAGAACCGAGAGTCGTCTCGGATCCCAAGTTTTAATAGAAAAACCACCTGGATCCCAGATCTGGATCCAAGACTTAGTAAGCCCAATTTCTACTGCTATAGACCACCCAAAAAGTCTCAGGCCCAAGTCCAAATAACAGACTTGAGCCCAAGCTGCATTAGGTCATCTCCTAGCAGTTAGCTCGTCTTGGTAACAGGCCCTGCCGCCACCGGCGCACCAAAACCTGACACCAGTACCCCGCGCACTGCCACGCCGGAGAGACTCCACTTGCGGTGCCGCCGCCGCTGGCCTGAGATAATCAAACACTCCCTCTAACAGTTTGATGGCAAACCCACAACAGCCAAACCCTTCAATTCTGACAGACAATCTCGCCGCCGCCAACAATTGGCCACCGCCACCAAGAAACTGTCGGAAACCAGCAGCCAACGACCTCCGCCATCCAACTTCCAGATTGGATTTCCATGCCGCCTTCAAAGAACCCGGATCCCAAATCCGGATCCGACCCGAGACCTCCCTTGTTCCATCGAAAGGTAGCCAACCACCCTCACTAGTTCGCCAGACCAAATTCAACAATGGTTCCCAGGTCGTGGCGACTTGAGAGGGAGAAAATCACGATTCACCGCCAAAAAAGAAGATGAATACCACGCCTTCATGGAGCAAAATGGAAGCAAAGAAGAGACGGTTTGCACCGTTCTCGAGATATACGACACCAGGGGAAGCGCCGACAGTGTTCTCCATCGAAGATGAAGAAGATTACAGAAACTCCCACCCATCGGCGGCGTTCTGTCAAACCCTAGCAGAGAGGGTCAAAAAGTAGACTATATCTTTATATTTTTACTTCTATTTCATTAGAAGTTCTTAGATTGCTGCTTATGACATTACTCACGCTTTAAAGAGTTCCCGTCATTGTAATAAATACTTCGTTTTATATGTCACGCCCCGAATTTTGAATAACCAATTCAAATCCGAAACATGAATAAACAATTAATACAAATAACGTTCTGAATTTTTTTCTCACAAACAAACACACCACTCGCCACTCAACACAAAAACTCGAAAACCTAGAGTTAATTATTACAATTCACTCTTACAAAGTAAAATCGTAAAGCTCTAAATGAGCATAACAAACCTCACAATATAATGCTGTAATTCACATAACACTACTCTAAGCAGCCCGATCACCGTCCTGGTTCTCCTGACCTGTAGGATTTCCCGCTACACAATTTGAATAGTGTACCGGGAGTTGCAACAACACAAAACCCGGTAAGCTTTTTACAGCCAGTATGAGTAAACAAGAAAGAACTGTTGATTTTAAATTACAATTCTTATAACTCAACAACACAACCAACAATCTCAACATCTACGACGCAAACGTCAACCAATTCAATATCACCACTTTGGTCCTATCACACAACACTATCACCACTTTGGTCCCATCCCATAACACGTTAGAGCTCTAACTGCCTCGTTACCTCTGACACCTTGGCCTAGGGTCAAGCAACGGCAAAATACTTCGGTTAACACTATAACCGTCGCGCTTTGGACATCCCCGTCCTCAGCACCATATACTTCGGTTAATAATAAACCGTCGCACTTTGGACATTCCCGTCCTCGGTACACAACTTCGGTTAATAATAAACCGTCGCACTTTGGACATCCCCGTCCTCAGTACACAACTTCGGTTAATAATAAACTGTCGCACTTTGGACATCCCCGTCCTCAGTACACAAACACTCCGGTTATCCATAACCGTCAAACTTCGGACACCTCGTCCTCAGAATCCTACATTCTCCAACTCTATACATACTCCAATGTAAATCATGAATATTAACAAGAACTCATCAATCATGATCATCACATATAAATATGATAAGTCAAATTTCAATTCATAGTATTTTAATCATCCCAAATTCCACACTCTTCAATGTCACACCATTCCACATATAATCACGTAAATATATATATACGTAATCACCCACTCAGGAATGACCACTAATACCAACTATAGTTCACACAAGAAAATCGTGAAATTCATTTTGTATAATAAAAATCATTTTACTTACCCATGGACCGTAATTGATCAAGTCCATATGATTTTAAAACAAATATTTATTTCATAAATATTTTCACGCAATTACGACAAAATAAGGTAATTAAATTTATTCGGTTCGTAATATGAACCACGTGAGGTTTACTCACCTCTAAATTCCCGCTGCGTCTTCTTAACAGCTCAAAATACAATTTCACGAATCGTCCGCCAAATCAAACCGTCGATCACCTAATCAAACATGACCTTAACTTAGCCAATAACTCAAAAACATAATCAAACGAAAATCCAACGGTCGGATTGAAATTAAATGATGATCCAACGGTCGGATCCTCACGGATCGCCTTCCTAATCACTGTTTTGCATTTATACGAAGATCCAACGGTCGGATCTTCGCCCATGACCGCACAAAGCCTCTGGGGCAGTCATACGATCATCATATCAAAATTATAGGTTCATCTGACGGTCCTAATTCCACAGATCATAAATCTAACGATCGAAATCGATCGAAATCTCAAAATTCATAACTAATTCATACGATAACCGAAAAATGCGTATAATACGCCGAAATGATCGTATCGAAACATAGAATCATAAAATTGACAGAAACTAAATTTTTGACCTCCGGAGGTGGCCGGAAAGGGCCGCCGGAGTTAGGGACAGAGCCACCGCCGACCACCACAATTGGTATCGGGGCTGTGCTTGTCCCCTTCGTTTTCTCATTCTGGACACTTTTCATAACTAGCACAAGACCAAAAAATGACAGGAAGGGATCGAAATGTACCAAAAATCAGTCGGTGGCCGGAATTTTTCCAGAAACCGGCGAGCTCCAAAATCGACGTGAAAACGTCAATTTAAGGCTTCGATTCCTTCTTAAGAGTTGTTAAGAAACTCAAGAAGAACTCACTGGTTCAAGAATCACAGAAAAATATGGTCTGTAGCTCGAGATATACCGATCGAAAGCTTCGGTTTCGTTCTTGGCGGGGTTGACTTGTAGTTGCTGCTACGGGATGCGCCGCCGTGTGAGGCTGCTTCTGGGAGCTTCAGGAAGTTGAGGCGAGCTTGTGGATGGATTTTGGTGAGGATTGGTGACCGGTAGCTTGAGATATCAAGCGTGGTTCCAAAACGAGCTCAAACCGGGCGGAGCTTCCCGCCGCCGCTGGTGGCCGTGTCACGGTGCAAGGCTGCCTCTGGCAGCTGCGCAAGGCTGAGACGAAGCAAAAGGAAGTGGTTCGACGCCGTTTGGTGGCCGGTGGAGGTAGAGAGAGACCGAAGAGCCTTTGCTCTGTTTTCGGTTGGATTTCGGACGAGAAAGAGAGTGAGAGTTTGAGTGAGAGAGAGAGAGGGTGTGAGTGAGGGAGAGTGTCGGCCAATGAAGATCAACTCAATCAGTTAACCCAAGCATAATCATTAAAGTTAAAGCAGCGAAATCATGAAAGTAAGCAATACTGCTTTGCTTTGATTAAAAGAAATCGACCGGGTATTACAATCTACCCCCCTTAAAGGAATTTCGTCCCGAAATTTAAGCGTAAGTCAATTCCTCTCGATTAAGGTTGACCTAACCATAGAATCTCCCATCTTTTCCAAATCTGTAGTAATCTACAAAGCCTCAGCTCTTTGTATAAAAATACATTCCTATGGCCACTAAATCCTTTCATCACAAACGTAAACTCACACAACAACTGCTCAACAACACTCCACATCACATACACAAAATCGTCACATGGATCATCTCATAGATCCTCACATAGATCATCACATAGATCTTCACTTAGATCATCACTCTGTACTGGCATACAAGCACAGTAAACACTCCCACAAAGTGTTTCGCTACTCAATTAGCATCACGGTAAATCTCCATAGTAAAACTTAAGCATGCACCACTCTTCACAACCATAGAGATGCATCACTCAAAACAAATCATCCCCAAAAGCACGCCAATAAATTATGTCACCCAGTGATGATGACTTGGGCTTGCTCAATCCTTGGGCTAAGCACTAGGGCTGGCCATTTGGGCTAAAGAAACCAAACCATCCACATTTCGAACCGGCCCGAACCAATTTGGGTAACATTTGGGCCTACCATTCGGGCCGAACAATTGGGCTTACTATTTGGGCCTACCAATCGGCCCACCAACTTCCAGCTCGGCTACGGTATGAAATTGTACATACCGTATATACGTATGCATACCGTACAGATCGTATATACGTATGCATACCGTACAACTGTATATTCGTATGCATACCGTACAGACCGTATATACGTATGCATACTGTACAACTGTATATAAGTATACATACCGTACAGACCGTATATACGTATGTATACCGTACATACCGTATATACGTCCGTATATCAAGCATATACGAGATCCAAAAATATTTGTAAGAGGTAAGGTTCGAACTCCCGACCTCAAACACGAAGGTTTTGCTCCCAACCACTGAAGCAAGAGCTGCCTTCATTAATATATGCTCACGTGTTATATTTATTATGTCATAAGCGACATAAATAAAATAACGGGGGAGGCAAGGTTCGAAACCTTAACCTGCTGCACAAGGGCTTTGCCCACCAACCACTGGAGCACAAGCTGTGCTTAATATAATGTGTACAAATGTTTTACTTATTATGTCATAAGCGAACATAATAAAAATAAACGAGAGGCAAGGTTCGAACCTCTGACCTCTTGTACATGAGCCTTGCTCTTCAACCACTAGAGCACCAGCTGCTCTCGTTACTATCCATGCAACTTCTTTTATTTATTCTATCATAAGCGATAGAATAACAACAAACTGTCGGTACACTCCACGTGCCACGACACGTCTCTTCCGTGATTTACGGAAAGCAAATCACTTTCGGCTAAAGCTGTCTGCCACAGCGTCTCGAGGTTCGGCCTGTCCCCTTACACGCTCAACACGCGCCAACAGCTTTTCCGGGTTTCGGGGCGACTTTAATCCAACGCGTGGATTCAAATTCTGAGATCGTTCATCCAACGGTGGAGATCTGCTCACCTTGTTCTATAAATAGGTGCATTCTGGAGAAAAACTGTTCACTCCAAAAGAAAAGAAATTTTTCTTCCGAGCTCAAGTCTTTCTCTCTCAACTCTTCAGCCTTTCTCTTCTCAAATCCTTTCTTCATCAATTTCAATCCTTCTCTTCTGATCTTCTCTCCCATCTAGTTGATTCAATCCCATCTTTCCTCTGAACTTTCAGATCTTCAATATTTTCCTCCAAATCTTCAATCCTTCTTTCTCAGATCTTTTCTTCCATTTGAAGATTCGATCTCATCTTTCCTCTGAGAATCTCAGATCTCCAATCACCAGTTCAACAACTCCAATCCTTCTAACAAAATCTCCCTCAAACACTAAACCATGTATTCCTCGATTTCCACATCCTCTCACCCCATGACCCAAGAGCCACGAACTCTGCAACTAATGGAGCTCCAAACCCCGCAACAAATGGAACCACAACAACAGCAACCAACAGAGGAGGGAGGAAACACCCAAGCAGCTGGAAGTAGTGCCAACATGGATTTCTGGCGAAGCCGTACCAGGTGGATTCCTACTCCAGAACAAATAAGAATCCTCAAGGATCTTTACTATGTCAAGGGATTTAAGTGCCCAACTACAGAGCAGATTCACGAGATCTGTCTCCAGCTGAACCAGTATGGGCATGTTGAGGGTAAGAACATTTACTTTTGGTTCCAGAACGTCAGGGCTCGAGAGAAGCAGATGAATAGGTGTAATCAGGCTGCTCCAGTGCCCATGAGAACTAGTTCTCTTGGTACTGGTAGATCCATTGATCTCAATTTTGGGTCCACTGGTTCTACTGGTGCTGGTGGATCCATCGACAACAATTTTGGGCCAGCTGGTGGATCCATTGACATCAATTTTGGGTCCACTAGTTCTACTGATGATGGTAGATCCATTGATCTCAACTTTGGTTCCACCTATTCTACTGGTAATGAAGGATTTCTTGATTTAAATTCTGTTTCATATTCTTCCTCACACTTCAACACTAATACTAGTACAACTCTTTTGGCACAACAGGAGGACAAACATCCCTGCAACAACGAGGAGGAGATCACCAGGAGGTTCAAACTCTTCCTCTGTTCCCCGTGCACGGCGAGGACGTCTTTGGTAACCTGAAGGCTACTTCCGAGGAAGGTAGCGCTTTTGGTTACTATTCTGGTGGCTCAGGCGGTTACCACAGTGGCTCAAACGTTTCTCTTGAGCTCAGCCTCAACCCATCCGGAGCTGCTGACTAGGCTTAGTATAGCATAGTCCTCGCTTTTTTTTTCTTTTTTTTTTTCTTTTTTTTTTGTAATATAAACTCAATAAGATGGTGTGCATGTTTTCTTTCCTGTTTGTTTAACCAACAACAACACCAAGGATCGAACCTTGGTCACCCAATACTGTTTTCAAAACCATAAACAACTCTACTGCACACATCTTTCATAATGATGCAATAAAAACAATCACTCAAAAAGAATCCAACAATCAATTAAGTCGCATCGAGGTCTAGCTAGTATCCTCTGAGTCAAACCAAACACAACAATTTCATCGATAGGATTAGGGATTTATAAAGCTAAACACATCCTGAGTTAGCTAGGAAAAACCCACGTTTTTAGAGTTACTCTTACAACTCTTATAGAATCTCGATAATTCCATCTATCAATTGTTTCAACAAAAACTCACCACAATTCAATCCCTAACATTTAGCGATTCAGAAATCAAATCAAACTCCATATCACATAGTAATTCACTTGAACCACTATGGATACCTAACAAAATCACTAAAATCAATATCCGAAATTGCGTTTAACTATAACACCTAAAATCAATCACCAAAGGCACACACTCTCATCCAACATCATTCACAAGAACTGATTCTAACTCTCCCAATTAATTACACCAAAATCAACTCCATTGCAAAACTTTAAGTGTCCCGCCTACTTAAACTTAAAACACACAACAACTTCAAATTCACTGCAGCCCATCTCCATACTACGATCCAAAACTTAAGAAAACTAGTTCACCACACAAAGGCCACAAAATTCAATTTCATTCACTTGAACAAAACTATATTCACAAGTCACGGTCAGGTCATCAACCCATGGTGTTCAAATGAATAAATTTCAAATCCAGTTTTCCTTGTGAATCGTAACGTATCGTTCCAAAATGATGCAAGTAACATCAACCACGTATATAAGACACATCTCGCGAACTCAATTCAAATTCAGAATCACCAAAACTACTACTAATTCCAATTCTACCAACAATCCTGATTCTGAAGGAATTATAGTACTCAACGACAACCCAAAACAATGGTCTCTCCTCTCTAACCATCGAGCACAAAATAAAATTCTTGTCTCGCACCTTAAACCCTGCTTAACAACTTACAAGCACAAGGAAGAAGTAACCGCAATAATTCCTTCCCTAACCGCAACACTACTCACAACTCCACATGAGTCAAGAATCTATTCAAAAACATTAGTATATCCAACTTAAAAAGGCAAAATTACTATCGATTAATACTCGTATCCACATTACAGACGAGCATAGGTCCACACCATGCCTTCAACCAAACACTTCAACAATCAAAAGAACCTCATTTCCATAAAACAATCCTCGTTGACTTAACAGAGTTGAATCAAGAGGTTTCTATTCCTCAAGGATTGTAACTCGCAGCCACTGAACTTATTCAAATACGAACCTACAAGACAACTCTGTAGTTCTAAGTACTACTCCTTCGAATATTCAACACCTAAGAAATATAGTATGCTTGGCTAATACACGTATAACACTTAAAACACAGTATAAGTCAAATACAAGTCCATATTAACCAAGTCAATACTACAGGGAAGGTGTTAACGTTCCTAAAACGACTTAGCGGCCTAAACAACTTCCAACACTCACACATACCCAATGACTTAGCCAATACCAAAGAGCACACGATGGGGATCCGCTGCAGACGGGCCATCACTCGGAAGGTATTGACACATCACCAAATATGCACCTTACGCTCTGATACCAAACTGTCACGCCCCGAATTTTGAATAACCAATTCAAATCCGAAACATGAATAAACAATTAATACAAATAACGTTCTGAATTTTTTTCTCACAAACAAACACACCACTCGCCACTCAACACAAAAACTCGAAAACCTAGAGTTAATTATTACAATTCACTCTTACAAAGTAAAATCGTAAAGCTCTAAATGAGCATAACAAACCTCACAATATAATGCTGTAATTCACATAACACTACTCTAAGCAGCCCGATCACCGTCCTGGTTCTCCTGACCTGTAGGATTTCCCGCTACACAATTTGAATAGTGTACCGGGAGTTGCAACAACACAAAACCCGGTAAGCTTTTTACAGCCAGTATGAGTAAACAAGAAAGAACTGTTGATTTTAAATTACAATTCTTATAACTCAACAACACAACCAACAATCTCAACATCTACGACGCAAACGTCAACCAATTCAATATCACCACTTTGGTCCTATCACACAACACTATCACCACTTTGGTCCCATCCCATAACACGTTAGAGCTCTAACTGCCTCGTTACCTCTGACACCTTGGCCTAGGGTCAAGCAACGGCAAAATACTTCGGTTAACACTATAACCGTCGCGCTTTGGACATCCCCGTCCTCAGCACCATATACTTCGGTTAATAATAAACCGTCGCACTTTGGACATTCCCGTCCTCGGTACACAACTTCGGTTAATAATAAACCGTCGCACTTTGGACATCCCCGTCCTCAGTACACAACTTCGGTTAATAATAAACTGTCGCACTTTGGACATCCCCGTCCTCAGTACACAAACACTCCGGTTATCCATAACCGTCAAACTTCGGACACCTCGTCCTCAGAATCCTACATTCTCCAACTCTATACATACTCCAATGTAAATCATGAATATTAACAAGAACTCATCAATCATGATCATCACATATAAATATGATAAGTCAAATTTCAATTCATAGTATTTTAATCATCCCAAATTCCACACTCTTCAATGTCACACCATTCCACATATAATCACGTAAATATATATATACGTAATCACCCACTCAGGAATGACCACTAATACCAACTATAGTTCACACAAGAAAATCGTGAAATTCATTTTGTATAATAAAAATCATTTTACTTACCCATGGACCGTAATTGATCAAGTCCATATGATTTTAAAACAAATATTTATTTCATAAATATTTTCACGCAATTACGACAAAATAAGGTAATTAAATTTATTCGGTTCGTAATATGAACCACGTGAGGTTTACTCACCTCTAAATTCCCGCTGCGTCTTCTTAACAGCTCAAAATACAATTTCACGAATCGTCCGCCAAATCAAACCGTCGATCACCTAATCAAACATGACCTTAACTTAGCCAATAACTCAAAAACATAATCAAACGAAAATCCAACGGTCGGATTGAAATTAAATGATGATCCAACGGTCGGATCCTCACGGATCGCCTTCCTAATCACTGTTTTGCATTTATACGAAGATCCAACGGTCGGATCTTCGCCCATGACCGCACAAAGCCTCTGGGGCAGTCATACGATCATCATATCAAAATTATAGGTTCATCTGACGGTCCTAATTCCACAGATCATAAATCTAACGATCGAAATCGATCGAAATCTCAAAATTCATAACTAATTCATACGATAACCGAAAAATGCGTATAATACGCCGAAATGATCGTATCGAAACATAGAATCATAAAATTGACAGAAACTAAATTTTTGACCTCCGGAGGTGGCCGGAAAGGGCCGCCGGAGTTAGGGACAGAGCCACCGCCGACCACCACAATTGGTATCGGGGCTGTGCTTGTCCCCTTCGTTTTCTCATTCTGGACACTTTTCATAACTAGCACAAGACCAAAAAATGACAGGAAGGGATCGAAATGTACCAAAAATCAGTCGGTGGCCGGAATTTTTCCAGAAACCGGCGAGCTCCAAAATCGACGTGAAAACGTCAATTTAAGGCTTCGATTCCTTCTTAAGAGTTGTTAAGAAACTCAAGAAGAACTCACTGGTTCAAGAATCACAGAAAAATATGGTCTGTAGCTCGAGATATACCGATCGAAAGCTTCGGTTTCGTTCTTGGCGGGGTTGACTTGTAGTTGCTGCTACGGGATGCGCCGCCGTGTGAGGCTGCTTCTGGGAGCTTCAGGAAGTTGAGGCGAGCTTGTGGATGGATTTTGGTGAGGATTGGTGACCGGTAGCTTGAGATATCAAGCGTGGTTCCAAAACGAGCTCAAACCGGGCGGAGCTTCCCGCCGCCGCTGGTGGCCGTGTCACGGTGCAAGGCTGCCTCTGGCAGCTGCGCAAGGCTGAGACGAAGCAAAAGGAAGTGGTTCGACGCCGTTTGGTGGCCGGTGGAGGTAGAGAGAGACCGAAGAGCCTTTGCTCTGTTTTCGGTTGGATTTCGGACGAGAAAGAGAGTGAGAGTTTGAGTGAGAGAGAGAGAGGGTGTGAGTGAGGGAGAGTGTCGGCCAATGAAGATCAACTCAATCAGTTAACCCAAGCATAATCATTAAAGTTAAAGCAGCGAAATCATGAAAGTAAGCAATACTGCTTTGCTTTGATTAAAAGAAATCGACCGGGTATTACATTATACAAGTAATCTTGTGACACATGCAGTGGCGATTGAAGGCCGTCTTATTCAAATCGACGTGTTTCTAATAGATCAAGACCAGCCTTTTTTATTTTATTCAACAAAATATCATGTAATTTTGAGAGTTTTTCTCTACATCGTGCAACAAGCTTTACATAACAAACTGCAATAAATCTTATTAAAAAAAAATAATAATAACAATACAAAGTAAGAAACTAAGAATCTAAACAAAAAGAATGCTTTCTCTTACTCTTGAAAGAGAGGTTTTGTGATGATGGTTTGTCTCGGCGGGCAGCGACATTGTATATGTGACCGAGAAGGAGTTTGCTTCATCTTTCTCGCGACTATACATTGGAGTTGATGATGGCCTTGCTCAACGGGGTCTCTTAGTTCCTGTTGTTCTAATGGGTTGTGTTAGCAGTGCTAGGGGCCGGGTGTTCGATCCAGGTTTGGATTAGAGGTGCTTTGATGGATGCCAAGCTGTGAGGGTCGGGTCGGCGACTGGGTTGACGACATCAGGAGGCTGTGGAAGCGACGACCTCGGTGATGGTATCGCAGATCTGGATGGTCGCTGGTAGAGTTCGTCCAACTTCGTGGTTTGGTGGGGAAGCTTCTCTGTTCAGGCTGGCTGGCGAACGTCGGCGTCCAACATGGCAAGGAAGACGACGTTGATGCGTCCGTGTTGGGTTGTAGAGACGTCGACGGCGGCTACGGCGTGTCCCTGTCGACTGATAGGGTTTCAGGAAGGTTGAGATGTTGGGCTCAACTTCGGGCTTCGGGCTTAGGTTGGACTGGGTTGATTTGGGCTTTGTTTATTTTATTTTGCATTTTAATTTTAGTCTCTCTTCTTTCTTTTTTGAAAGAAGCATGACTATGTTTTTCTTTCTTTGAGTGGAGAGAGATCGCAAAACCAGATACTCGGTTGGTTTTTTTATTTCATTGCTTCTGAGTATTTAGGTTTTTATTAGAATAATGTTGCGTGAACTTCTTAAAAGGTGAGTGTACTCTGGATTGCGGAGTTCTATTTGTCTAGAATAGGATCTTTGTAAGTCTTAAATGACGATTTTTTATTGTCGACCCCATAGAGATGCGTCATTTACTCATTTGATACTACTTGCTGAATTATAAAATATTTGATACCTCGATTAAAAGCAAACTAAGAATCTATGGTAGATATATATTTGATTGATTGACATTGACCATATATCGGTGCAAAAAGCTTTATTGAAGGAAGAAGCCAAACTAGACTACTAGAGTAGTTCTACTGCTGCGGAGTCAAAATACATAAGAAACCAGACAAACAAAAAAGCGTCAAGAATAAAAAGGAGCTCAGCTAAAATCATGAAAAATTACAAGGGACAATTTCCCAAATCCTCCTTTAGTAAAAGAAAGAAAAATTAAAAACCCCAAAAAGCCAGTACATAATTAAGGATCAAATTTCCATGTGAACACTCATCAGGGAGGTTGATTAAGTTCCTCTGCAACCTGTTATGGGCTCCAACTCACTTGGTTGTCCCTTGTCCAATAGCAGAACCTAGATTCCTCTTCCTCCTCTCTTCCTCATATCCAAGAAAATAGTTTACCAAAACGAGTAAACTCAGACTTGCCAGTGACCCACAGGCCACAACCAGTGCTCTTTTGTTGTCATTTCCCTCTTT
The DNA here is from genome assembly GCF_958449725.1 of Rosa rugosa. NCBI lineage: Eukaryota > Viridiplantae > Streptophyta > Magnoliopsida > Rosales > Rosaceae > Rosa > Rosa rugosa. The sequence goes on from NC_084822.1 coordinate 8,337,911, forward strand.
GGCTAAGTTTTAATTCCTTCATCATTATCAACTCTGCTCAGAAATTCACACCATCCTCTTTTGCTGCCAAACTGCATTATTCATAATCCTTCAAGCAACTTAATCCCAGCTAACTTCCCTTTAATCCTCAGATTTGGTGACCCAAAACAACATCTTGTAGTTGGTCACCATCTTCTCCCTCTGTCTTTATTACATTCACAACCCTTTTTGTACTCCATGAGCTTGTAGAACCCAGCATGCTCAGCCAGTTCAAGAAACCATGAGCTCCAAAACCCAAAATCTCTGTTTCTGGTGGAGGCTCATCTCCCTTTTGCTTTTTCTAGTGCCCTCATTGTCTCTCAACTCAGATGGAGTTTTCTTGCTTTCTTTTAAGTACTCCATTCTCAGTGATCCACTTTCAGTCTTGGAAAGCTGGAACTATGAGGATGAAACACCTTGTTCATGGAGTGGAGTCACATGCACCCAACTTGGAAACCCAGGAACCATCGACATGTTCAGAGTCACAAGCTTGGTCCTCCCAAATAGCCAGCTTCTGGGTTCTATAGCTGAAGAGCTGGGAATGATTGAACACCTTGTCCATCTTGATCTTTCCAACAATTTCTTCAATGGTTCTCTGCCTAAAACCATTCTAAACGCCTCTGAACTTCAGGTGCTTTCTCTCTCAAACAATGTCATCTCCGGTGAGCTTCCTGAGTCCATCGGTGATCTCAAAAGCCTTCAGCTTCTCAACATTTCTGACAATGCTTTGGCCGGAAAAGTACCTCAAAATCTCACTTCTCTGCAAAACCTCACAGTAGTTTCTTTGAGAAGCAACTACTTCACTGGGAATGTCCCAACCAGGTTTAATTCCGTTGAGGTTTTAGATCTCTCTTCAAATCTACTCAATGGCTCTCTGCCTCTTGATTTTGGTGGAGACAATCTGCGGTACTTAAACATCTCTTACAACAAGATTTGGGGGAAAATACCACCAGAGTTTGCAAGGAATATTTCAGTGAATTCAACCATTGATCTCTCCTTCAACAACTTAACCGGAGCAATCCCGGATTCGCAAGCTTTGCTCAACCAGAAAACAGAGCAGTTTGCAGGAAATGGTGAGCTTTGTGGGAAACCGTTGAAGAATCTTTGCGCAATTCCTTCGACTCTGTCTACTCCACCGAATGTGACTTCATCTTCTCCGGCTATTGCAGCCATTCCCAAAACACTCGACTCACCAGAATCAAACCCTTCCGGCGCACCAAATAGTACTCAGAACAAAACCCAAACCGGGCTAAAACCGGTCACAATCACTGGAATAATAGTCGGAGACTTAGCCGGAATAGCCATCATTGGACTGGTCATCCTTTACGTCTACCAAGTCAGGAAGAAATCAAAGAACAACCCAACTTCCACTTCATCAGACCCAGAGAAGAAACCAGACATTGTCACTAAACTCGACCCAGCTGCAACAAAACCATCCTCATGGTCATGCCTCACCATCAAAGGCGAAGAGACCTCGGAAGCAACTAGCTCAGACAGCGACCACGACGAGAAGCCCAACCATGAAACAGGGGGTGTGCACAGTCAAAACAGCGAAAACTCTCAGAAGCGTGGTGTGCTTATAACCGTAGACGGCGAACCAGAGCTTGAGCTCGAGACGTTGCTGAAGGCATCGGCGTACGTATTGGGTGCAAGTGGTCCGAGCATTGTGTACAAGGCGGTGCTGGAAGACAAGACGGCGCTTGCGGTGAGGAGGATTGGAGAGAGTGTGGTGGAGAAGATGAGGGATTTCGAGAACCAAGTGAGGGCCATTGCGAAGATGAGGCACCCAAATTTGGTGAGAGTTCGTGGGTTTTATTGGGGAGAAGATGAGAAGCTTGTGATATATGACTATGTCTCCAATGGCAGCCTCGCCGGAACCATTAACAGTGAGTCCCTGTTCTCCGACCTCTCTCTGTTTCTTCTTTTCTTTTTATTTACCGCGTACGTTAGTGAAATTAATTTTTTTTTTTGTGCTAAAATACGCTTTTTTCACATTTCTATTACATTGCTAATTGTTTTTTTTTTTTTTTGGGCAAATATATTGGCACTCAGATGAATCAAACTATAAAACTTTCTTTGCCCAAGTAATTTATGAACTTCAAATAAAATTTTAAAATTTGGCTAGAAATATTTATGTAAATTAAAAAATTTCTATGAGAAAACTTGCCATGATATATGATCCAAGTTTTTTCGTCTTTTAAGAATGCGGTTGATTTAATGATTTCATGTATATCATAATTAGTATAGTTCGATAATGTCATTCGTCTTTCTAAAGTATGAAACTTCATATTATATTAGACACAAATATTGACTTATCGTCCTAAGTACATGGCAACAAGAGATTACTTGTGACATAGGATGATAAGATTCCATTCGCAGCAGTAATTTTTTTGGGAATTACTAGTTTTCAAAATGTGTTCGGAAAACAAATACTAAATGTTAAAGCAGTGGCAGCAATGTTTATTTAGTTGCAAACTTAAACTAGTAAAATTGGAAAAGGTGGGAAATATGAAATATCAAACTTTGTTTTTGTAGTCATTAAACCACTCGACTTGTCTTCACAATTTAGCAAGGGCATTGTTCTGTTTGTTTGCTTATTTCTTGGGTGTCTGGATTTTCTGGAGGGCTTGTTTTGTACTCTCCTTTATCTTCACTTAACAATTTGGTTTGTAGTCTTTTTATGAAACCCCCGAGGCCAGTGTCCAGCTTTATTAGCTAATCCCACATTAAAATACAAGCTTAATTAGCATCAGTTGGTAATATTAATTAGTTTCTTAATCACCAAACCCTGTGAGATCCATTATTCACATACAAAAGCACGTGAACCATGAAAGAAGACGATAGTCAAGAGAGAAAGACTTGCGTGGGGCACCCGCACCACGTGGCAATGCGACAGATCAATCACTGCCTAGCAGGGGGTTCTTTTGGGTATTGTACATTTAGGGAGCAGGGACATTTTTGAAAAAGAAAAAAAAAATTCTTTGTTGTGATTGGGTGGCCCTAAAGCCACGTGGTGGGGAAACCCCCACCTAAGAATTTCTCAATCTTTTTACTGCAAATAGCAGAAATTGGGAGCCCAGAGAATCCGTGGTACATCTTCTGTTTCACGGTTTCACCAACTCTGCAAGCTAGCTAACTGTGACTGGGATATTGATATTCTCCTGTAAAAGAGGCTAAATTACGTTTATATCTTCATAGTTCAGCATATTTATGCACACAATTCCAGTAAAAGTTTAGAAACATACATCATAATTAATTTCAATCCATAAATGAGCTGGTAACTAATTAGCTGTAATAGCTACAAGTTGGTTTAGTCGCGATAGTTTGTTTACATCTAAACTTTAGTGTTATTTTTTGCATGTTAACAATATTGTACGATGTTACAAGACGTTGGTATTTTTCTGATCGATCATATATATCAACTAACCAGGTAACGTAACAGACGAAGTTTACTTGTTGTCCTCTTCAGAATTATTACTACCCACCCCATCTCCCAAACAAAACTATTCACATGTATACTTTTGCGCTGCACTTGTTGTCTGGGATGTAGGGTACATCTTTATATTGCTGGGTCTGAGGCTCTTAGCTAATTTCGCTAAATATCAATTGCTTGCGCCCTTGTTTCTTTTTGTACACCATCAATTTGGCATGAAAAATTTATGAGTAGGGTTCCTCATATATTGATTATTCCCTTATTAATTTGCAGGAAAAGCAGGTTCATCTCCTTACCATCTGCCTCTAGAAGTTCGGTTGAAGATAGCGAAAGGCATTGCCCGGGGGCTAAGCTACATCCACGAGAAGAAAAACGTGCATGGAAATATAAAACCAAGCAACATTCTTCTAAACTCCGATTTCGACCCTGTAATCAGCGATTTCGGCCTTGACAAGCTAATGTTAGGCGGCATGATCAGTCAAAAAGGTAGCGGTTCTGCCCGAGGGTATTTCGGAAGCCTAAAGTCCGCGGGGGCTCGCGAAGGTATTAATGAAATGCTACCGCCTGTTGCCGGCAGCCCCATCGCGACATCCTCCTCCGCCGGAGGAGCATTGTCGCCTTATCATGCCCCGGAGTCCTTGAAGAACTTGAAGCCGAACCCCAAGTGGGACGTGTACTCTTTTGGCATAGTTTTGCTAGAGCTTCTCACGGGTAGGGTATTTACGGAAAGGGAGCTGGCGGACCAGTGGACCGCCGGTTCACTGATGGGGGAGAAGAACCGGGTTTTGGTAATGGTCGAAGTGGCGATTAGGGCTGAGGTGGAGGGCAGGGAAGATGCCTTGCAGGCTTGTTTGAAGCTAGGGTTTAGTTGTGCTAGTTTTGTTCCGCAGAAAAGACCAACCATGAAAGAAGCCCTCCAGGTGCTAGAAAAAAGTATTTCTTCAAACTAATAATAATGTATTTCGAGGTGTCCCACAAAAGTGGTTTTATGTTAAAGCATTTGCTTTGTTGACTAGAATGTTTGATGAAAAGCATAAGATTAATGTTGTTGATATAGTTTAATAAGCTATGTAAGAAAGGAGTAGGCTGCAATGAACCAACACATATGTAGACCAACAGATGCCGTCAGGTTTTCTGTTAGATTGACCCCGTCAACTCACATAGGACAGGAAAGATGAAACTGTTATTCCTGTTGTTACCAGAGGGGCTTTTAAGGAAGAAGGAGAAAGACATGTGCATCGAGGAGGAAGGGTTTTCATCGGACTTGGCTACTATAGCAGATAAGCAGAGCGCTTCGCTTCTTCCTCTACCTATCCAACAATAATTCAATTCAAATGCAAATGGGTTGTACGTTGTTGGGTGCTAATCACTCTCTCAATCCAAAACCCAGTCAAGTCTGCCTCTCTCTCTCTCAAACGACCTCCGCGTGCGTCTCCAATACTGCTCCTCTCTCTCAATCAAAACTTTCTCTTCTTTTTAGTCTGGGTTGTTACAAAATCCGACGACGTTAATCAAATAACTGCCTGCTCCCCACCCACTTTTTTTCATCCTGCAAACTGCAACACTCTGCACGTGGTACATCTCTCTCTCTCTCTCTCTCTCTCCCTCTCCTATTATCACCTGTTTTTGTAATATTTTGTTTGTGAAAGCCCCTTGCTTCAGTTCCATTTGGCTGGGCAATGTACCCAATTTCAATTTACTTGTATTTCATCCACTTGCTCATAGTTTTATTGAGAATTGAGGTTTGGATTGCTGTGGGTTGTAGTTAGTTATTCTGGAATTAGATTGTTAAGAGCTTGTGCTTTTATACTATGGTGTGCAATTCTGCATGCTCTCAACTATTCTTGATTATGATGAAATTTCCATTCTAAAGAAACTTTCAGGTTTGCTCATATGCTTGATTTTGCAAAGAGGATATCTTGGTTTCATATTATTTATATTGGGATACTGGTAATGATTTTTGATACTTCTGCTCACATTCGAATTCTAGTGTTCTTAGCTTAAGTGTTAGGATTATATTTGTTTTGTTGAGAGGTCATGATTTGGACTCCAAATCAGTTCAAACTTGAAAAAAATGATGGATGATACTGAATGTTTTTCATTTGTTGGCAGGATGGTAGTTTTAGGTTAATCTAGAACTTTGATTGCATGGACTTCTTATAATAAGTTTCAAGTTATTCAGTAGCAAGCAGCTTTGGAGGACAGTAAAAATAAGGTCAACTTACGTTTTACAGCCTTGGAGGCTTGGATTGGACCATTAGAATTTGAGATTGTAAGATATAGTTGAAAGCTCCTTTTAGTTGTATCTTGTATCTTCATATATCGGGGGGTGGTTAATTTTCTGAAACTGGTTTAGGGGAAGTTTTTTCCCAATTTTTTTAGTCACGTTGTTAGATTCTCTGGTTATGCATGTTAAGTTTTCAGGTTGCTACTTCACCTCAGATACCTGCAAATCCTCAAAACAACCTGCAAAAAAAACAAAAAGGGGGGTTTTAATTTCCTCATTGTTGTTAAACAGAAGATGTGTCCCTATACACTTGTGTATTTTCTCTTGGTTTGCCTTTTTCTCTGTTTAGCTATTATGTTCTTCAGTTATGGAATATATTGTATATCAATAACTTTGTTTGGATATACTCTATTTGACCTCATTTTAATGAATGCTTGACATTTCCAGCTACATGTTTTGATTCTTAAATGGTCTGCATTGATATTTGAGTGCGGTATATGCTCTGGTCAACCTTTCGCCTAATCTTTTGCTCGTGGTTTTATGACCTTATGCCCTCAGAATAGATGCTGAAGCCTGCAGCATAAGGGAGGAACTTGATAAACTGATGACACTGCAGCAGCCTTTAAGTGGAAGTTGTAACAATTCATCGGAGACCGCAAAAGATGCAACGGTAGAGGTATACTTGATTTTCCTGCATAGGCAAATGAGCATAAAATCCATATAAACAGATCAGTACTGCACAAATGTTGTTTAAGATAATTTTTATACATGATCCAACTGAATTTCCATTTGAGTAAGGCACCCGATTTCTGTGTGCATGCTTGTTCTAATTTGTCTTCCGATTTTTCTATGCCTCTGTAATAACCATTCAATATTAGGTGCTCCCATTTATCACATCAAAAGGCACAACATACATTTTTGCTTGCTGTATTTTATCTCTTTATTCACAACTAAGCACTTATGTTGGTCCTTTTTTTTTGAATAGTAGACCATGTTCAATCAGTTTTCTCAAACATGGTCTCAGTTAATTTTTCAAGGAAGGAAAAAAATGTGAATGGAGTCTTTGGGTTCAGTATGTTTCAGTTGTGCTAAACTACCTGTACAGTTCAGGCAGTTGAACTTGACCATTAGTGATACTTGTACCTGATACAGTTGTGTTGATATAAATTTATTTTTTTATTTAACTAAAGAAGTTGTGACTCATCAAAACTGAAAACTCTAATTTCCTTGCAGCATTTAAAAGCAGCACTCGTAGAAATTCAACTATGTTCCAGGTTGGAGTCTCTGTTACTAAAGAAGAAATCCTTGAACAATGGGGACTCACCTGAGCTGCACACTGAAAAGGTCCCAGTTTGATGTCATTTCAGCTAGCCAGTAAAAGGGCGTTAGAACAAGCATTTCTTGGTTGCAATGGATAAAAATAGTACCGAATAGGCAAATATTAAGATACAAAATTTGAATTATACTATAAAAGTTCATCTAAATGCCGTACTTTATTCATTTATCTGAAAACTGAGTGATTCCTTTGAGGGGTACTGCATGTGCTTAGTTAATAATGAACAATCTTCTTTTTCCATATTACTATTGAACTCTCCTCTTTTAAATTGCAGGTCGAAAAATTAAAAGTATTATCAGAATCTCTTGCTAATTCCACCTCACAAGCAGAAAAGCGCATTTTGGACCACAGGTTTGAACTTAGCTTTCATTTTGTTATTAAGATTTGGTTGTATTCAATTTAATTGTGATTTGTATTCTTATGGATTTTGTGGCAATTTTGGTTGAAAGAACAGGGAATGGTAAGAGACTTGGAAAGGGAGGATTTCATACATGAAAGCTTTGGAAATGTTATCCCCTCAAGGTATGAAATCCTGGATCCATCATTTTTTTTTTTTTTTTGCCCATATAGGTAGGAACATAGGCGATAATGAAAGCAAAGAAGTCTACAATAGTTTCTTACTGAAAAACTGTCCGAGTTATATAACAGTAGATAGGCACAGATTGTGGTAGCTGTCAGAAAGTCATATATTTTCTCAGTGGAACCAAATTGTGTATATCAGTGATATCGAACAAAATTAGACTGACAGGAGATAGAAAATTTGGTAAGATTTATGTGTCCTACAGAGGTTGTGCTAATGGTTTCATCTATTCAAGATGTGTACAAGTGTAAGCTACACTATATTTGGCTTCATTTTATTGACTGTTTCTATACTTCCTTGTGGGTGCTTCTTTGTTTAATCCTTCTTACAATTTGTTCTAATTTTTCTTTTCAATTAGTGTAATTGTAAATTTTCCCGTCTTTCTCTTGAGTGGGTGAGTAAATCCCCTATTCAATATTTGCATTCAGCATCATCTCATCAAGCTCTGCATGTAGCCTTGTGGGTTCTTTACTTTCTATTTTACCAATGTGGAGTTAGCTCTATACTGCTGCTGCTAATAAAATGAAATTGAAAAACGAAACTTTTGCACCGGGAGCTCTTAAAAGTTTACATTTTGACTCGTTAGATAATATCAGAGTATGTAGCGCGTACACAGTACACACATATTGTAGCTACTGCTCTCTCATTCTATTGCTTAATCTACTTAATGAGGTCATGGAAAGGGATTCTCTTAGGATTGCAATATTTCCTAAAAATTTGTGGTACCATTTGTCTGTTTTCAGTTTTTTGCTTTCTGTTTAGCACACTTCTATGTTGGTTTTGATAAGACCACCTTTTAAATAGATTAAGAGATTAGTGCAGAAAAAAAATACACTAGAAAAGACCACCCTCTTGTTCGAGCCACTTAGAAAAGTGATGATCATCTCCATTTAGATATGCAGCTAGAAACATTGATGCATATTTTCTCTTCATTACAGAATTTCATTGTAGGTTAATTGTTAGCTAGGTGGATGGGAATACTCGTAAAATAACACAAGAAAAGTACTAAGAATAGGTATTCCACCTAAGAAGCTAGTCAATACATGCAATTTTTTTCTAGGTTAAATGTATACTGGACGCTGCTTGCTCAAAGTTCATTTCATGGAGCAATGGCAGGGTTCACAGGCTTTTTAGTTAGGTTTGTAGTTATCCTTTCTCTTACAAGTTTGTTTATTGTCACACTTGAATGGTGGAAGCTTCTACTTTAACTTCATCGTCTTAGTATGTATCTCATTCAAAAAGTTGCTCTTACAGTTTGAAGTTAAGACTCACATATTGATCTTTTTTTACTTTGATATACAGCATATTACTGAGAGCCAGAACCAGGTTGTGATTACCGATAGGATCTGGGCCACAACTCCTTTCTTCAACCAACCAACCGAGCTTCTTGAACCCCAAAGATGTTGATGAAGTCCAAAAAGAGGAAGAGCCTCCAACTCAACTGCTAGACAGGGAAAATTGTAAAGCTAGCAAGTACTGAAGACATTCCTGGCATGATATGAAAACACAAGACTGTTTTATTCGAAACCTTCTGTTAGAATCACTAGTATTCAGATCTTTGGTTGATGCCCTACTGACCCAGAATGTTGATGGGAATTCACATTTTTGACTGCTAGTAGCATCTGTGGAGCATAATTGTTTGTTGTTGTATCAGATGAATTCAATTCACCATGCCCTATCGAAGAGATTTCCGCTTAAAATGTTCATTTGATATAAGCAATACTAGCATTTCTGGAATGGGATTAGCAGTCTAATTAAGCTCCATCCTGTACGAGTTTGTAATTACTTAGGTCATTGCATATTTTTGACAAGTGCTGCTACTGGCCGTTTGTTCTGTTGGATAGTTTTGGGTGCTTAGCAGTAGATAGTAGTTTGGATGTTTAACAGGAGCTGCTATGCCATCTGTTCTGTTTCATTTTTATGCTTTCGTCTTAAAATTGAGTCGAGTATATTCATCCTTTACACATTTCCTACAATGCGGTAACGCAATTATTTCATTGTATCTGCACAGCCATACCAAACAGTCATAGTGGCATGGTCATTCATTGTTTTGCGATATATCATGTGTAGGGTTTGTTTGTGAGTTTCTAACCGTATTTGTTCATTTCAAGGTCTCTAATACATCATGTACCTTGCGGACTAACTACTTCGTATGTATTATGAGTTATATGTCATGAATGATTCATTCTACTGTGCGCTAGTTTTTCAATCTTCATACTGCTTGCACTGATAGATTTTTCTTGGTTGAAAAGAAATTTGAAATCATTATTCTAGTTTTGCAATTGAAATTTAATGCTCACATCCAAATGTTGAAACTTAAACTCTCAAGGTATGGGCAGAACCAAGTTTCATCAACTTGTCAGTCATATAGCTCGTGTGGGGCAATAATATGGAGCTCAAGGAGGTGATGAGATTGAGCAGTGTAATTGAATGGTTGGCTGAAGCTGAATTTCAAATGAATAAAGACTGATATACTTAGAAAGTTTCCATAGCATTCAAAATTGGTAAAAATCATAAAATCCCACAAACAAAGTCTGCTGGTAGCATCTTGATCAGAGCCGAGTCTTCTAGCCATCTCGGTCAGGCATAATTTTAGGTACAGATCATAAAATCCCAAGAACAAAGTAGACTGGTAGCATCTTGTTGGTTAATCAAAGCCAGTCGTACACTAAACAAAGCACACTAATATCAGATTATCAGTAAACAAAAAAAAAATGACATAGTTGAAAGTTTCTTGTTCTACATGTCCTCTTCAATAGTGTCCATGTGCTCGTTCAAAAGCTCCTCTTCAATAATAGGCTCCAAGTGCTGCTTGCTCAAAAGCTGGCTGATAAAAGACAACAAATTAAACACACAACTCCTAAAAATTGGGTGAACGAATAGTATTTTATTGGAGATAGAAAATCAAGACGAAGTGATTACCTGGGATGGCTAGAAGACTCAGCTCTGATCACCATCCAATAGGATAAGGAGGCCAAAGCCTTATTTGACAAATTTATGCAAGTTCAGGCCGTCTTTAAACACGTCATATATCAATCTCTTGCCTATCAGCATCTCAAATAGCAGGATTTCATAGCTATAGATGTCACCACTTGTTGACACCTCCATTCCTATGCCATACTCTGAACTTCATTTCCAAATGTACAAAAGAATAAGCATACAGCCTATAAACTATCATGTTTGTGTGCATCCCCACCTAAGGTCCTCGACTCTTAATGATTAGACTGGGCCAAATCTAGGACCTAGATGCATTCTTTGACAACCCAAAGATCACATTGTAGATCAGTAGATCACCTTGTAGCATATTTATGTATGCAACATGAAAAAGAAAAAAAACGAACAGCAAGCTTTGACAACAGAACAATATAGTTGGATGTCAAATAGGGACATTCATAAACACATTGGGCTTCTCCCAACCTACTATAAAATCCCTCTATAATTTCTTATACTCTTCAAATAGCATAGTCACAACTGAAATAAACCATTTCAGGTTATTAGAAGAAAAAGAAGCTCAAACCTTATTCTTTGATACTTCCAGCTACACTCTTGCCAAGTGCAATGACTGCTTTCTTCAAGATAACTTCAGTTTTCCACGGTCTTAGATAACAAAAAGAAAAAAGAAAAAAAATATAAATTAGTAAAAAGAACTATATATTTAAAACCACCCACCTAGATTGAACAAGACCAATTATACAAAACAGCAAAAAAAAACAAAAAACAAAAAAAAAAAAGCAAATTCAATTCGAGTTCAACAAAAACTGATAATCAAATTGAAAACCGAAAATCCTTGAACTTTTACCGGTATTGAATCGAGCACAAGAAGAGGATGTTTGTGGTGCGTGCAGAAATCGAGGGCCATTGCGCATAAGCAAATAAGAGAGAGAAGAATATGCAAAGACCAGCAGTAGCACATCAAATAGAATAAAATAACCCACTTAAAGTCCAGATTTTTAGGTCATGTTAATTCTTCCAGCATATAATGTGATCTACTTACACATTCTGCTTGATTATGTGCGCAAGTGTAGGTGGACAAGTGTGATTATATATATTTGTCTTTCTTTATTAACACTTTTCTCAGTAATCATTTGTCATTGACAAATTTAAAGCTTACTTACAGAATAGTTGACATCAAGCTTAGGATCGCTATTGCAAACCAAACAAGTCTGAGCAATGCAGTACCAGTGGGAGTGCGCTGTGATGTTTTGGACCTCCTATAAATATCTCAAACATAGACATACAAGAAAACAGTGATATGAGAATTCATTGATCGCTTGATATAAGTGATAGCATTGAAATACTAAAAATCAAATGCAAAATGTTCAAGAAATCATTATAACCATTCATCTCTTTCTATAACCAAACGTGTACCAAATTATACAAAAAATCTATATTTCCAATTGAATAACAAAAAGTAAGGCAAGAGAAAACCTGCTTCTGGGGAGCAAAGTTGGGAATCCACCTGCACAAATTCTTCAAACTGGTATTCCTCTCCTGCCAATTCCTAAACTCATCAGCACGGCAGTCTAAAAGTCCTATAGCACTACCAACTCAATAATCAAACTAATAATCTTCAAGCAACATATATAAGAAATAACAGTAAAGCCAATAGACTTGCATAATAAACTCAAACTAATTAACAATCAAAAAGGGTTCACTGCATTTTCTTCTCTCTTCTTGTCCTGCTTCAATTTCCCAGCAACCAAACATGAGATTTCAAGAAGAGCATCAAAACCCAATAATAATCAAACCCCGAATCCCATAAATACCCAACATAATTCACCAAAACTAATACTTATTGAAGAAAACAACCCATAAAAAGCAACAGGCAAAAGCGAACCAAAACGATGCCAACTTCCAAATCAATCGAAATTCATATTGATGCAACAGTAATATGCAAAGGAAACGCATTGTCAACTATCATCAGAACTCAGCTCTGACAATTTATAACAAAATGTAGATTTTCATTAAGCAAAAGCCTGAGATGAAAAATACATACCGCCTAGTACTGGACATTGAAGGATCGGGTCTAAATTGGTCTGAGATCAAGGGCTTCTTCTGATTCGCCGGCTTCGGCTACAATTGCAACAAAACAGCCTTGATCGATGATCAGGATGTTCGACGGAGACGGTGGATTTAAGGAATTGGAGTTGCAGATTGGAGGTAGATGAGAATTAGGCCCGAAACGGTGAGGTGAGAAAAGGAAAGGTATCCTTGTATTTTATTGCTAAAATTTGTCCAAAATTTTTCGCGCAAAATTTGGCGAAATATTAAAATTTCAGCTTACCGCCCAAATTTGAAAGGTAATCTTGGTATTTACAGCCTCACATATATAATTTCTATTAACGGTTCAGATGCAGAGCAGACGGTCCAGATCACGTCTTTTGAAAATTATTTTCTAATAAATAATTTATTGTTTAAGGATATCTCTATTTGTGTTTGGCCCAAACTCTAGGTTACTTGACCTAGTGGTAATAGGGTTAAATTAGAAGGATCTAGATTCCTATTCAATGTACGATTACTCTCCTTGTATGATTGAGATTCTATACATTGTAATCCTCTATATAAAGAGGCCCCTATTATCAATGAGAATACACAGCCATTTCCTCTCAAATATTGTTTCCCTAAAACATTTATATATTTTTGAGAATATTATACATAAATAATTTTTCAAATTCTGAAACATCGAAAAATCGTAATAAATAGCTTGGGTGTCGGCAAAATCCTCATATGCCTAGTAATGTAATATAACTTGTTTATTAGGTGTATTACAAAATTATACCTTCCATGTGCAACTTGATGGAGGAAATATAATTTATCAAAATTGGCCGTTGGATCTTATCATGATAAGAAAATATGGTTATGGTCAAAATTTCAGCTATTTTTGTCGTCGTTTGGGTCTCGATCTACTAGGTCAACTCTAAACCATAAATACCACATAAAACTAATATGCTCATAACCTGTCATTCGCAATTTATTTTTTTGATATGTCAGCTCTCACACTCTCATGGATATGGGCTATATAAACTAATGTAAAAATTTCTAGAAGTTTATCTCCTACTGGTATAGCTCCCCTTAGGGAAGTATAAGTATATAAAGAGTTGACCGCTTTGTCTGATGTCGAAATGATGGCAGATCTGGTTAATTTTTTAACATAGTACCTATTAATACGCTATAAATAGATGGATAATCTCAAATTTACCGATTTCCAGTTACGAATTTTTAGATTGCACAAAATCCTTATATGTCTAGTAATGTGGTCTAATTTGTTTATTAGGTGTATTACAAAATTGTACCTTCTAAGAGCAACTTGGTGGAGGAAACATAATTTATCAAAATTGGCCGTTGGATATTATCATGATAATAATATATGATTATGGTCAAAATTTTAGCTATTTTCGTCGTCATTTGAGACAGGACCTGCCCCGGATTTCACCCTGAAATCCGAAGTGACCCTGCGGGGCCCACCTTAGAAGAAATTCTGCCAAAAATTTGGCGGAACTTCCCCTAAAATGGGCTACCCAAACCTGTAGGAAAACATTTACACTTCTCAATCAAATCATCCTTATGCTCCTGGAGCCACCCTGCTCCCCAAATCAACATCAATCTCCAATTCACAAAACACATATCTCAACTTGAATAACATAAATCCCATAAGTAATCAGAGCAATTCAAACAGGAAGGTATATGAGGAAAACCTAATTCAAAGGCAGATGCGGAAGCCATGCTGCTGACTATGCCTCAATTTCGTGTACGCCCGACCTCAACTAATTCGCCTGCAAACTGGGCATTTGAAACCGAAGGGCCCAGGGGAAAAGTATTGGAAACACGTTAGTGTGAGTGGACAAAAATAAACAATTCTAAACGAAAGAGATTTTATACTTTTCCCATTTATTTCCTTAAAAACTCTCGATGCATGCAATGATTTAGAAAACAAATCACGAGAAGCTCCGCTCAAGAAAAACCGACTAGCCCCGCTAGTCAGAAACGACTGAGAAAAAAGATCGAAACTCCAATACTCAACAGGATAAGACCAACCCCGCTGGTTACACGGAAATCAGACTAGGCCCCGCTAGTCGAGAAATGATAGGATATGGGGAAGATATATCACCATACGGGTAATGGAGCCTCCCAGGCTCTACCTATCCTCGACTGCCACTCACACATAGATTGTGCGAGGAGGAGAACTAATAACCTCAACTTCCACTCACACATAGATTGTGCGAGGAGGAGACCAAATAACCTCGACTGCCACCCACGTGAGGAGGAGAATAAATCACCTCTACTGCCACTCACCAACACAAAGTAAGTGAGGAGGAGAATAAGCTACCTCAACTGCCACTCACCAACACAAAGTCGGTGAGGAGGAGACCTAATCACATGACCCGCGTATGGTGAGGAGAAACCATCGAAAACCAGTAAATCCGTAAATCCATAAGGCTTCTCCAAAATCTCTCAAGATAAAATCCATGTATTCAACGACGTGACCCCGCACGCCAAGATAGTCTCGAAATCATAAACAAGTGGGCGAGAATTAATAAATCATTATAATTTCTTTAGGAAATCCCATTTCTGATAATATTCCAGAAAAATCTCGAAATCATCATTAAGGCATTCCCAATGCCAAAACCAAAAGTCGATAAATATATAAGAAAATCCAACTCCATCGAAACTCATCTCGAGAATCTTCCAGGAACTTAAATCGGCAATTAGAAATATACTTAATTCCGGAAAATTACCTCGGAAATAAGCAATTGTCAAATAATATTATAAATCATAATCAACCTTTGAAACTCGTTGTCGAGAGCGACTCCACGAGATAAACCGAGATCGAATTTCCGAAAATCAAATCATTTGCTCAATAAGTAATATGATTAAAACTAGAGCATTATTTAAGAAAATAAATGCATGCATCAATATTTAAAAAATAAAAGTCCACTCACAGTACTATTCCGACGATCACGCATTCGTGTTCCGTCATCGAGCAATAGCTCGGTACGTCGTCCTGTACACAATTATATTCCGTGAATAATTATTCAATAATTTAATACAATTCCTAAAATCAACTCCTCATAATTTCACCTCCCAATTCTCCTCGGACTTAGCCCAAATTATACCACTAATACCAATTCGTTAATTTAAAGGTTCCAAGGCAGAACCGAGAGATATCCGACGGTCTCATTCTCGTAATTCGATAATCGAAACCTTAAATTTCAAAATCCATAAATAATTCTAAGTTTCTCCAAAAATTACCAAATTTCACATACAAGCTCTACACAATTAATAGGATTTAATGGGCTAAAAATTGGAATTAAATGTCAGCCCTACGCGCCACCACGCGCCACCCACAGTGGCGGCGAGTGGGGCCCACGCGCCGGCGGCCACCACCTCTGATGGCCACCAAATTTGGACAGTAGCTTCTACTCAACAAACTCAACCATTCATTCAACTACAACATCTCACAATTTTACCTTTAAATGATCGAATCGAACCGGTGAAGAAAACCCAGAATTCCAAGAACCCTAGAATTGGGTTTCGATCAATTCTCCCTCTACACTGCAAATCGGACTGCAAGACCTTAGGGGAAATGATCCTTGTCAAAAACCCGGCCTTCGATGTCCGTCTGGTGACCGGAGGTGGCCGGAATCGCCGGAAATCGGCGAAACTCCAAACTGTAGCCGGGAACGATATTGCCTCAATTCGAGGTTTCTGGGCCAAATCGCCACAACCCAAGGCCGGTAGGATGCAGGGAGGAAGGAGGCGCTCCTGTGGTGGCCGGTTGCTCGCCGGTTGATGGCCGGACGGTGAGGAATCGGGGGGAGGAAGAAAACCCGAAGGAGAAAGGGGGAGAGTCGGGGGAGAGGAGAGAGAAAGAGGGGTGGGTTTCCGGTTTTGGAAACCTACCCGGGTAACTTTCCATATATATCAAAAATTTACCATGAACAGTAATTTTCGTAATTCACTCATAACTTTTGCATACGAACTCCGATTTAGGTGTATCACATGTCCACGGACTCTGTTTAACGTCCTCTACGACTTTCAAGAAGGAAGTTTTCTCAAATTTTGGCCCGATCAAAAAGTCAACTTTTAGGGCCACTAAAATACCGAATTAGAGTAAAAAGTGAGAGTAGTTGTCGTTTACCGTCCAAATGACTAATAAACGGGTAAGTGAAAATACGGGATGTTACAATTTGGGCTTCGATCTACTTGGTCAAATCTAAACCCTAAATACCACATAAACTAATATGCTCATAATCTGTCCTTCGCAATTTATTTTTCCGATATGTTAGCTCTCACACTCCCGTTGGCATGGGCTATATAAACTAATTAAAAAATTTCTAGAAGTTTATCTCCTCCTGGTATAGCTCCTCTTAGGGAAGTATAAGTATATAAAGAGTTGACCACTTTGTCAGATGTCGAAATGACGGCAGATCTGGTTAATTTTTTTACAGAGTACCTATTAATACGCTATAAATAGATGGGTAGTCTCAAATTTACTGATTTCCAGTTACGAATTTTTAGATTGCACAAAATCCTTATATGCCTAGTAATATGGTCTAATTTGTTTATTAGGTATATTACAAAATTATACCTTCTAACAGCAACTTGGTTGAGGAAACATAATTTATCAAAATTGGCCGTTGGATGTTATCATGATAAGAAGATATGATCATGATCAAAATTTCAGCTATTTTCGTCATCATTTGGGCTTCGATCTACTTGGTCAACTCTAAACCCTAAATAACACATAAAACTAATATGCTCATAACCTGTCCTTCGCAATTTATTTTATTTGATATGTCAGCTCTCACACTCTCGTTGGCATGGGCTATATAAACTAATTAAAAAATTTCTAGAAGTTTATCTCCTCCTGGTATAGCTCCTCTTAGGGAAGTATAAGTATATAAAGAGTTGACCACTTTGTCAGATGTCGAAATGACGGCAGATCTGGTTAATTTTTTTACAGAGTACCTATTAATACGTTATAAATAGATGGGTAGTCTCAAATTTACCGATTTCCAGTTATGAATTTTTAGATTGCACAAAATCCTTATATGCCTAGTAATATGGTCTAATTTGTTTATTAGGTATATTACAAAATTATACCTTCTAACAGCAACTTGGTGGAGGAAACATAATTTATCAAAATTGATCGTTGGATGTTATCATGATAAGAAGATATGATTATGATCAAAATTTCAGCTATTTTCGTCATCATTTGGGCTTCGATCTACTTGGTCAACTCTAAACCCTAAATACCACATAAAACTAATATGCTCATAACCTGTCCTTTGCAATTTTTTTTTTTTGATATGTCAGCTCTCACACTTTCATGGACATGGGCTATATAAACTAATTTAAAAATTTCTAGAAGTTTATCTCCTCCTGGTATAGCTCCCCTTAGGGAAGTATAAGTATATAAAAAGTTGACCACTTTGTCAGATGTCGAAATGACTGCGGATCTAGTTAATTTTTCTACAGAGTATCTATTAATACCCTATAAATGGATGGGTAATCTCAAATTTACAGATTTCCAGTTACGAATGTTTAGATTGCACAAAATCCTTATATGCCTAATAATGTGGTCTAACTTGTTTCTTAGGTGTATTAACAAATTATACCTTCCAAGAGCAACTTGGTGGAGGAGCATAATTTATTAAAATTGGCCGTTGGATGTTATTATGATAAGAAAATATAGTTATGGTCAAAATTTCAGCTATTTTTGTCGTCGTTTGGGTCTCGATCTATTAGGTCAACTCTAAACCCTAAATACCACATAAAACTAATATGCTCATAATCTGTCCTTCGCAATTTATTTTTTCGATATATTAGCTCTCACACTCTCGTGGGTATGGGCTATATAAACTAATTTAAAAATTTCTAGAAGTTTATCTCCTCTTGGTATAGCTCCCCTTAGGGAAGTATAAGTATATAAAGAGTTGACCACTTTGTCTGAAGTTGAAATAACCGCGGATCAGGTTAATTTTTTTTTTACAGAGTACCTATTAATACACTATAAATAGATGAGTAATCTCAAATTTACCGATTTCCAGTTACGAATTTTTAGATCGCACAAAATCCTTATGTACCTAATAATGTGGTCTAACTTGTTTATTAGGTGTATTACAAAATTATATCTTCCATGAGCTTGGGTTATCTTTCCTTTTATGGTCTGTGAACTCATCTGTCCCTTGACGTTTATGTGCACCGAGTTCATTTTATTTTTTTGTAATAAACTAATAATATAGATGAAATGTTAAATTGTGATTTAGTTATTAGTTGAAGCATTCATGTTTTGGAATTGATACAATAATTTCTTCTTGCTTTTGTTGCAGGTACTTGAGATCTCTTATTGTTGCTCTTGTTGAAAATTGCCCTCGATATACATCAGAACTTCAGAAGGGGAAAATGTAGTGTCATGAAGGAATTGGAATTAATAGCCATGTTGGGATGCATCTGATGTATGATAAACTGCTCCAATCCAAAAGCGAATTTTGAGAAAGCAAATTCCGACCAAATTACATCATGACAATTTTGAAATGTTTTACTGCTCGAAATAAAAGTCTTTCTAGGAATGTAAAGAATTTCCCAATAAATCATTCTAAGTCACCACTTGAACTATGAACCAATTTTGTGCTTCTAAGCATCACATTGTTGAACTTGAGAGTGTTGAAAACAATTCTCTTCTTTTGTCAGATTCCACAGAAACATACCCTAAAAGAAACCTTTGGAAAGGATGACAATCACTGATAGATCTTCATGAGTCTAAATGTAAAAATATAGCACCCATACACCATTATAATTTCTCATCCAAGGGATGGCCTGCCAACAAAACATTTCCCTAGTCACAACCACAAAGCTTGGTAAAAAGAGAACGTAAAACATGAGGCAGAGATTGGAACTAGGAAGTACGTCTGCATAGCGGCAAGAATGACAGATTCAATATGGGACTCTGCAAGTGTCAAAACCTGGTTTAAGCATCTATTCCATCTAGGAAGTACTAACTAAATATTTCAGTACATGTGCTAAAATTCAGTTCATAAGAGGGAACTCATGGCAGCAGACTTCACACGTTTGTTTTCTTTCTTATATAAGTGAAAATCTGGAAGTAGATATCAAAAGTAACTTAAAGATATATCACCTTCTCATACATCTTTATGGCTGGTGTGTTTGATGCTCTCACAAAAAGATCAACAAGGGGTTTAACTCCAAGCCAAGCTGGAAGACAAATCTGGTTTGAGTCCATGCAAACACCCATGGAATTGCCCGAAGATGTCCAAACACCCATGGAATTGCCCGAAGATGTCCAAAGTCATGGAAAAAAAAACTCACCTATCTGAAAAACAGGTCTAAAGTCACAGAGAGGATTATAGCAACATACTAATTGAAAAGCTTATCCAAATATATAGGAAGAGCCTGTAGATAGCAAATTGAATTAGTTCAAAACAATTCTCGACCAGATTACTCAAATTGTATCTTCAAATATTTCATAACCAATTTAACTTTTGGTTATGATCCTTAAGGTGCTATAACATTGTAAGACATACTTAAAAATGACAGTTTCTCATGAACATGCTATTCCTCAGAACATATCTTATTACTATTAACAGTAGTTGTCCGCAGAAACAAAAGTTAGCACCACACTCCCATGGATATATGGCACATGCCCAAGTAACTCCCATGGATATATGGCACATGCCCAAGTAACGTTGAATGTTAACAGCAGTCATGATTTCAATCATAACAAGTTTCCAAATGATGCAGTTTTGCACAGCTTAAAATGTATGATGTAACATTGTAACTTCACGTGGAAATCCAAATAAAAAAAATATATATTATGATACCTCCCTAGCTCATCTGGCAAACGTCTATGGCTCATCCACTGCTCAACGTCACGACGTCTCAGTGACATTTCTAACCTTCTGTAAAGAGAAAGACCAACAAGAAAGTTCAATTTCCCCTTTTTCTTTTTCAAAGCAGATCTGAATTTAATTAGGGAAGGAACTAAGTGTAGGGGGAACTAAGAACAAATGACCAGAGTGAAAAAGTTGTACCTCCGGCCAAGAGCCTGCAAAAAGTTGGAGCAACAGAAACAATGGAACTCGAGTCAAGTTCCTCTGGTGCTATGAATCAGGTACATGTCTGCTGCACAGTTAAAGAAACTGGAATCAAATTGGATTACATTAAAAACACAAATCTTTTTGCAAGATTCGTACTTTGAATTCAACTACAAAGTCAAAGGTTACTGTTGACATACTTTGGTTTATTAGAACTTGTTCAATACAGTTAGGTATCAAAATCCTAAAACTACATTGTGCGTCTAAACTACAATCCCTATAAGTGAGCATTTGAGGGCTGAAGCAGAGGTAAATATCCAGGAAACTTATGTTAAATTCCAAACCATAATGGATGAAGGAAACCTTTATCTACTTGAAGTCTGATTCGATAGAAGTAACTTAAAACTATTGAGAAGCTGCATTTATTCTTAACTGATAATCTTATAATACGAGATTATTATTTCATTAAACTAAAATGTGCAAAACTTACCTAAATTCCATAACAGTCAAATAAGAGCAAAAGAAAATGAATGAATGTCACCTCATAGGCAGAAGCAGTGCAAATCTCTTTTTGATTAGGAAGGAAAGTAAGAACATGATTAGTAGAACAGTTCAGAAATGGTTGTCAACAAATTAGAATAAAATAAACATCTGTACTTCCAGCACTAGGATTGCTATTCCTATCTACTCAAAAGGAGATAGCAACGATCTGGGCATCTCAAAGCTTAAACTTTTAGCTATAGATACTGGCCTGAGTTGGTATTTAGAGAATCTGAGATACCAATTGCAACAGATGCTCAACCCCAAAGTCCTCAATTAACAACAGAAGATGTCAATTGCAGCATTGCCATATCAATTTTAACAAAATTGCAGGGCCCTTTCAGAATCATTATATAAATTACTAACAAAGCAAAAACCATGCATTCACGAAATACTAACCCTGGGCTAACTCAAAACAGACATCAATTCCCAGCAGATATCAATTCCAAATGGCTCTAGCAATTGAATTTGGAGGAGACCCATGGGTTAATGAAATATTGACGACAAAGGAGAAGAAAAAAATCATCCAAAAATTGCAAATACATTTAGAATTGACGAAGAATGACTCATCTTGCTTTAAATTTTGCACCTGGATCTGGAGGAAGAGAGGCATACCTTTGACGATCGCCAGTCAGAGAGCGGAGGATGTGGACGTGAAAGAAGAAACAAGAAAACCAGAAGGACAATTTCGCCAATATCAGAAATTTCATTAACACTTCCGCGTCTTCAACTTGATTCCCGCAGAAGCAGATTTCCAAAGCTAAGAAATTGAGCTTCCTGATTTCTGCGGTTCAAGGAATCGCTTCCGGATGGAAGCTGATTCTACAGGTTTTACCAAACAGCCCAACTAAATTGTAAAAGCACGTTTGGTCCCAAAAGCAGCTCCAAAATCAATCCAAAATCAATAGGAAGCTAAGCTGGGTTCGGAGATATTTCTGCAGCGAAAATACTAGAAACCCCTCCTCATTTTACCATCACGGCACAAAACTTACAATTAACAGAGACTTACCAGTCAACAAAAAATCAGCACTCTGTGTGGATCATAATTGGCCACGTCAGTGGGGCCCCTTTAGTCTACAAAACTTTTGGTTCATTGCAGACTCTTCCTGTAAGAAAAGCGATTGTATGTATGTTTGCCTGATTAATTATTAAGATTGATATAAACAAATTAAATTCGTGTAAGATGGTTTTGGTGGAAGGAATGGCGTTGATTACAATAAGCTTAGGCAAGATGGTACATGTTGGCATGATAGACCAGTAAGACTGCCCTTGAGGACCAGAACGATACACAAGAAATGATGATCAGTGACCACCATTGTTATGTATTCTTGAGAACAAAAAAGCCACGACCATCCGCGCCCTCAGCCCAAAATGCATAGAAGGGTCGACCATGGAGGAGCATTTGGTAAGGAAGAAAATTGACTTCTCAACAATGGAACATTTTGGCATAACCAATGGTATAAACCCCCTAGGAGATCAAGAGGCCTCTCTCTAATCCTTTCTTAGTAAACCACCCATAGTATTTCACTATTACCGTAAATCATTCTCTAATTTTTAGAGTACTCTAGGGCATAATTCTAATTCATAACATTCTACTTGGGAAATTTCAAATTACTCATTACTCTCTGTTGTCGGCTCTAGCTAGAACGTGACATAGCACACCGATACCCAGTTATTCAAGCAAAAAACCTAAAAGGAAAGGATTGAGGTCATGACATCGTCACCAATTGGATATTTCAGCTGATCACCGATCACATATACATTGCAGTAAATAGAAATTTCCAGTAGAAGAAGCATGGGACGGTAGGTTTTCTAAGAAGAGAGACCAAGTCAAGGGAGTACGTGCATATGCTCAATAATGCTCTTGCAACTTTACAAGTTCATTCTTATTATACTAATCAAGATTATGAGTTTTTATAAGCGCGGCAGTAATTTCTGACCAAACAAAAAGGAAGGAAACGTAATAATTATTCTTTGATTTCAAAGCAGAAAAATAAATTGAGTATCACACCGAGCTTTTGAGTATGAACAATAGTACAAGACTGTGACCTTGCCTTTTGACGATAACACTATGAAAATGAAGCTTGAATTTATTTTCTCCCATGAATTGTTTAGTTGAATTTATTAGAGTTAAGCGAAAAGTGATATAGAGATTACACCATTTTCTCGCCCCTTTTTTTTTTTTTTTACACCGTTATCAATTTAGGTTACTCTCTAGACAAAAGAAAACACACTAAATGTTGTGCGGAAATGACAAATAGGTCTCCCAACATTTGAATCCAGCTCCTCCACTTAGCCACCCAGAGTACAATGTGTGTTTGGTTTTAATGCAAAATGTCTCAAGATTCCAAACAGTTGTAATCTAAGCCACACTTTTTCAACAACAATTATCAGATGTGATGTAAATTTGATGTGTTTATGACTTTAAGTCCCTTAGAGCAAGTGCACCGGTCTGGTTTTGACCGGGCAAAAGCATGGAATGATGATGTGGTGACCGGGTATGGTGATTTCCAGTCCTCCACCGGGCTGCTTTTACCCAGCCAAAACTTGGCTTGGGATGACCGAGGGGAAGAAAAAGGGCAAAGCCCTGACTAATTTCTTGACCAGTTGAAGGAGAAGCCCAGCTGCCACGTTGGAAGGGGAGAGCAAATGGCTGACGTCACATGGCTGATGGCACACGTCTGGTTTTTTTTTTTTTGCTATTTATAGAAAATTTTCAGATTTCAAAAATTCATAATAAATTCATACGAACTCCGAATATTGCGTTCCATGTATGCACGAGATCGTATCGACGATCTCTATAACTTTCATGAAGGAAGTTTTCCCAAATTATGTATGTGTAAAAGGTCGATTTTCGAGACCCCCTAAAATTATATAATAATGAACAGTGTTGACCGGGCAAGAAAAACAACGGGTGTAAACCCATGTCCAGTGGCAGTGAATAGTAACTTGACTGGTCGAATTCTTGACTTCTCGACTTTGCATTTTCTTGACTACGGGTGCACTTGCTCTTAGAAGATTAGTCCATACTATTATTGTAAGCAGGCTACCGTGAGGAGGGTATTAGCCGAGCTTAGTCTTAGTAGTAAGCAGGCTCTGTCACATCAACTCACATCTTGTGCCTTGCTACAGTATTATCAATGGACAAAGGCACTAGAGGGTGCCAGCATAGACAACAAAATATTATTCACTTCAATCATTCAACTCTATCCTTTCACTGCTTCTTCCCTCTACAAAAGGCGACACAACACCATCACCTTCTTCAACATTTCATTTCCCTCTCATTTCTTCTTAAACTTTTCCACATCCCTCTCCTCAACCATGAACTCCGAACTCGACCCAACTCGTAATCCATTCTCTTCTCGTTTTCCTCGTTCAAGGCTTATGCGACTTTGTCTGGATGATATGAATGCCTCTGCTCAAAGGCGGGCTCTGTTAATGCGCGGCATGTTTACTCTCTTAGCTCACTATCTCGATGACGACGAAGACGAAGACGAAGACGAAGAGGAGGAGGACGAGGATCCCCAAGAACAAGGTATTTCAGATTCTCAGCTCAAAGTTTTCATTTTTTTTTTCGCGGGAATTTCGCGGGAATTTTGGAAAATATTTTTGGCGGGAAAATTTTAACTTTTGCTCCCTCAAGAAATTGAAATTGAAATTGCTTCTTATCTTCAATTCATTTCACCAACTTAGTTCCCCACCTCCCTTAATTTTCTGCATTATTTCATATATTTTTATATTTATATGTTGCTAATTAATCCGAGATTAATCTTCTCTTTTCTTACCTATTGCAACTTCCTTCTTCATCTAATAAACCATTCATGGGTTTAGGTTTATATTCTGATTCTGATTCTGGTTCTTCTGACGATGAATTTATGCTCTTGTGCATTGTTCCACTACTATTCATAGCCGGAGAACAAGACCCACTCGCTAACCGGAAGCGGCGACGCTCAACTACTCGAAACCCAAACGACGACGTTCCGCGCAAGGCCCACGCTGGTCCCCACTCGCCTTCGTTGACAAGCGACGCGGAGAGCCCATTTAAACCCGAGAAGTCGCTCGTTCCAAGAACAAAACCCGACACGTCGTTTATCCTCCACCCGAAAAACCCGGAAATGGAGTCGCCGGAGCAGATCTTCATTCTTTCGGGGCAGAGCAACATGGCGGGTCGGGGCGGCGTGATCCGTGACCACGGCCACAACCACCACCAGCACTGGGACGGCGTCGTTCCGTCGGAGGCTCAGCCCGACCCTTCGATCCTCCGCCTCAACGCTCACCTCCACTGGGAGGCGGCGCGTGAGCCTCTCCACGCCGACATCGACGCCAAGAAGGTGTGCGGTTTGGGTCCGGGAATGTCGTTCGCCAACGCGGTGAGGGGGCGCGTGGAGGGGAAGATTGGGCTGGTGCCGTGCGCGGTTGGCGGCACGGCGATCAAGGAGTGGGCGCGTGGGGAGCATCCGTACGAGAACATGGTGAAGAGGGCGCGTGAGAGCGTGAAGAATGGGGGAGAGATCAAAGGGTTGCTGTGGTACCAGGGGGAGAGCGACACGTCGTCTCAGCATGATGTTGATGCGTACCACGAGAACATGGTTAGGCTCATTGAGAATGTGCGCCATGACCTTGCTTTGCCTTCACTTCCAATAATCCAGGTTGGTCCATCACTCGGTTCTTTAGTCTCGTCTAGCTTAGTTTTAACTCAATTTCGAATAATTGATTGCTAATGTTCACGTTTTGTAGTTTGAATTTTCTGCTAGCTTAATCCTAACTCAATTTCGAATAATTGATCGCTAATGTTCGTATTTTGTAGGTGGCTATTTGTTCTGGTGATGAGAAGTTCTTGGAGAAAATTAGGGAGGTTCAATTGGGGATGAAGGTTGAGAATGTTGTGTGTGTGGATGCCAAGGGATTGGAGCTGAAAGATGATCATCTTCACCTGACTACCAAGGCTCAAGTTCAGTTGGGTCAGATGCTTGCTGATGCTTACCTCAAGCATTTTGGATCAGCTAATTCCCATCATCCTGCCCTTTAGAGTAAACTATGAAATTTCTTTTGATATGTCAATGCTTGAAGCTTTCGTTATGTTCGTTGGTAGTAGGAGTGTGAGTCTGTGATCATTGTCATTTGGTGCTATGTCAATGTAGAGGACTTGAGGTTTTTAATCATGATACATGTTTGATTTCACGTATTAACCATGTGTTTGCAATGTGTTTGATGGATTGATGTTCAAACCCAAAATGTGGGCAAACTGCCATGATGGTAACTTTTGTCTTGCACTGCTAGGTTTTAACTCTCCGAGGAGCAATATCTTGCATTCTTGCTATTAAGAGCATCTATGAGGTTGTCCGATCCTCAGTGTCAGAGGGACTTCATGGCTAGTCAGCAAACTTTTCTGTTTTTTTTTTTTTTCCTCACGTATTTTCTAGTGTATTTTTGTCTTCCTATTCTCTCTGTCGATATTATTTTGCTCACAACATTAGTGTTTCTTTACTAGCTTGACAAGGAGAGTAGAAGAGTGAAGGGTGCACCCCTTTGTAAATCAATTGGATTAGGAATTTTTCATTCGGACACTGGAGGTTTCCAAATGGACTGCATGACTTTATTTCTTTTTGGTCGCAAAAACTTATCGACTTCATTCTTTAGTACTGTAGTTCTTAAATGTGTTCTTCCTACGTATGTTATCCACTTGTTGCAAGTGAAGTTATAGTTGGATGGTCATCGGTAATAGAATAGCACTCAGTTTCTTTTGGAAAAGCACTTATGTTCTAGACCTCATATCAGTTTCCTTTTGGAAAAGAACTTATGTTCTAGACCTCATATCAGTTTCTTTTTATGGAAAAGAATTTATGTTCTAAACCTCTATATAAACTCAAGTCCCTAGCCTGCATACTCACTATGATCAAACTATTGTGAACTTTGCTTTAAAGGCCTCAAAGGCATGTTACGTGTTAGTGTGTTACAAAATAATAGGTGTTGAAAAAGATAGTTTAGTCACTTACCAGCCAAGTCACTTTGTGGTAGTCTTAAAGACTTGGATTAGTTGGATTGTTAAGAGCACCATGTCTTTAGCATACCTCCCTGCAACTACTGAATCGATTGCTCAGGCTTTAAAGGCCAAATCTCCATCTGAAGCCATCTCTATTATTTACCGTGTTCTTGAAAACCCGTCATCTTCTTCTGAAGCTCTACGAATAAAGGAACAGGCTATAACAAATCTTTCGGATCTCCTTAGGCAAGAAAAGCGAGCAGAGGATCTCTGTAACCTTCTCACCCAGCTGAGGCCTTTCTTCAACTTGATTCCAAAGGCAAAGACTGCAAAGATTGTCTGTGGCATTATTGATGCAGTAGCTGAAGTACCAGGCACATCGATCTGATCTTCAGATTTCCCTTTGCAAAGAAATGGTGCAGTGGACCTGTGCTGAGAAGCGCACTTTCCTTCGGCAGCGAGTGGAGGCCAGTGACTTGCAGCTCATCTGATGGATATCAAGGAGTACTCTGAAGCACTAAATCTTTTATCAGGCTTGATCAAGGAAGTGAGAAGGCTTGATGAGAAGCTTCTTCTTGTTGATATAGATTTGTTAGAAAGTAAGCTCCATTTTTCATTGAGAAATCTTCCTAAAGCCAAGGGTTCAATCACAGCAGCGAGAACAGCAGCCAATTCTATATATGTTCCTCCAGCTCAACAAGGAACTATAGATTTGCAGAGTAGGATTCTTCATGCCGAAGAAAAGGACTACAAAACTGCTTATAGTTACTTCTTTGAAGCATTTGGAGCCTTCAATGCTCTTGAAGATTCTCGAGCCGTGTTTAGCCTCAAGTATATGTTGCTTTGCAAGATTATGGTGAGCCATGCAGATGATATTGCAGGAATAATATCATCTAAAGCAGGCCTACGGTATGTAGGGCCCGAGCTGGATGCCATGAAAGCGGTGGCTGATGCTCACTCGATGCGTTCTTTAATGCTTTTTGAGACTGCCCTTCGTGATTTCAAGGCCCAGCTAGATGAAGATCCAATTGTCCACAGGCATCTCTCCTCTCTGTATGACACTCTCTTGGAACAAAACCTCTGTAGATTGATTGAGCCTTACACAAGGGTGGAGACTGCTCATATTGCAGAGCTGATTGAACTGCCTATCGACCATGTGGAGAAGAAATTATCTCAGATGATTTTAGACAAGAAGTTTGCTGGATCTTTAGATCAAAGCGCTGGTGGCCTCATCATTTTTGAGGATATCAAGACAGATGCTATATACTCTGCAGCGCTGGAAACCATATCTAACATGGAAAAGGTTGTGGATAACCTCTATGTGAGATCTGCCAGAATAGCATGAGACAGGGCAATTATATGTAGTAAATTTTTCTTTTAACGGTTTAAATTGTACTTTGGGTTTAGTTGGTTCTAGGATGAAACTTGTGCTGAGCTTTCTCATCAAATACTCTTTTATGTTGGATTATTTGGAGTTTACGTTAGAGATTAGGAAATGTGGCGACAATATATATTGTGATTTGTTAAGAATCGCTTATTAGCTCTTCCCAGATTCTTTCTTATAGCATAACAATTTTTGCTTTGTATAATAGGCACAGCTTCAGCTAAGTGCGGGTGTTTTCTGAGTTACTGCTTTCAAGCTTAATCATGAAGTACTTTTAAGCGCTTCTACATGCAGCACTTGAAATTCTAACAGAAGAGCTTTTTTATTTCTAACAGAATTCTAATGTCTTACATAAATTTGGCATTTGACGTGAATAATCTAACTGACTGATTTATAGAAGATATGATTCAGGTAGCACCAAATTTTGAGGTCCGGTTTCTATATTAGTTATTTAGGAAGATTTTTTTTCTTCATCTTTTAAAAAGACAGACAAAAGAGGCAGTTAAGGTCATCACCATCAAAGTGCAGGCATATAACAAGGGGAAATTGTAAAAACACTGTTCACATGCGCTGTTTACTGTTCATAACGCGCTAAACTTTTAAAAAGAGAATTGACCTTTTTTTTTTTAAATGAATCTCGTGTGAACCTAGCGCACCAAGCTTAGCAAAACAAAAGGGATTTGCATCAAGTTGTCCTTCGATCATTCGCATCTCTTTTTTCAGAGCTTCTCTAACCTACAATTCCGGCAAGCGTATAAATGAGGAGAATTCATCCCAACCCGATGGGAGAACAATCACTTTAAATTAAATTTCCATGACTACTCATGCTACTTTGATTTATGCCATTTGACTGATCATGTTATTCTTATTCATATGCATTGATATTAACCGATTGGTTTCTATACGAGGAATGGTGTTGTGTCTCTTGAAGTTGCTAGGTTTTTTGGATAACCAAATTATGCAAGGATGCAAACAAATAACCCTATCATTTAGATTTTTTGTATAATGAGATATTGGAGAAAACTTTAGTAGAGGAGGATGGGTTAGAAAAGTTTCAGATTCAAACCACAAATAATTTGACTTGGGAGACAAAATTTGTCTTCATGGAGATTGCTCATATTGCTGAGCTAATTGAACTGCCTATATATTAATCATGTGGAGAAAAGATTGTTTCAGATGATTGTGGATAAGAAGTTTGCAAAAACTTTAAAACAAGACGCTCACTGAGTCACTGTCTCATCATTTTTGATGATCTTAACCTGCGGCCGCGTTTGTTTGCCCGAATTAGTAGCTGGATAGGACAAAATAATATCTAAGCTTTGGTTGGTCAGATTAGCCTAGGATTGGAAATTTAAATCTTGTCAGAGTAGGATATCAATTCCTGTTAGAGAGGTGGGATATGCACAGTAGTACATGATTACAACTAACTACAAGAATGGATCTTGAACAATTGACCACCATCCTTATTCAAACAATTAATCATTCTCTGTATCTCCGCCCGCGAACCCAAAATCGAACACGAAAACATAGCATCCTAATCGGGTTGATCGACAAGTCAGGGTTGATCGTCTGCGTCTGCGTCGCCGAAACCACCGGACTTGTTTTACTCAGCGGCTGATCCGCTGAATTGGCCATTATCTTCGACTGGAGAGCTGCGACGCCGTGGCTCTGGCCTCGAAGAGAGAGCTCCGCTGAGTTGTTGGGCTTGAAGAGTGAAGCTTTGGCGGTGGGTTTGGAGGAGAGTGAGATGGGGAAGGGGTTGGCTGTGG
Organism: Rosa rugosa; assembly: GCF_958449725.1. Lineage (NCBI taxonomy): Eukaryota > Viridiplantae > Streptophyta > Magnoliopsida > Rosales > Rosaceae > Rosa > Rosa rugosa. Next base: position 8,368,236 of record NC_084822.1, read on the forward strand.
AGGCCATGGACTCAGGTACAGGTAGGGAAGAGGAGGTGAGTTTGCGTCTGAGTGTTGACAACGGAGGTTTGACGACAGATCTGATTCTTGTACTTATCCATTCCAGCTCTAATCCACTTATACTAAACACATGAGAACATTAAAACAAATCCAATCTTATTCTAATCCAATCCAATTATTATCCTACTTCATTCCTATCCGGGCAAACAAACGAGGACTGCGGGTAAACCTGCAACGTTGGAAACAATATCTAACATGGGCAAACTTGTTGATAGCTTGTAAGTGTGGTCTGCCAAGATAATGGCATGAGGTTGTACAGTGAATTGAACCTGCAACGTTGGAAACGATATCTAACATGGGCAAACTTGTTGATAGCTTGTGTGGTCTGCCAAGATAATGGCATGAGGTTGTACAGTGAAGACTGAGGAGGGACTTGCAAAAGTACTTTCTTTTATTAGTTTTAGTTTTTTTGCTAATGGTTTTAGTGTATAATATATGGTACTCAGATTTTTTGAATTTTATGTTAGAGGTTGTTCTTTTAGGAAATATGGCTACAATATATTGTGGTTTGTTAAGAAGCCCCTTCCCTAGCTTTTATCTTCCCCAAATAGCTTCTTGTAGCACTGCAATCCTTGCTTTAAATAATAAGCACGGTTACAGCTTTAGAAATAGTGGTGGTGTTCTCAGTAGTGTGGCCATCTCTTAAGTTAAAATGACACCATATATGGTAATCAATCAAGAGGGATTGACATCAAGATACATACCATTCGATCTTTCAGGCTAGGAGTTTTTTCAAGATACCGTTCGATCTTTCAGGTCTCTTTTTAGATCTCCTCTAAACCGCAATCTGGCAATCACTTTGAATTCAATTTTCATGACTGGTCATGCTACTTTCATTTCTGCCATCTTGACTGATCATGCATGTTATTTTTATTCAGATCCATCTATATTACTGTCATGAGGATGGTGTTGTGTCTCTTGACTTTCTTCTTCCGAGGCTTGCTAGGTTTTGTGATAACCAAATTATGCAAGGATGTAAACAAATAACCCTATCATTTAGATTTCTTTTATATGTATATGAGATATTGCAGAAAACTTAAATACTAGGTAGATCAGGAAGTTTTTATGTTCAAATCATATATATTCTGACATTGGAAACAATTTCATCACTGATATCAATCATATCATGTACTCTGCAACAGTGGAAATCATATCTACCATCAGTGATATTGGAAAAGAGGTTTGCCATGATAATGACATGAGGTTATAGAGTGAGGTCGGGCTTAATCCTTCTTGACATGACTCTACAGTTGTATTGTACTATAGGTTTTGTAGATTCTAGGATCAAAGTTGTAGTGGTACAACTTGTATTATGCGTTGATTGTGTTCTATGCCTTCTCAAATACTTGGATTATTTGGATCTTTACACATATTGGGTAAGCACAGATTAGGTTCTAGCTAGTAATTTCCTCAGTTGGTTTCCCCTTAAAATCATGAGCTAAGCCTTTTCTTTCTAGTTTTTTTTTTTTTTGGTCAAGTTTTTTCATTCTAGTTTGTAACATGAGAATCTCTTCGTATAATAGAGCACAACTCCAGCTTTGGAATATGGGGCGGTTTTCTTAGACATGCGGGCTCAGTTTTGGAAGCATGTCTTGGTGCTTCCTAACTTAATATCAAGTGTTCTTATGCAGCACTTACAATTCTAATAAAATAGTTATTTGCTTCTATCAAAAATTCAAAATGTACTTTCAAGTGAAGCATACTAGCTACGTAGTAATCAACTGATATATTCTTGTACTCCTTGGGTAAATTGGTGAGTTAATTTTATTTTAATTTATTATTATTATTATTATTTTTATCAAATCAACAACTTAGATACAACAACTAGCCTATGGTGGGAAGAGCCAAGGATAGGGTTTAGGTAGAGGACGCGCCTCACGCGCGGCGAAAAGGAGAGAGAGAGAGTCTTTGTGTGCGTCCTCTCCCGGCCGAACGCCGCCGGCTCCCTGCCGCTGCGTTCCGGCCCGGGAGAGGTTTCGGCCCGGGCTACAGCAAGGTCCTCTGGCGTGGGATTGGCTCAGGGTTAGCGGACGTGGGTTTGTCGACGGGCGGGACAGCTCGGGCCTGATCTGCTGCGTTTCTTCTTCCCTTCCTCGGGTCTTCGACGGCTGCTCCTGCATCTGTGGCGCGGCGAGGCTGTGGTTTGTCTCCAGCGTCGGATCGTTGTCGGTTTGGCCCCGTTTGCGACTGATTGGTGGTGCTGGGGATCTGATGCTGGTGTGAAGCGACGGGGTGGTGGTGTTGCGTCTGGGATGGGGTTGTGGCTGTCGTGTTCAGGGAGGGAGGTCGGGCGAGGGTGGTTGGGGATCTCTGGCGTGTGTGATTTGCCGGCGGGACTCGATTTTCCGGTTGCTGCCTTGGTGGATCGCCGTGCTGCCTTGGTGGATCACGGTGCCGGATCCTCCTGGGGTGTGTTTGTTGGGCCTTGTGGGTGTGGTGGTGGTTGGGCCGGTTCTCTGTTGGGGCCTTACTGTTGGTTGTGGGCTACTGTTTAGTTTGGTTTTGGTGTGTTTGTTTTAGTTTTAGTTTCTTGCAGTGTTTGGGTATTTCAAATAAGTCCCTTCTCTTTCGAGTTAGGGTTTGTGTCATGGTTCCGACGTTTTGGTTTGGATTGGGCTGCTGGTTTTGGGTTTTCAGGTTCTCTGCCGGCTTTTGGCCGAGCATTTCTCCAAGCCTGTGTTGAGTTCTCCGGGGGATCCGTGGATGGCCCGCCCAATAGCTTTCTATTGTGGTTTGAACCCATCCTCGTCAATGCTGCTTTATCGGGCCTTACTAACTCGATTGGCTTTCCAATTCACCCATCGTCGTTGAACCTTTTGACTTTCAGTACCAGTGTTGTATAGTTTGTTGGTTTTCAGTGTTTTGTAATGGAGTGTGGTACTCTTCCTTACTTTTGTGGTGAGGTTTAACGAGGCCACTATGTACTCCTTGATGTAAGTTGTTATATCAATAAAGTTTCTCTACTTTGATCAAAAAAAAAAAAAAACAACTAGCCTATGGTGAGTCGAATTCACAACCTACCACTTATAAAAGAGAGACTTATGCCACTAGACTAAATGATACTGGGCTTGGTGAGTCAAACTTAACTTTGATGATTGGGTTATTACAATATTTTGGTAGCATTGGCTTCTAATATTCAAATCCTTAGGGCAACTCCAATAATAAGTTCCATTTGGGGGATTATCATTTTAGCACCCCATTGTTGCACTACTCATATATGACTCAATTCTCATCTCCAACAATGAGGTGCTATATGGGGGGTGCTATTTTCACTATTCTTGATTAAAATATAATATGTGTTTAAGGAAATCTCTTTTATGTGTTTGACCCAAACTCTAGGTTACTTAACGAAGTGGTAATAGGGTTACATTATAAGGATCTAGATTCCTATTCAATGTAAGATTACTTTCCTTGTATGATTGAGATTCTATGCATTGTAATCCTCTATATAAAGAGGGCCCCTATTATCAATGAGAACACACAGCAAATTCCTCTCAATTTCAGTTTCTCTACAACACGTTATCAGCACGAAGCCCTAACCCGGAAACAAATAGACAACCCTGATTCAAGAAGCTAAAAACCTTGAATCCGAATACAAAACCTTGAAGCCTTTTCTGCCTCCACCTCACACATTGAAGAACTCGATCCCAGGAGTCCAGAACCGGCGGCCCCACCCCAAGAACCGGCTGGAAACCCACCGAACCGGCCACCGGAAGCTCCAAACAACCCGCATCAAATATTTCACCGGTTCACCACCTTTCGGACTTCCGATTGCTACCAAATTTTTCCAGCAGTAGCACCTCTGACCCAGAAATCCAGAACCGGAAGAAATTCCATGAAAACCGGCCTAAAACTTGCTGAACCGGCCGACTGAAAGTCCGGCAGAAAAACCGGCAGAAGAAAAGAAAAGAGAAAAAAAAAAAGGAAGAGGCAGTCCAAGCCGAGCCCAAGCCGCAGCCCACTGCACGGCCCACTGACGCAAGCCACGTCAGCAGCACAGTCAGCAGCCACGTCAGCACTAGTCAGCAGCCACGTCAGCAGCGGACAGCGCCACGTCAGCACCGGTCAACGCCGGTTGACCGTCTCCGGTCAACTTTCCGGCAGCCGCCGGCGACTTTTCCGGCAAATTTTTCCGGTCAAGATTTCCGGCAATTTTTCAAGGTAAACTTTTCTAAAAGTTCCCTTTTTTTAAGTTTTTATTGTTTTTCTCGGGGACTTGCAACCTCCCTTCTTCTACCCCCCTTTCTTCATCATAGGGGAGACTTAATTAAGCCGAACTGTGGGGGTTCGTGCTCACTCCAAGCTTAGAGCTTGTAGAGTCCTCCAAACTTAGAGTTTGTTGAGAAGTTATGATCGACCACAAACACATCATCGTTTCGATCTAATCCAACCCCTCTTGGAATCGAATTTCTTGGAAGCGACTAAGCTCGGAAATTCCTAATTTCTTGGAAGCGACTACACTCAGAAATTTTATATGTTTTCGTGGTAGCTTTTACGCTCCGAAACTAACCCTAATTTCTTGTTCTCTTTCAGGATGAGTAACCTGAACAAATTGGACTTTGCTCCATTGGGAACAACTGGCTCTGGATATCACAGGTGTTCGTGATGTCCGCCAGCATCTCAAGGCCAATGGAATTCTGGATACGATTCTCGAGCCTAGCCAGGACGTGCTAACTGTTGAGCAAGCTCAAGCTTTGGAAGCAAATAGAGCAGCCTTAGAGGCAAATAAGGCAAAAGCCATCATCCTAATGACCCGTCATATGGATGATTCGCTCCAGTACGAGTGTATGAATGAAGAAGACCCCAGAAGGCTGTGGGTCTCACTCGAAGAAAGATTTGGCAAACGTCCGTGACTCCCTGCTTCCTGACCTAGAAGTGAGATGGCATAGCCTCCGCTTCTGTGATTTTCAAGTCAGTTCTTGACTACAACTCGGAAGCACTTCGCATTAAATCGTTAATGGAATTCTGTGGTAAAGAGATCACAAATGCGATGTTGATTGAGAAGACTCTTTCTACATTCCCCGTCTCTGCATTGATGGTTGCTAAGAACTATCGAATTGATGTTACTACAAGACGGATCACAAGGTTTCATGAGCTCATTAGAGCTATGAATGTCGCTGAAAAGCATGACAACATCCTTGTGAAGAACTATAATTCGAGATCCGTAAAAATAGAGCATATTCCGGAATCCAATTATAGTCGCGCCCCTAAGAGAAGGCGCCAAGAGCAAAACCCTAACATTAGGGATACTTCTGGACTTTCTGGTCCATATAATCGCTCTACTTGGGAAGGTAATTGCCAAAATAGGCGAACACGGAACCGAAGAGGTCAACGTGGAAAGAGAGAGGGAGGCAACGCCTCTGGCCATGTTGGTGGAGCCACCAACACTAAGAGCCATCTAAATGACGCTTTCAAAGCGCCTCAATCAATGGAGTTTGAGCAAAGAGATGTATGTTCTCGATGTGAAGTGTCTGATCATTGGGCACACATTTGTAGAGCTCGTGAAGAACTTGTCACCGCCTACAAAGCATATTGGGAAGCAAAAGAAGCTCACTATGTGGAACAAGAAGATCAAGAAGATGATCTAGAGTGAAGGGTTGAAGACTACAAATCTGGCTAGGATCAATAGATCGCCAATTCTGTTTGTCTTTATTTTTCCAAGAGATGTAATAGGCAATTGCCATATATTTTTGTAGTAGATGCCAATGGTATTAACCTTTCTTCAAAGTAGGCGTACTCAATGTAAATGTGATGTCTAGGAAGGTTTTGAGATAAGTGGTACTTAAGTGAGCCTTGCTCCACCGACATCTCTCTACTCACCTGGTCACATTTGCATTGGAATTACTGAAAGAAGTTAGACGATTGCCATTGTTTTGCATTAGCTAGTTTATTGGATTAGATTTTCTTTGGTCAAAGAGACAATGATGTAACTCCGTTGGCTTATGAATAAAATTTCGAGTTCTTTTCATTATGACTCAATTTTGATTCTGAGCATATGACTTTGTGACTACAATGGCTAGGCCATCAGTATTAATTCAAGGAATGGAATGGCCCAAGTTCCCCTTGCCAAAAGGCACCTTGATTACTGTCACAAAAACTCTCTACGCTCCTAGGGCAAATTGCACCTATGAGTAGCCAACGGATTTCATGCGAATACGCATGTAGAGAACGGAAATGAGTTCCTTTGCAATACCTCTAATGATTGCGAACAAATGCGCATCTTAGAGAAGTTTATGTGTCTCTCTAGTAGACTCTATGTCACTATTCGAGCTATTAATCCAATAAAAGTTATGAGAGAAGATCTCTTGGATTTAGACACATATTGGCTTTGTCACGACATGATACATCATCCTAGTCATGATATGATGCTCCGTATACTAAAGATTTCACACGGACATCCATTCTTCAGAGTGAAAAGAAGCAAGAATCGAAAATTAATTCCAGGACTAAGTAAGACAGCAGCCACCGCAGCATCTGGCGCTGCAGCTGTCTTCGGACGCCATAGGGCCGCCCAAGTCCCTCGTGATGACGCCATAAATGGTGCCAACCATGAGCATGACGCCATGGTTGTTCCTCCCAATGGCCATGACGCCATACATGCTAATTCCCATGGCTCCAACGCCATGTTGGGAGATGTAGTCACACATTTTGCTTCTAATAGCACTACAGACGCTAAGGCCCAACCAAAATACTCATTGGTTGCTTCTAAGGCCCCTCGCTTGTTTTACAAAGCTCGTTCCTTAAGGAAATTAGGACTGAGACCGTCCTATGCAAAGGATATAAAAATACTCACTATGTTCTCACAGAGAATCCAAGGGGATATCTGTGGACTAGTTCAACCAACTTGCGGACGTTTAAATATCTCATGATGTTGGTTGACACGCAAACATGCTGGTCACGTGTTGTGCCATTGTCCACTTGTAATGCTGCTTATGCTACACTCCTAGCACATATCATATGACAACGGGCTCACTCCCCGAATCATCCTATTCAGTCAATTGGATTTGACTATGTTAGTGAGTTTACATCGAAGACTTTCGATAGATATTGCAATGGGATTGATGTTGGACATCATATTCCCATGAACACACCTAAATGGTCTCGCGGAAACGACTACGATGGTAGTCCGGACATTGGTAATGCGCACCAATCTTTTTATATCCGCTTGGGGTAATGCAATATCGCATGCAACTATGCTAATTCGTCTATGACCCACCGCCACTCAATCTACCTCTGCGTTACAGCTAGTGACTGAGTACAAGTATCGTACTTACGCATCTTTGAGTGTGCCACTTATGTACCAATTGCGCCGCCACAGCGCTCTATGATGGGTCCTTACAAACGAATTTCCAACTACGTTGGATTTGAGATTCCAACAATCGTCCTCCACTTAATGCCCTTGCTAGGCGATCTCCTTACCGCTAGATTTGCGGATGTCACTTTGATGAGACAGTCTTCCCGTCGTTAGGGGGAGATAAGAACACAGATGTTTAGCAAGAACGACAGGAATTGTCGTTGTCAGTCCCCACTATGTCTCATCTTGATCCCCATTAAAGTGACGAGATCACACAAATATGCTGCAAACATGCCTGCAAGGAAGGACGTCCCTACGAGAGGACGTAGCGCCACCCTACACGGAGGTAGGCATGGCGCCAACACCAAAGAGAGTGGCACTCTGGCATTATAGGCCATGGCCCCAGCTAGGATGCTTGGGAGGCTCGTGGGTTCGAAGGATACTTTGGCACATTCCAATTTCTTTGATCATCAAGACTCAAAATCCGTCTCATGAGTATCTTCCGGGTTATGGTTATCGTTGGGGGACGCTTCAACGTCAGAACCTATTCTTGAGAATATAGAGCTCTATGAAACTTACACTAGTGTACATGAGACGTGGGATAGAAACTCCATCATGATTGATGATGTAGTTGCGCATTTCGTTGCGCATGAGTTTGTTGAGTCTGATGACATCGAACGACGCTCCGTTGATGAATGAATGCCAACGTAGAGAGATTTGGCCTAAATGGAAAAATGCGATCCAGGTTAAGATGAATTCTCTAACGAAGAGGAAGGTTTTCTGAGCCAGTAATGCCAACACCTCCTGACATAAAACCTATTGACTAATGGGTCTTCGTTAGAAAGCGTGATGAGAAAAAGAGATGGCAATCTCGCCTTATGGCGCAAGGCTTCTCACAAAACGTCCTGGAATCGACTACGATGAGACATACTCTCTCGTAATGGATGTCACTACACTCCACTACCTTGTCAGTTTGGTAGTTTCCAAATAACTGATCATGCAGCTTACAAATGTGGTCATTACGTATCTCTATGGGGATCTAGGTACGAAATACATGAAGGTTCATGGTGAACTTCATTTACCCAAGTCAAGTGGCTCTAGACCACGGAGCGCGTTTACAATAAGATTGAAACGCTCACTAAAGTGACTACTTGATTGGGAAGGGATATGCCCACGCGTTTCCATAACAAGTTTCGGATTCTATCGCGGTTCATGTTGGACATGACCTTCATTAGAAGCCCTTAAAGAGTTAAGGGAAACCGCTGAACACTTGAAATCCGATTTTTGAGATGAAGGATTATGGGAGAATACTATTATGTCTCGGTTTGGAACTTGAGCATCGTGTCGATAGATGCTTAGGCATTTTGATAAGGTCAAGTCTTCAAGCACCCCCACGATCGTCCGTAGTCTTGATCCTGAAAATGATCCTCTTCGTTCGAAGGATGATGACAAAGAGGCGTTAGGGGCAGAAATGCCCTAGTTAAGTACAATAGGCGCATTATTGTACTTAGCTCAATGCACAAGACCGGACATCTCATTTGCAGTGAACTTGTTAGCTAAGGTATAGCTTTGCATCAACGCGATGCCATTGGATTGGTGTAAAAGGTATCTTTCGATACTTGAGATGTATGATTGATATTGGCTTGTTCTATCCTTACAGAGAGACGATGGATTCGGACCCATCACACACCAAGAACGCCGCCAACACTGGTCTGCGTCCACTATCCCCATCCCAAAACGACATGTGTTTTGGAAGGTTTTGCTGATGTTGGGTATCTCTCTGACCCACACAAAGGTCATTCCCAAACTGGTTAAGTGTTCACCATGGGTAAAGACTGCGATATCTTGGAGGTCTACAGAATAGACCCTAGTCGCTATATCTTCGGACCATGCAGAGACTATTGCTCTTCACGAAGAGATTCATGAATGTATATGGATTGGATCCATAATTACGCATGTTCGAATAATTGTGGTGTGAAGTCTACCATAGATGAGCCTACGAGCATTTAGGATAATGCAGCTTGTTTTGAACAAATGAAGCAAGGCTACATCAAAGCGACAACACCAAGCTTAATCAGCAACAACAGACTCTCCTCAAGATCAAAATGAACTAGGTTCGATCTGAGGACAGTGTGGCAGACTTGCTCACTAAGTCATTGCCTAAATTCCACTTTCGAGAAACATGTTGATAGCATCGTTTGCGGAAGTTATCCGAACTCCCATGACCGTAGTCATCAGGGGGAGATGCAGACATCAGGGGGAGATGTCTACATGTATGGTCTCGAAACGTGAAGGGTGTGTTGTGCTCTTTTTCCCCTTCGACCGAGGTTATTTTTGTCCCACTGGGTTTTTGTTACTCGGCAAGGTTTTTAACGAGGCAACGAGAGAAGCACCGCGTTTGGGCAACACAAGGAGGAGTGTTTAAGGAAATCTCTTTTATGTATTTGGCCCAAACTCTAGGTTACTTAACCAAGTGGTAATAGGGTTACATTAGAATGATCTAGATTCCTATTCAATGTAAGATTACTTTCCTTGTATGATTGAGATTCTATGCATTGTAATCCTCTATATAAAGAGGCCCTTATTATCAATGAGAACACACAGCAAATTCTTCTCAATTTCAGTTTCTCTACAACAATATGAGTATAATAATCATTTTTTCCCCTTCAAATCTGAGGCCCTCAGATTAAAAATAGATCCGTTATAGTAAAAAAAGAAAGAAAAAAAAAAGGACGACATCAGAGTCGTCCATATTCAAAATGGACGAATCTGAGCCATCAATTAATATGACCTTTGGGGGTTACAACGGTCGGTAGGGGACAGGACAGAGCTGGCGGGCCCCACTAGAGCAGCACTTTTCCAGCCTTCTTCTTTCTCCTAGCGCACCACGCGCGCATGTCATTCTATTCCTCTCTCTCTCTCTCTCTAGCGCATTTTGTGCAATTTCTCTCCCTAGCGCATTTGGCTCGTGCTTGGGCTGGGTCAGCCGAATTTGTGGTCCTGGCCCACTGTAACTGGGAGCTGGTTCTGAAAAAGTCTCATATTTGAGACTTGGTGTAAGTCTTATAATTCTGGGTTTGAGACCCCCTAAAATGGGCTGTTGGAGATGTAAAGTCTCATATTGGTAAGAAAACTGGCATGGCACCATTCTGTAGGAGTTGTGCGGGCGGGGGGGGGTGCACTATTATCATTTTAACACCTCTTTGTTGCACTATTCATATAGCATCAAATTCTCATCTCCAACAATGAAGTGCTATTTTGTTTTCCTCAATTGCTGTTCCAAAGGGTAGATTTTTTTCTTATTTTATATTATTTTTATACAATTTGAATTTGGGGGATGTCTGTCAATTTTTTTTTGTCAAATTTGGGCCGTTGATTAGTAGATAATCATTGGATAATCTATTAGTAAACAAAATTATTATTCCATCTCCACTGTCAACTTTCAAACTCAAGGAATCTAGACCATCAATTTCGACAATCATTGCTCCAAGCAAGGAAGATTAGGCCCATGCATCAGTCTTTGTCTTTCCAAGTGCTGCAAATGCCCGTTTCTTCCACAACAAGAGCTCTTTGCTTCTCATCCGCGCGTCCCCTAACCTCAAGTCACTTCCCCTAACCTTAAGTATACTTTGATGGTTGGCTACTCAATTTGGTACTTCTTTTTCTTCTTTTGACTCTCTGCTGGACTTTTGGGTGAGCTATTGTCGAAAGCCTTTCTCCTCTCAGCTCTTTAATTTGTGGCTAGTGGCTGGCATGTTTACTTTTATGGAAATATGGAAGGCTCGGAATAGGCTAAGGTTTGATAATCGTCCCCCTATCTTTTCTAATATGTGTTGTTCTATTATGGCATGGATTCGTCAAATTCGTTTGTTTGCTCCTGGTCACAATAAGGGTGTTCTGGCTGCCTAATTATTGTCTTCTCTTGGAGTTGCTCCTAAACGCGGTAAGGCTCCCAAAGTTCACCATATTTTTTGGAAATGGCCAATTTTTCCTTGGGTCAAAGTAAACACTAATGGCTTGGCGAAAGCCGAAAGGTAATCCAAGCCCGGCAGCTTGTGGGGGTGTGTTTCGAGATGCCTCAGGTGGTTTTTTAGGGAGTTTTTGTCAGTCCCTTGGCTGAAATTCTTCCTTCTATTCTGAACTTTATGCTGTTATCTTGGCTATCGAAATTGCCTTTGCTAGAGGGTGGTTCCATTTATGGTTGGAAAGTGATTCTATTAGTGTGGTAGCTTGCTTCTCTTCTAGGTCCTTTTCTCCTCCATGGAATTTAAGAGTTCGTTGGGGCAATTGTCTTTTTAAAGTATTCGATGTAGTCATATTTTTAGAGAAGGTAATGCTGTAGCTGACAAGATGGCAAATATGGGAATCTCAAATGCAACGTTTACTTGGTTTGATAATCCTCCTAGTGAACTCCACAGGTTTCTACAAGATGATTATTTGGGTTTTCCAAATTATCGTTTTTCATAGTGGAAGGGTTGCTTTATTTTTATGGATGGGAAAAACAGAAAAGATAAGCAGTGTCTCTCTTTTAGTTTTATGTTTGTTTTGGAAGCGGTCTTGGCCTAGTCCCCCGCTTCTCAATGGTTTTTTTGTATCTTTTGTACTTTGCAATTTTGTATTCTCTCTCGGCAAGGTTTGGTCTAGCCCCCCTTGCTATGTATCTTTTTTTACTTGATTTTTAATAAATTCGGATAAAAGTGCTGAGTTAGCTCTTGCACCGCTTCCTAAAAAAAAAAAAAAAGTTCATATATTTATGAAATTCCTCTTATTTCTCTTTACAACTCTGTTTTTGCTGAATTCCAAGTTGACTAATTTGGGAAAGATTGAGCGTTACCTGGATATAAGGGGAATTGTTCTTTTCTTTTCAGTTCCCACTTTAAGAGAACTAAGGGGAAAACCATGGTAGAGGACGTTAGGTGTTAAGGAAATAGTACAGATCGTTATTTGTTCAAGCTACTTAAGATATGATCAATACCAAAGACACTTTATAAATCGGCCATAATATACTTTAAGTTAGTATCTAAAATTATACTCTCTCAAATTTTTGTGCCATAATCCATTACATTCTATTCCTAATAAACATTACATAAAAAAATTTAACAATAACAAAGCCCGCGGCATCGCGTACTCCTTTGCTAGTTTTAGACTAAAAAACATCGAGTAGCAAAGTAGAATCGAAACTAATCAACCGCAAGTAATCCAACTCCTACTTTCCTTCCTCTACCCAAAGAAAAGTAATATAGACTAAAGATTCAAAATAACGATTGGTTCCTTTTAGTCCAAAGCGAATAGACTAAAGATTCAAAGCAAAGTCTCAGATCAGATCAATAACGATTGGTTCCTTTTAGTCCAAAGCGAAAACGGATTGTTAATCTAACACTCACCAACACCAATCCGAAAAGACTTAAACAAATAAGATATGCCATGTGGGTGGTCCTCTCTCAACTTGATACTAGATACTCCATGGTCTAGAGATCTCATGCTGGATCTCACGGTATATCCCACAGATTTTTATTTCATTTCGTCCTCATCTCCACCAACCCCTCAGCTACTAAGCTTAACTCTTCTTAACATATGGCTACGCCCCACTGTGAGGAATGAAAGGTCTATTTCTAAAACTTTCCTATCAGTCGAAATTTTCCTTTTTCAGTAAAAACTAAATAAAATGAAATAAAATTAGACTGCTAATTACAATGTGCTTCTGCCTTATGCCGGTGTGTACAGTGGGGGGCATGTAAAAGTTTTGAGGTAATAATATTCAAATATTGTGTTTGTATTTAAAGCCAAAGGTTCGTGAAAATCATTGCGAGTGTGACCAATAAAAGTGGCAGTGATTTGAGCTAAGAATGAGAGTTCATATTCAGAAAGGGAAATTGAACCATTTTCTGTGTTTGGTAAGCACTAAGCACAAAGATTCAGACCAAAAAAAAGGTAAGCACAAAGACAGCAACTAGTTTTCGTCACCAACAGAGAATAGTGAAGAAATGGATTCCTTTCAAACCGTAGGAGATTCAATTTTTTTTTTCATACTTTTTTTGGATTCATTAACCAAAAGATCATTGGAATTTGAATAACTAAAAATGTATTTCCGGATTTCTTTTTTAATGTTACCAAATATTACCATACATTAGAATGAAGAGTTTATGAATATAAAAAATACAAAACAAAAATATATATATATCACACGATTCGATTAACCGGACTACACCAAATATTGCTTAACACATAATGTGAACTCCAGAACCATGGAATAATTACTCGAATTACCATGCGAGACAGATGCATTAAACTCATTAATTTCTCAACAACTCATCAATTTACATACCAAGAAAACAACCTCATCATTTTTACCAATGACTTACCATTTAAGCTACACTGCCAAATGGCTGCGAATTGATTAGCCATCTTTCCACCAACCCCAAACTCCATTCCCACTCCCCCCTCCCCCGCCGTACACTCACGCGCTCTCACCCTGGCCCGATTTTCCCGCCCGTATGACCAGCGCGTGACATTCCCGCCTGTCCCAAACCTCCATCCCTGCCTGAGACTACCAGGGCTGACCTCACCCTCCTCCCCTCCCCACTCAGATCTCTTCTCTCCCTCCCACTATAAATACGAAACCAGACACCTTTATTCACTCACATAATAAACCACCGTCAAACACCTCCGCCACCACCAATCATGGCCACGTCAGCATCCCAAACCCTCCGCACCCCATTTCTCCGCAACCCTACTTCCTCGCTTTCTCTCTCCTCCAAGACCCCCCTCCCCTTCGCCTTCTCCCTCCCCTCCCGCCGCCGCCTCGCCTCGCCGATACTCGTCGTGGTCCTCTCCGCGGCCAGGCTCGACGCCAAGCCGACGGTTTTGGTCGCCGAGAAGCTCGGCGAGGCCGGGCTGGACCTGTTGAAGGAGTTCGCGAATGTGGACTGCTCGTATAACCTGAGCCCCGAGGAGCTCTGCACCAAGATCTCGCTCTGCGACGCGTTGATTGTCCGGAGCGGGACGAAGGTCAGCCGCGAGGTGTTTGAGTCCTCCGGCGGGAGGTTGAAGGTGGTCGGGAGAGCCGGCGTGGGGATTGATAATGTGGATCTGGGCGCCGCGACTGAGTTTGGTTGTTTGGTGGTTAATGCTCCGACGGCCAACACCGTCGCCGCGGCGGAGCATGGGATTGCTCTCCTCACCGCCATGGCTCGCAACGTGGCTCAGGCTGATGCTTCTGTTAAAGCTGGTGAGTATGTTATCGTTGAGGCATTTCGTCGAATAGTTGGTGTTCAATTTTGTTGTGGTGATTTGTTTCAGGTAAATGGCAGCGAAACAAGTATGTGGGAGTTTCGCTTGTTGGGAAGACCCTGGCTGTGATGGGATTTGGAAAGGTTGGATCTGAAGTGGCCCGTCGTGCTAAGGGGCTTGGTATGCATGTGATTGCACACGACCCTTATGCCCCGGCGGATCGTGCTCGTGCCATTGGTGTGGAGCTTGTGAGCTTCGATGAGGCTTTGGCCACTGCTGATTTCATCTCCCTGCATATGCCTCTCACTGCTGCTACAAATAAGGTTCTCAACGACGAGACGTTTGCAAAGATGAAGAAAGGAGTGAGAATTGTGAATGTTGCACGTGGTGGTGTTATCGACGAAGATGCACTGGTCAAGGCACTTGATTCGGGAATTGTTGCTCAGGTTCGAATTGTGAACTCTGCGATTTTCTTTGTTAATGCTGGACAGTTAGTAATGTGCACTTGTTTTTGTGTAGGCTGCTCTTGATGTGTTTACTGTGGAGCCACCGCCACAGGGCAACAATTTGGTGTTGCATGAGAGAGTTACTGCCACCCCTCATCTTGGTGCTAGTACCATGGAAGCACAGGTAGACTTTGCTGCGTTGCATGTATCACAATGTCTATTTTCTTCTCACCTGGTTATCATATAAACTTTGGAATGGATGTGCAGGAAGGAGTGGCCATTGAAATTGCTGAAGCCGTCGTTGGAGCCTTAAAAGGCGAGCTTGCTGCCACTGCAGTCAATGCACCAATGGTTCCCGCTGAGGTATAATTTCATTTCCCAAGATTTTAATTTCTTTTTAATTTTTTATTCTTTGTGATTTCTAGGTAAAACCTGATAGTGATTTGTTTTATACTAGTCATACGCAGGGTCCTTGGGTTAGTAACTATTGAGTTTGATAAGTGCAAATGTGGTTCAACCCAAGACTAAAATTTTCTTGGGTTGAATTTCAAGACTAATCTGAAGATTGAATTCTTGAGGCTGTTGCAAGGATTTAGAATTTTATCTTGATGCCATTCTTGATTGTAGGTTTTGGCGGAACTGAAGCCTTATGTCGAACTTGCTGAGAAACTTGGGAGACTGGCTGTCCAGTTAGTGGCAGGAGGCAGTGGTGTGAAGAATGTAAAGGTTTCATATGCTTCAGCTAGAGCTCCTGATGACCTTGACACTAGACTTCTTCGAGCCATGATTACTAAGGGTCTCATTGAGCCAATATCCAGTGTTTTCGTGAATCTGGTCAATGCTGATTTCACTGCTAAACAGAGAGGACTCAGGATAACAGAAGAGCGGACCATTCTAGATGGTTCACCTGAGAGTCCCTTAGACTCCATCCAAGTTCAGATTGCCAATGTGGAATCCAAATTTGCCAGTGCCATATCAGACAGTGGGGAGATAAAGGTGGAGGGTCGGGTTAAGGATGGGGTTCCCCACTTGACGAGGGTTGGATCTTTTGAAGTTGATGTGAGCTTGGAAGGTAGTATTATACTCTGCAGACAGGTTGATCAGCCGGGTATGATAGGATTGGTTGGAAGCATTTTAGGAGAGGAGAATGTGAACGTTAGTTTCATGAGTGTCGGAAGAATTGCCCCAAGAAAGCAGGCTGTCATGGCAATTGGTGTGGATGACCAACCCAGCAAGCAATCTTTGAAAAGGATTGGGGATGTTCCAGCCATTGAAGAGTTTGTTTTCCTCAAGTTGTAGTGTGGCGTAATATTTATCTGCGCCTTGTTTCATTATGTCTTCTCTTATTTTGGGTGATATTGCCACATGCTTTACTCCCCGATTTTGAAGTCCTTTGATGTTGTGGTAGATTTAGAGTGAGGAATGAAGAATAATATTTCAGTTTTCAATGAAAAGACTGTACTTTATTGAGTTATTCCCAATTTCTTGTTCCCTTTTACCATGCTATGTTCACAATCTTCGGATGAATCACCATGTGATCATTTGCAGTTCCAAAAGTGATACCAAAAAATTGCTTTGATGTCATATAATAAGTCAACTTAATAAAAAAAAAAACATTTTTTATTTATTTCAATTTACCTGCTGCAAATCATTGCAATTGCAAGTCATGAACAAACTTTTTCGACTAAATTTCAATTGAAAAGAAATAGTTGATGTCAACATGTACCCTTTGATCCCCTCAAAAAAAAAAAAATGTACCTTTTGATATGCTATGTCTAGGAAGACTATTGGAACAAAATTTACTCCCATCCCAAATTCTGCATTGCTCTTCAACTCATAGTAACAAGAATCTTATTTCCTTGTAGTTTATTTATTAAACTTTGTCGATTTCTTGAGGGAAACATCATTCTATATTTCCCACTCACAATCTTCAGTTATATGATGAGGATGGAACTCATATTGAAGTATATCAACTGCCTCATCGGAGGCGATGGGATTCAAGCTGGCCTCTTTATGTCATAATTCAGGATCCAGAAAGGAAAGGAACCTGAGCTACGGTTGTTGGTATCGAGATGTGGAGGTTTTGAGCTGCTAAATAGGCTGCAATACCAGCAGCATAACCCGCAAAAGCAAACCCACTCACCTGCACAAATCAGAATGAACCTTTTTCTTACCAACACCAAACTGAAACTAGATGCTTTTAGATAAACAGAATACTCAACACTAGTTTATACCTTGCGAAAGTACCAGAAGAAGTCCACCTTTTCCATCCCCATAAAAGCAACTCCGGCTGCAGAACCAATAACAAGCATGGATCCACCAGTACCAGCACAATATGCAACCAGCTGCCAAAACTCAGAGTCCTGGGGAAAAGAGGCGACATCGTACATCCCCATAGCTGCAGCAACCAGTGGAACATTGTCTATAATTGCTGAGACAATTCCTATTGAACTTGCAATCAGTTCAATATTGGGAATATGAGCATCCAGGTAGTTTGCTAATTCCCGAAGAATTCCTGCCGCCTCCAGGCTACAACAAATGCAGAAAGTGCAAGTTAAACCTTTTGAAGAAGCAGAAGAAAACTATTGCATGATGTACACAAAAATCCACAAGAAGAGGATGCAATGCCATGTTATGGAAGTGCAGGGAGATATATCACAAGCGGCTTTCTACATGTCAAGCAATATGATGCATTTGACTTGAAAGTTCTTGGCTTCTTAATTTTACAAAGATTACTTTCTGAGCATATGGTGATGATTTTTACTAGTACAAGAAACAAAAGAGTTGACTTAAGTATTTATTTAGTTACCTGCTAACAGATAAAAGAATTCCAAGGAAGAAAAGTGCTCCTTGAGTGTCAATCCGTGACAAAGCCTGTGGTACTTTCAACCTTTGTCTTTCCGATTCACCATAGTGGATTGCATCAGTCAGAATCCAAAGGACTCCAAGTCCCAGCAGCATACCCATGTAAGGAGGCAAACCAGTTAGGGACTTGAAAACCGGAACAAAAATCAAAGCTCCGATGCCTACAGAGAAAACAAGCTGTCCCCGGGGAGCCATCTGTTCAGATGCCATAACATTGGATGTGTCTGGTCCATCACCACTTGCTTCACTGAATGGAAGAAAAATTCATATTAATCATCTACAATCCATCAATTCGAAGCTACCCTTTATCACTCAACTCCTTGTCTTTCCTATGACAATGCATATGAAGTACCTTGTAAGGGACAAAAGTGCCAGCGGAACAGCAAGAGAAACGACTGATGGTATAAATAATCCCTGGAAGTAAAAAAACTCGTTCATTTAGTCAAACATTTGATAAAATTCAATCAACAACGATATTGTATATAAAGAAAGTTAAAGATATCTGAACATTACACTTGACAGACATAACCAGAAGCTCTAAATAGAAAACCCCGCAACTGATTAGCAAAACTAGGGAGTTTCAATAGCGGAGACAATATCGACTACAGGCTTTTCTCATTAGCTCAAGACGTAACTGGTCAATTCTTTATTGCATATTCAAGGATTACCATTTTGACTCTACAAAGTTTTCCACAAAATTATCTACACTGAATTACTAATATGTAAGAAAATTTCTTATGTGTGTTTTGTTAATTGCTTCACACGGATGACCACAATAAACCAATACATTACAAGTTTACAACACTTGTATCCTACATATTCACCACATAGTAACAGGGTATTGCAAACTTTGCATACATATAGTCTAGTTAAATACGCCACCTGCTAAAGCAACCAGGTCATCAAAATCAAATTATTTTCACACTCAACACCAGGGGAAGCCAAATCCAAAAAGCAAAAAGGCTATCATCCATTTTTAACAGATTGAAAGTTCAACTTTCCAAGTTCAGAATAGAAATAGTAGGCAGCATAAACTGTGTTCCTAGACAATACCATGATTCCGAGCAAAAAAAAAAAAAAAAAAGAAAAGAAAAAAAAAAGACAGATACCATTATTGGTTTCTTCTGAATTCCACTATCATATTAGACAATACATCAAGTCAAGATGCATCAAACATAAATCCATATGCGAAAATACGAGGACGATATAAAAATGAAAAAGGTAAAAGCAAATTTGATATATAAAACAGGTTTGTTAGAAAAAAGACAAAGACCTTCATTGTCTCCACTGTTGATATCTGACCATGTATCCATAACATAGTGGTGGTAACATCACCAATAGGAGTCCACGCACCACCAGCATTTGCAGCTATGACAACAACTCCTCCTAAAAGCCTGTCAATGAAATACATCTCTGTAAATGAAGCATTACATCATACATCCATTTGGGCTCTGTTCTTGCATTGGAGATAGGGGGGAAGCAACTATAAATGTTACACCCCACCGCCCCAAAACCCAAAACAAAGACATGAAGATGCTAAAAATGTGCTTAAAGAGAATCCACGATATGAAATGATTTGGAGTCCAATCCTTACAACTAAGAGTGTTCAGGAACTTTTCAAAAAAATAAAGAGTGTTCAGGAATGCATGCCAAAAATACTCACACTCAATGTGATGTGCATGCACAATTTACTCATTCCTATTTAGAACACAATAATAGGACATATTACTCTATTTTTTGCTTATGTTGTCAAAGTTATAACTGTCATATACATGTATTATACAACACTTCAACAACAGAACAGACCTTCACTGTCAGCAACGAGAGGTAACATATATATATATATATATATATATATATATATATATATATATATATATATATATATATATACATATATATATATCTGCCTCACCTACTAGTAACTTCTCATAGAATTGCTCAAACCGATATCAAGGAACATGCAAAAAGATCCTTAAATACAAATAAAAGATGGTAGATGGTAAAACATACTTCCGGAAGTCTGAGGGAGGCACTAGTTTTCGCAATAAAGAGACCATGACAATGGTAGACGTCAGGTTGTCAAGAATTGAACTAAGGAAGAAAGTCACAAAACCAACCTGCAAGTTCACAATCACTTGTTATATGTAATACATTGATAGAGAAAGTCGTATAGAAGGAAAAGCTGATACAGGAAGAATAGTAAGTGTAATTTGGGGATTGGCGGTGTTTTTAAACAGTATTATATCTTTGGATTTCTAAAGCCAAGATATTTCTAATACCACAGGAAGATGAGAACTACACATAGTATGCTTCAAAAAGTCGTTTGAACATTCAAATATAAGTCAGATAGAATACCGACCACATATTAAAATAAAATAAAATATGATATACCAAATGTCCAATAGAAATTCATCAACATGAGAGCAGAGTCAAAAGCTCACCACCCAGAGGAGTGTTCTTGGCTTTCGAGTAGTTATATTGTCAGTGACCAGCTTAAATCCTTGATGAGAATCAACTATCTCTACAATTGTCATTGCACCAAGCAAGAAAAACACTATTTCACTGACTTCAGCAGATGCATGTTGTAACTCTGCAACAGCTATATCAGTTGAAGGAGCCTGCCAAAAATCATAATTAGTTACAGGAAAAGGATCTGCATACAAGGTACTCCAAAAGTCAAGTGGTAATTTCAAGCATTCAATATAAATCTTACACCAATACTTCTCACTATCCACAAGCATACAGCCATTATCAAACCTACTCCACTCTTGTTGAATGCCAGAGATTCTTCAAAAATAATGCCCGCATATCCTATTCCAAATAGCAGTGTCATGGCAACATCCTGTACCATAAGTAGGTCATATCAACTTAATATTGAAATAAAGCAACCTTCTACTAAGTGTATAAATGGTCAGGCCACAATCACAGATGTACCTGATTAGCAGCAACCCATGAGTGGTTAATTGCCACTGTCCCTGCTGCAGCTGCCGCAAATATTGCTATAGCTTTCAGCAAATCAGTCTTTGGCTTGTAACTGGCCTCAAAATCACTTGAACTTGTTTCGTCAACCGAACATAAAGGATCACATGATCCAGAACTTGGTGTCAACTCCTGATATAATGCTAAACAGGTGATACATAAATTATGAATACCAGCAACTCACAATGGCAATATGCCACACCAACTGAAAAGTCAAAATCTTTTTTATGTCATTAGAAACATTCTCACCATAACACATCCCATTTGACCATTCTACTCCATGAACTAATTACTAAAACTATGTGCAAGGGCAACTGGTACATTTCAAATACTTATTACAGGGGTCAATAAATTTTGATTCAGGAAAATAAGACTCAAAATTTCACCAAATTAATCACAAACACTTTCAGCTTTTACTAGTTAGCACAGCCAATTCCAGTTAACACACTTGGCCAATATCAATCAACCAAATTGCAAACTAGTAAAACCAACAACTGGGTACTGTTAAAAATCGAAGCTTTAGTCAAAAAAAAAAAAAAAAAAATCGAAGCTTTAACCTGCAACTCTTTCTCAGACTGGGACTGAGCTTTGGGCAGCTGACCCGAACCTCTGGCTTTCTCTTCAGCTCTGACCAACATTCCATTGCCCAGCAATCTTGGGCCTCTGAATCCACGCAAAGACGAACCAAAAGGAGCTAAGCTTTGGGTCTGAGAGAGAAACCGCCGCGAGCTTTTCTTGAATTGGTGGTGGGACTGGGGCATATGGGCCCCAAATGAGAGGGAAGCCATTGGAACCTAAGCTAGGTTTGAAGCTGATGAAGAAGAGGAAGAGTGGGTTTGGATTCTGTTTCTGACTAGTTGCATGGAAAAGACAATCACTTTAATCTAAATCTAGTGTTGGGTTTCTCCACCGATCATGTCTCTCACCATTTTTCAAGTCTTCATTTCACTAGTTACAGTTTCTCCAACAATTTTAACTTTGCTGAAAACGCTATCCAACTATTTGGGGTGTTGGGATAGTGACACGTGTCGGCTTACCCCCCTAAAATTTTTGTATGGTCACCACTTTTCAAGTTCAACTCCCACTACTTTTCCCAATTTGGTTTCCCTTTGACAACTCTCACTCTCTCTCTGTGAAGAAATGGCTGTGGCTCAGGTCTCTGCTTCTCTCTCAGTTTCCATCAGAGGTGACCCTTCTTTCTCCTTTTCTCTGTAATTGAATTGTTGAACTATTGAATATAGAAGTTTGTTATGTTGGTAAATTTGGGACCTTTTTTTTTTCGTTTGTTTGTGACAGATGCAAGTGCAATTAGCTCAGCCAGTCCTGTTCGGCTTCCTGTCTTGAATTTCGGTAGAACTGGGACGGCCTTTGCTACTGGTTCTCCTCTCAGTAAGCTTTTCATTCTTGTAGCTCTGTCTTTTCTGCTAATTGGATGGCTTGACTTTCTGTTTAGTAATACATCATCAGCTCTACTATTGATTGGTGGCAAGAATTCAAGAACCAAGAAAAAATTGGGTCTTTTTTGTTAGACTAGAATTTGGCTTTTTTCTGAATGTAGATAATGATAGCCCAGTTGGGTATCTGATACTGAGGCACAGAACTTTTAAACTAGTCAGGACCTCCCATATTGGTGAGTCTTAGGACCACTGCTCTATTAAGTATGATTAGAGCTTATGTTTGATTTTGTTTTCAGTCATTAGGACATGTCATCAAAGGAAGGAGACTGGAAGATCAATGGCACTTTCCGTAAGGAGTGAGCAAAGCACCAAGGAGGGCGGTTTGGATGTATGGCTTGGCCGGCTTGGGATGGTTGGGTTTACTGCGGCTATTGGTGTCGAGATAGCAACAGGGAAGGGACTTCTAGAGGTAAGGCACTTGCAATGGACTTTTTACAACCAATCTAATAATGACTATTTACTTGCAATTGCAACTGTGGTTGTGGGAATTAGTGTTGGTTTTCATCCAGAGAGCGACACTGGCTTACAAAGATTGTGGCTTACAAGCACATCAAAACTATTAAAATTACTGAAAGTTACCGTTCTTATAAGGTTAGGATTAAACTTGATGTTCGTGAAGTATCAATCAAGTAGTGTAAGAAACTAGGCAAATCTTTGATCAGAAGCAATAACTATAGGAGTAATTGTAGAATAACCTTTCCGAAACTTGAAACTTTGGGTCAAACTTGGTCATATAAGGTGTTGTCACACTTGGCTCTTCCTACAGATAAATGGTTACAACTTACAAGTTTACTGTCTATCCAAGGAATTGCGTCTTGTCGGAGTGAGCTTCACTTCCTCGTCATTGAGATTTTATGATATCAAAGTAGCTCCTGAATCCAACTCTTTTGGTTTTGGATATGGCACGGCTTTCATAGATCTTTGTACCCAAGACTGTCTTAATGCTCTACAGTAGTTTTTCTGGTTTTTGAGCAAGTTATATCAGATATCCAGCTTTTCTTCAGTCTAGGAAATTTTGAAGCCAGGAAGCTTTTTAAGTGGAAAATCTCTTGACTATGTCTTGTTTGGTCACCTGCTCATCATATTTTTTTATGATGAAAACTCAATGTTTGCTGCTTAGGCACTCCCTATTAATCTGATGATAGACAAAGTATATTATCATGTTGCCATACATTTATCATGAGATTATGAGATCCACCACAAGGGTGGGAAGCCTTAACTGGATGTCTGGATGTGTGGTGACACATAAATCCGAAGACAGTTGCAGTCCCTGTTAAGGGAGATAACAACCATCTCAACTTTCTAGGAACACAATGAGTTCAGCTTTCGTTATACTTTAAACTTGAATCTATATAGTAACAAATGCCTTCACCTGCTTCTCCTCACCTACAGTCGGATCCCACCAAGGGATAGATTCACAACACTTTCGTTTTTGTGAGGAGGTATTAAACCCCTAGAAAATCGGAAACAGGAAAATGATGCCTCTTTTCTGATGGAAACATCACTTCTGGACCTTTTCTTTGTCCATAAAGTAACATCACAGTTGTAAATGAATCCCTTTTTTCTGATGAAAACATCGTACTTAACGACTACACTTTATAATGCATTGTCACTTTGGTTGTGCAGAACTTTGGGCTCACAAGTCCCCTACCTACCGCTGCTTTGGCTGTTACAGCATTGGTGGGAGTTTTAACAGCAGTTTTCATTTTCCAGTCTGGCTCAGAAAATTAATCACAGTTGAGATTGTATCTTGTCTTTGTATAGTTTGCAATTCTGACATGTACTTTATATTGAACATTTGTTCATTACAGTAATTTCGTCAGAGTGCCAACAATTGTGGCAACATTAAGGTTGAGAATGTATTATTATCTTTTAAAGAGGGTTGAAATTCATTTGAATGATGACATGGACCCAAAGCAAGATTTATGCTTTGTAACCAACTTCTGATCATGAATGAGAAGGAAAGGAGATCACTAAAAGCTAAAAATATATCATATGTGGGATCTACTCATTAAACTGATCTGGCAGAGATTTTTCCAGAAGCAGCATCATTTGTGGTGCTTGATGAGAAGGATGTTTTTATATATTAATTGGATGCAAACACAAATAAGTGCATAGCTTTTCAAAAGTGCAAATGTATTCTTTGTACCTTCCAGCTAACAAGCAAACAGAAGTTTGGCCAAAAAAATAAGTTATATAATGGCAAGAATTCCCATTATAAGTTTTATACCCAAAAACCAAAACAACCCTATTGCAAAAGTAAAAACAAAATAAGAATTTCTCATTTTATTATTTCCCGGTGTTCTTAATAGAATCTTATTCTATTCTGTTCACCTTTTGCATAAGCTACAGCTACTATTGTCCCCTTCTGGTCTTTGCTTTGATCTCAAGAGATCTCTTTCTCTCTGCTTCTTTATATATAAACTGATAGGTTTTCCTACTCAGTTCCCAAGTCTTGTAATTGTTTTACTCCTGATTACTTCTTTCTTTTGGTTTGTTGGAATGGGTGGAGCCATTTCTAGACTTGCAAAGAGGTTCTTTCCAAAGAATGGAGTGAGGATATTAATGGTGGGTCTTGATGCTTCCGGAAAGACTACCATCCTCTACAAGCTAAAACTAGGAGAGATTGTTTCATCAGTACCCACAATTGGTGTTTATCCCAGAACCCTTTATTGTTTTAGTTTGGAGATTCAAATGATTTTTGCTATTGACCTATTAATTACACACTTTTATGAACCAGGTTTCAATGTGGAGACAATAGAGTACAAGAACATCACCTTCACTGTTTGGGATGTTGGAGGACAAGACAAGGTACCAAGCTGAATTTTCTTTTCATGTGTAAGGTTAAACTCATTTTTATGGATTTCTGAATAATGGTGTTGCGATAACATCCTAATGTGTTCATTTTCTGCTTGCTGATAACCAGATAAGGCCTTTGTGGAGGCATTACTTTAAGAACACTCAAGGACTTATATTTACTGTGGACAGCAATGACAGGGAACGAATCCCAGAAGCTCGCAATGAGCTTCATCGTATTCTAAGCGAGGTTAGTAAGCTCTCAACTACATCTATGCTCTCGGAACTTGCATCTTTGTGTGTTTACAACTGCATAAGAAAAGGCAAAGAAAAAAGCCTTACCTGTTGTCCCTTTTTTGCAGAGTGAACTCAGCAATGCAGTAGTCCTGGTCCTAGCTAATAAGCAGGACCTTCCAAATGCTATGTGCGCTACCGAGGTTGCTGATAAACTTGCACTCCACTTACTTGGTCAACATTCCTGGTATGCATATGGTTTTCAATTTTTCCTGAATGCCTACTCTACATGGTAGCAAGAAGAAAAAGGGTGAATATGTGTTATAATGAGAATGCAGAACAACCTACTGTTGAGTCATAGACTAAAAACCAAAGACTGCTTTTGTTTGCCCGGATAGGAATGGAGTAGGATAATAATTGGATTGGATTACGATAAGATTAGATTTGTTTTAATGTTCTCATGCGTTTAATTGGTATAAGTGGATTAGAGATGGAATGGATAAGTACAAGAATCAGATCCGTCATCAAACATCCGTTGTCAACACTGCGTCTGAAACTCACCTCCTCTTCTCTACCCGTACCCGAGTCCATGGCCTCCACAGCCAACCCCTAAAGCCAAAGCAAACGGATTGATATTGAATGAATTGCAATCAGAACATTTTTAAATTCCAACGTATTTAAATTAATTTTAATGATTTTCCTTGTTCTTGTACAGGTACATCCAAAGTACTTCTGCAACCTCTGGCCAAGGACTCTATGAAGGTCTCGATTGGCTATCTAATACCATCAGTACTACCAATAAATGACGCAAGGGACTTCTATGACACTCAAACTAGTCAAATTTTTTTTAAAAAAAATTGGACCATTTCTCGATTTATGTGTGTCATCCTTGCGCAGGGGCCATGCTAATTTTCTCTGTATCGTTCCAATTTTATCGGATGTCCCCGAAGGGACCAAACTAGTCAAATTTTGATTTCATACAGTTCGGTGGAATCAAATTCGGTTGGCAATGTAATGTGAAGAGATCAGTTCTTTGAAACCATGTCAGAGAGGAGGTACAAAATTCTAGTCAGCACCTAGCAGTAAAGTTCAGTGTAAGAGATGCAAACATTATACAGCAACCTATACTTTTTGGGGCAGCTTTCCTTGTTGTACAACCTGTTATTAATTACATTCCGGATAATTGGCACCCAGTAATTGATAATACTCGGGAAAATAACTGCATGATGGAGTGCTTTGGATGAGTTTCGGGACAAAAGATTAGGATTATTCCTGATAATACAGAAACAAAATTGCAATTAAACTTTGTTCTAATGCAGAGTATATAGTGTTTAACCTCAAATTTAGTCTCCAGGTTGCATGTTTTTTATGCTAAATTCCAGGAAATTAGAAACAAGAATGTCAAGATAAGAGCTTTAATTTGTTTCCTCTTCATTTCTACACATCTCAAATAAGGAGACCAAGAATCCTGTAACAAGTTCCAGTGAGGCCAACAACATTGTACTATTAAAAATTTGAGCATTGGAATATTCAGGATGAGATATGAACAGAGTCATCAAGGTGGATAGATGATAATCTACTGTTCAAGGCGGATAGTTGAAAATCATTAGCTAAAGCCTTAGATTTATTCTGTTTCCTGTTTTCACTTCCATTTTTTTTCCCCCTTTTCTTCCGTTGCTCAGCCATCACAGGTTGTGTGTTCTTCAAGTGTTCATAAATAGCTCCCATCGGATCTGCCTGGAAAGCAGGGTGATTAAGAACTCTACCCAACTGCTCTGCTTCCTTCAATCTGACCAAAATGTGACCAATTATTAACTTAATACTCAAACTTCATTCACATTGTGAGAAAGAAAATTAATTTTAGAACCAAAGCATTTGAAAACATACATTAGCTTGAAATCAATGGTAGGAGCTGGTTCTTGTGAATCCTCAAACTCAGGCAGGAACTCAGAAAAGGAAGAGAGATCATATGCTTTCAGTTTCTTCTTCTGGCTACATACTTTCTTCTTCTGGTAGAATTGAAATTTAGTTACTCTATCACCAGCATCTTATGCCTTTTAAACAGACGCATATATACATACATATATTATATAATTGAAAGCTTGATAAATCCAAAATTTCTGAAATCAACTTCCCTAAGAAATGGATTATAGATTTCTCTTGCCTCAAAGTTTCTTATAGTGCAAGCAAGCAACTCAGCCTGCCAGAATCTCTGTCTTTAAAGATGCATTTGAATAGGAAAATATCATCTCAACATTTTTTGAAAATTGGCATTCCACAAACAAAAGCATATAATACAGATGCGTCAAAACAACATATGGAAACCAAAACTACCTACAATAAAAAAATAAAAAAAAGTACTTATAAAAGACTTGGAAAATAACAATGTGAGTTAAGCAATGGTATTCAGTATTCAGTAGAAAGACAAAGTCAATGAGAATGAGTTTCTCACCTTGACAATAGCCTTCTGGGTACTCAAGGCCGCAACTCTATCTCTAACATCTGTATTATGCATTTGGAAATTACCTAACAAGAAATTCGTAACTTGTGATGAACTGGCCATTTAGATATACAGCAAACATAAATTGCAAACTATGGAGCTTAAGCAGTTTTTGTTTTTATCAAGATTGTGTTGTCCGAATTATGGAGTTCTGGGAAAGGTTTGGGAGAGAGATCTAGGGGGATATTCCGGATCACATTTATTACATTTTTGTCAAGTGCAGAGGGAGATTTTTCTGGTCAGAATTATTATTAATCTTAATTGAATTGTTTTAAAAAGAAATTAGTCTTAAATTACATTCTGTACTAAGATGACATTCCTTATTATCACAATGTTGTTGTTTAAAAATTTTGCAGTAAACATTAGTGCCAATCATCATGACTTTCACACAAATGACGTTTTTTTTCAATCTACTTGTTACTTCTTCTTTCACAATAACTTTGTTTAACCATCTCTTTTACCGACTTGAAGATTTCTCACAGACTTTTTTGATTTCCACACTACTTTGTTGATGATTGCTTATTGAGTCCTTGGTTTGGCGTATGTAATCTTAATATCTAAAAAGTTTATATCTTTCTTGGAAGAATGATTCATGTTATGAGTCTAAACTATACCATAAGGAAGTATTGGAAAACAGAATCACCAAAATGAGAGACAAATTTTGTCGAAGAACCACTAGGCTTTCTTGAAAAACAGAATCACCAGAATGATACAGATATCTTTGGATTGGACCGTTGAGACGAGAATGCACGTGGTTGTCGATACAAGGAATGTGTTCTCTAGCTCTTATTCTTATTTTTTCAAAAAAAAAAAAAAGGTAGATATTGTTTAAGGAAAAAGGATTCGAGAGAGAATTGTAGAGAGAGATGTGTATTATTATTGAGAATAGGAGCCCTATATATAGGGATTACAAAGTACTAGTTCTAATGTTACAAGGAATACCAATCCGTGTAGGATTGGGAAATCTAGAACCTTCTCTTCTATTGCTACTCCTAGTTTGATAAGGCACACTAAATCGATATTCCTTCAACACTCCCCCTTGTGCCGCTTCAAACTTGGTGGTGACGCTTCATCCGTTGCCTCGTTAAAAACCTTGCCAGGTAACAAAAACCCTGTGGGATAAAAATAACCCTGGTCGAAGGACAAAAAGAGCACAACACGTCCTTCACTCTTCGAGATCGAACATGTAGACATCATAACTCCCCCTGATGTCGATATCTCCCCCTGATTGCTACAATCGTGGGAGTTCGGATAACTTTCTCAATCCGATGCTCTTCACATGTTTCTCGAAGGTGGATTTAGGTAACGACTTAGTGAATAAGTCCGCTACATTATCCTCTGATCGGATTTGATTCACTTCAATCTTTAGAAGTGATTGTTGTTGCTGATTATAAAAGAACTTAAGCGATATATGCTTGGTGTTGTCGCCTTTGATGAAACCTAACTTCATTTGTTCAATACAAGCTGCATTATCCTCATAAATGCATGTAGGTTCATCTGTGGTAGACTTCAAACCACAACTTCCTTGAATGTGTCGAATTACAGACCTTAGCCATATACATTCACGAACGGCTTCATGTAGAGCAATAATTTCTGCATGATTCGAGGAAGTAGCAACAAGGGTCTGTTTCGTAGACCTCCAAGATATCGCAGTGCTTCCCATGGTAAAGACATAACCTGTTTGGGAGCGACCTTTGTGAGGGTCAGAGAGGTACCCTGCATCAGCAAATCCCATCAAAACATCATTGTCGTTTTGATGGAGGGAGATAGGAGGACGCCGGCCACCATGAGTGGCGGCGGCGCCGGCGGCAGCAACATGGCCGGCGGCCATTCTATGGACGGGGGCGTTTTGCCTTTTGGGGTCCGATCCCAACTTTCCGTCATTCATTTTCTCTCTGTAGGGATAAAATAGGCCCATATCAATCGTACCTCCTAGGTATCGAAAGATTGTCTTTACACCAATCCAATGGCGGCGTGTTGGCGCAGAGCTATGTCGAGCTAACAAGTTCACTGCAAAGGAGATGTCTGGTCTTGTGCATTGAGCTAAGTACAATAATGGGCCTATTGCACTTAAATAGGGCACTTCGGCCTCTAATGGTTCTTCGTCCTCATCCCTTGGACGAAACAGATCTTTTCCGGGCTCAAGACTACGACCAATCATGGGAGTACTCACAGGCTTTGCTTTATCTTCATTAAAGCGCCTTAGGATTTTCTGAGTATATGCAGACTGATGGATCAAAATCCCATCACTACGGTGCTCGAGTTCTAAATCGAGACAAAACCGTGTCTTCCCAAGATCTTTCATCTCAAATTCGGATTTCAAGTATTTAGCAGTTTCCTTTAACTCATCTAGAGTTCCAATTAGGTTCATGTCATCGACATAAACTGCTACGATTGCAAATCCGGAACTTGTTCTTTTAATGAACACGCATGGGCATATTTCATTGTTAATATATCCCTTCCCAATCAAGTAGTCACTTAGACGGTTATACCACATCCGTCCGGATTGTTTTAATCCATATAGTGAGCGTTTTAATCTTATTGAAAACGCGCTCCGTGGTTTAGAGCCACTTGATTTGGGTAATTGAAGTCCATCTGGAACCTTCATATATATCTCTGAATCTAGATCCCCATAGAGATATGCTGTAACCACATCCATAAGCTGCATGTCAAGTTTTTTGGAAACTACCAAACTGACAAGGTAGCGGAACGTTATAACGTCCATTACGGGAGAATATGTCTCCTCGTAGTGGATTCCAGGGCGTTGTGAGAAACCTTGCGCCACGAGACGGGCTTTATATCTAACCACCTCGTTTTTCTCATTACGCTTTCTAACAAAGACCCATTTATGGTCAACAGGCTTTACACTTGGGGGTGTCTGCGTTACAGGCCCAAATACCTGTCTCTTTGTTAGTGAATCCAATTCAACCTGGATCGCATCTTTCCATTTAGGCCAATCTGCTCTTCGTTGACATTCTTCAACAGAGCGAGGTTCGATATCATCATATTCTATAATTCCTTTTGCAATATGATATGCAAATGCATCATCAATCGCTATAGAATTTCTATCCATCATCTCATGTACACTAGTGTAATTTATGGAGATCTCTCTATTCTCTGGAATTGGTTCTGACATTGGAGCGTCCCCCAATGATGTCTCTTGGACATAACCATAATCCGGAATATTCTCATGAGATGGATTATTCACATCGATGATTTAATGGATTATTTTGTGCCAAACTCGCTTTCTTTCTTGGGCGAGAATCCATCGAACCTATGGGCCTCCCGCGCTTCCTGGCAGGAGCCATGGGCCTAGCCACAACGTCACCATCACTGTGAGAGGGGACGTTGGCGCCATGCTCAAATCCTCTTGAGTTAGCGTCATGTCCTCTAGTTTTAGGGACATCAATCCTTGCAGGCACGTTTGCAGCAGGTATGTGTGATCTCGTCACTTTAGCGATATCAGAAAACGCATCAGGCATCGATTCTGCTACGTTCTGAAGATCGAGAATTCTCCGCACTTCAGTTTCGGACTGTGCGGTTCGGGGATCAAGATGAGACAGAGTGGGGACAGACCACGACAATTCCTGTCGTTCCTGTTGAACATTGATGTTCTTATCTCCCCCTAACGACGGGAAGACTGTCTCATCGAAGTGACAATCCGCAAATCTAGCGGTAAAGAGATCGCTTGTCAAGGGTTCTATGTAGCGGATAATCGTTGGAGAATCATATCCAACATAAATGCCTAATCGTCTTTGAGGACCCATTTTGGTGCGCTGTGGTGGCGCAATTGGCACATAAACTGCACACCCAAATATGCGTAAGTGTGAGACATTAGGCTCATACCCAGTCACCATCTGGGACGCAGAAAAGGGTTGAGTGGCAGTGGGCCTCAGACGAATAAGCACAGCTGCATGCAATATTGCATAGCCCTAAGCAGAAATAGGGAGATTGGTGCGCATTACCAATGCCCTAGCGACCATTTGTAGTCGTTTAATGGCGGCTTCTGCGAGACCATTTTTGGGTGTGAACATGAGGAACAGGATGTTCAACATCAATCCCAATGGACATGCAATAATCATCAAAAGTCTTTGATGTAAACTCTCCAGCATTGTCTAATCTTATAGACTTAATAGGATGATCAGGGTGGTGAGCCCTTAACTTAATGATTTGTGCTAGGAGTTTAGCGAATGCAGCGTTCCTTGTGGACAGTAGCATGACATGTGACCAGCGTGTCGATGCATCAACCAATACCATAAAATATCGAAATGGTCCGCATGATGGTTGAATAGGTCCACAAATATCACCTTGGATTCTTTGCAAGAATGGTATATTTTCTTTAGTGTCCTTTGCATAGGATGGTCTCGATCCTAACTTTGCTAAAGAGCAGGCTTTGCAGAACGAATGATGGGCTTTAGAAACAACCAATGAGGATTTTGGTTGAGCCACAAAGTCACAAGTGACTTTAGAAGTAAAAGTTGGAGACAAAGGAACCTTGGTGGCATCAATGCCACCCTGAGGCCGCAGGGGGAAGGCGGCGCCGGCCAAGGATGGCCGGATTGGGGGGTGAACGGCGCCGTGAGGCGCAGGGCATCCTTCGGTGTCCAAAAACCGAGTTTTACTTCTTTTCGTTCTGAAAAAGGGATGTCCGTGTGAAGTCTTTAATATACGGATCATCATGTCACGACCTGGGTGTCCCAAACGGTCGTGCCAAAGCCTATATGTGTCGGAATCCCATAAATCATCTCTCATGACATGGTTGGATTCAATGACTCGAATAGTGGTTGCATACAACCCACTAGAGCGACACATAAGTTTCTTTAAGACTCGTTTATGTCCGTAGTCATTAGACGTGATGCAAAGGAACTCTTGTCCATTCTCACAATGCGTTTCCGCATGAAAACCATTGGCTCTTATATATCTTGTAAGTAATAAAGTTCGAAAAGATGTCCATGACATGAGATAAAATAAATCGATACTTTATTAATAATAGCCAGTGATTACATCAAAGTTTCTTGACCGAAATCTAATCCAATATAAAAATCAAACCGTAGACAAATCGTAGTCACTCAATCCGTTCAGTAATTTCAATTTAGTTGTGACCAGGTAAGGTAAGGCGAGATTTTGGTGGAGCGTTGCTCACTTTTAAAACCGTTCTCTCAGATCAAACCTTGCCTAGACATCACAATTACTCTTGAGTACGCCTAGAGGGAAAGAGTTAATACAATAAGTCATGTTATTGATTTAAGGCATAATTGCCATTACATAATTCTTGGAAAAATGAAAGACTATAAATAAAAATCTGCGGCATTTTATCTTCATCGCCGGATTTAAAGTCTTTGTGAACTCGAAGTCTTGATCACCATGATGCGACTACCTTTGTAGGTACATTGCAAATTCAGGTCTATTGATCAGACGTTCCATATCAGAAATAGACTTCATAAAGAGGATTCTCCCTTGATTGAGGCGCATTGGCGCAGTATGCATAGTCCCTAGGACTGGTGGCGTTGGAAAGTGGTGCCCATGGCCAACGTTGGCTCCATGGTTTCCAACCCTATGTCCCTCAAAATCACGCCTCCTACGGTCGTGTGATTGTCGCCTTGAGCGATTACCTTCTTGGGCATTTCGATCGTATGGATCATGACGTCGATGGCGACTTTCTCTAGCCATAGGACGATGCTCTTGATGGCTCTCTTGAAGCCTATCAAATTCTCTTTTCACAAGTTCATTGCCATGTCTTTCAGCAGTGGCCATAGCTTCAATAAGCTGTTGGAAACTTGTGATCCGTCTTGCATTTACATGAGTCCGGAATAAGTCAGAGGACCACATAGCACAGACGGGGAAGGTATTGAGGGTTTTCTCAATCAACTGGTCTTCTGTGATCATCTTTCCACAGAGACGCATCATTACTCTGATGCGGAGGGCTTCCGAATAAAATAGCATGACCGTGTCAAATTCAGAGAAGCGAAGATCTTTCCATTCTGCTTCTGTATTCGGAAGTATGGAGTCACGAACATTGCCATATCGTTCGCGAAGCGCATGCCAAAGCTTTATGGCGCTATCCTCATTTATGAACTCAAACTGTAGGTCACTATCCATGTGACGTTTCATGAAGGCAAGTGCCTTGGAATTATCTTTCTCAGTTTGAGGGTCTGGAGCTATTTCTATAGGACAAAGCTCTTGGATAGTATGCAATAAATCCCGGGCAATAAGGTGGGTCTCGACATCAGTGACCCAAAATAAGTACCTTTTGCCTGCATAATCCAATGGAACAAAATCGAGTTTGTTCGTGTTTAACATCCTGAAAGATGAAACAAGAACAAGTTAGTTTCGGAGTCAATGCTTCCACGAAAACTAATATAAATAAGATTTCCGAGCTATGCTACCAAGAAATCGATTTCCAAGAATAATTGGATTAGACCGAAACAATGATGTTTGAATGGTCAAAATAGATGCTCACGAACGCTCTTAGTCCGTAGCATACGAACGCTCTTAGTTCGTTAAATCGATGCTTACGGACGCTCTTAGTCCGAAGTCTTACGAACGCTCTTAGTTCGTTAATTGCGTGAATCCCCACGATTCCGCTTTTCAAGAATCGAACCCACGTTATAAGAAAGGTGGGATGAAGAAGAAGGGAGGTTTTTAAGTCCCCGAGAAAAGAAGAAATATTTAAATTTCAAAATCTAGGAACTTCAAAACTTACTCATTTGGATACTTACTTGTTGGTATTGGGATTTGAATCGCGCGCGTGTCGATGCAGGCGTGATGGAGTGAAGCAGTCCGAGTAGAGGCATGCAGTAGTGAGTTATATGTGCAACAGGGGCTGCAGGAGGATGCTGGGCCGAGAGGTGCAGTAAGGCTGCAGGGGTGGCAGCTGCTAGACGCAAAGCTGCAGGAGCACGGGCGCGTAGGAGGTAGCAGCGGGCGCAACAGGTGCTGCAGGGAGCAGCATACGTGCGGCAGAGCTGTAGAGGGCAGCAGGCAGCGACGCAGGGGCGTGTGGCTGCAGGTGCAGCGCGCAGGGCAGCAGGGGCTGCTGTGATGTGGTAGGGCTAGCTCGGGCTAGGTGGCTTCGGCAGATTTTGGTGAAGAGGGTTGATAGGGTTTTTGTTTTTGGTTTTTGCTTTGTGGCTAGAGTCGTGCTGATAACGTGTTTAAGGAAAAAGGATTCGAGAGAGAATTGTAGAGAGAGATGTGTATTATTATTGAGAATAGGAGCCCTATATATAGGGATTACAAAGTACTAGTTCTAATGTTACAAGGAATACCAATCCGTGTAGGATTGGGAAATCTAGAACCTTCTCTCCTATTGCTACTCCTAGTTTGATAAGGCACACTAAATCGATATTCCTTCAACAGATATGTTATTGACCACCAATAAAACTTTTATTGGGAGGCAATAAACATTTTATTAGGGGGCAATAAAAATGTAATCTCCTCATCTTCTTCCTCAATTAAAATTTTATTTATCTAATTTTGGGGAGATTAGTCTCTTTTCCTAATGCCCAAATTTTATTGGTTTTATTGCCCTCCAATAAATTTTTATTGCTAATAAAAGTTTTATTGCTCCCCAATAAAAATTTTATTAGCTTGAGAGCGCCGGCCATGGCTAAGCGCCTCTGTACCTGCCTCCATCTCCGATGGAGAAAAATTCCGGCCCTTCCCCTGGGGTCGCAGCTATTGAGTACTTTTCAGTCCATCCTCCTTGTTTTCTACTTTAAGTCTAGATCGAGGGCTTTCTCTCCTTCTCAATGCAAACTGAACTGGTGGTTGCTGGTTGTTGGAAGATTTGGGATTCAGGGCGTTTCATGGTTTCGACCAAGCCGGGATTGGATCGGGTTTGGCTGGAGTCCGTCCTCCATGGATGGCGGCGAGGGCGCATTCAAATGGACTAGGCTGTGGAGAAGAAGCAAGGTGGCTGGAGTTGTGGGGAAGCTGCAGGTCCGCCGGAGTCTTACTTCTTCGAAGAATATGTGGCTTCCCGAGGTGTTTGCTATCATCGCATCTCTCCATATGGGTCGTCTGTTGGTATGGGAGTCAGGGATGTTTCACTGGTTTCGCGGTGCTGGACTGCTGGAGGCTTGGTGGCGGGTTGGTTCGGCAGCGGCAAGATCACATACTCTGCTAGGTTGGCTGCACGGGCAAAACCCAATTACATTTGGGCTTTGCGATGCTTTCCAGATTTGGGCTTGGGCCCAATTGGGCTGACTAGGGCTGCAATATGTGGGCTCCCTTTGTTCTGGATCCGGATTTGGGATCATGGTGGATTTTCTATAAAGATTTGGGATCCAGGACGATTTGCGTCTCGATACCTAATTTTTTATTAGGATCAATGCCCGCGAGGAACTGCAGGGATTATTGGTCTGAGGTTGTCAGCGAGTCTACTGATGGATTCTGGGGAAAAATTTTATTGTCAGTTTCTTATTAGTTTACTCCCCCCTGAGCTTCACTCAATAGGTGGAGTGATATTGCGTTTAGCAGTGTCTCTTTCTGACGGCCCCACAGGGGCGGGTCACTGTGTAATATTGCTTTTTCCATATTGAATAAAAATGGCTGACCTCCTTCTACTCAAAAAAAAAAAAAATTATTAGCTTTTATTGGAGGGCTATAACAGCTTTTATTGAGGGTCAATAGACCTCCTAAATTTTTTTATGAGATCTCTGACAACCTTCTCATACGTGGACCTCCAGCGATCTCTCCGGTGACCTCCGACGACCGGCGAGGTTCTGAAATTAAAGTCCCGCGACCTTTAGTAAAATTATGGCAAAATCTCTAGTGACCCCACACTCTCTCTCCCACTTTTACTTGTCCCCAATAAACTTTTAGTACCTCTCAATAAAACCCAATTAGCTTTTATTGCTCCCCAATAAAAGGTTTTGAATTGATGTAATCTCCTCATCTTCTTCCTCAATCAAAGTTTTATTTGTCTAATTTTAGGGAGATTAGTCCATTTTCCCCCAATAAACTTTTATTGGCCCCTCAATAAAACCAAATAAACTTTTATTGCCCCCCCCCCCATAAAAGCAATAAAAGTTTTTCGAATTTTATTAGGAGGGGGGGGGGGGCAATAAAAGTCTCCGACAATCTTTTTGAAGAACTCCGGCGAAGTCCAGCGACCAGTGACCGGAGTCCAGCGAAAAGTCTTTTCCCTCTTCCACTCTCTCTATATGTGACAAAGGAAGAGAGGGCAAAATTGTCCCAAAAATAAACAAAAAACAATAAAAAAAATTAATTGGGTATTAGCTTAAAAAATATGTAATTTGTTGGGTAAGAGCATCTTTAGCAATGCTAGCCATTTTTGAGTCAAATTTTAGTTAAAGTAGCTAAAAAGTCATTTTAGCTAGCCACTTTAGAATTACGTCTGCATCAATGCTCTCTATTTTAGCCAGTTTTGAATTTATATTATTTTTTGAATGAATATTAAATAGTTTAAATGTATTTATAAATTACATAAAATAACTTAAAAGGAAAGTTTTAAATTATAGAGAGCCTCATCCCGCTCTCTATATTTAGGAGCGAGATAGCTAAAAGTTATAATAGAGAGCCACTTAGGAGTCTGGTGTAGCTGTTAAAATAGATAAAAATCTAAACATGCTCTCCAAAATAGCTAAGGAGCCACAATAGAGAGTCTGCTAAAGATGCTCTAAGTGGGCAATCTTATAAGATGTTGGGGTAAATGGAGTAAAAGTAGCTTAATTTTGGGTAAATGGACATTTTCGCCCATTATTACCAATTGTATCGAATTGCATCAGCCAAAATAAACTAAAATCTGCAGACTGTTGTAGAGAAACTGAAATTAAGAGGAATTTGCTGTGTATTCTCATTGATAATAGGGGCCTCTTTATATAGAGGATTACAATGCATAGAATCTCAATCATACAAGGAAAGTAATCGTACATTGAATAGGAATCTAGATCCTTCTAATTTAACCCTATTACCACTAGGTCGAGTAACCTAGAGTTTGAGCCAGACACATATTCTGGATTTATTTGAACACTCCCCCGTGTGTCGCCCAAACGTGGTGCTTCTCTCGTTGCCTCATTAAAAACCTTGCCGAGTAACAAAAACCCAGTGGGACAAAAAATAACCTCGGTCGAAGGGGAAAAAGAGCACAACACACCCTTCACGTTTCGAGACCATACATGTAGACATCTCCCCATGATGTCTGCATCTCCCCCTGATGACTACGGTCATGGGAGTTCAGATAACTTCCGCAAACGATGCTACCAACATGTTTCTCGAAAGTGGAATTTAGGCAATGACTTAGTGAGCAAGTCTTCCACACTGTCCTCAGATCGAACCTAGTTCATTTTGATCTTGAGGAGAGTCTGTTGTTGCTGATTAAGCTTGGTGTTGTCGCTTTGATGTAGCCTTGCTTCATTTGTTCAAAACAAGCTGCATTATCCTAAATGCTCGTAGGCTCATCTATGGTAGACTTCAAACCACAATTATTCGAACATGCGTAATTATGGATCCAATCCATATACATTCACGAATCTTTTCGCGAAGAGCAATAGTCTCTGCATGGTCCGAAGATATAGCGACTAGGGTCTATTCTGTAGACCTTCAAGATATCGCAGTCTTTAGCCATGGTAAACACTTAACCAGTTTGGGAATAACCTTTGTGTGGGTCAGAGAGATACCCAGCATCAGCAAAACCTTCCAAAACGCTAACTTCGTTTTGGGATGGGGAGAGGGGACGCATGCCAGTGTTGGCGGCGTTCCTGGTGTGTGATGGGTCCGAATCCATCATCTCTCTGTAGGGATAAAGCATGCCCATATCAATCGTACATCTCAAGTCCGAAAGATATCTTTTACACCAATCCAATGACATCGTGTTGGCGCACAGCTATACCTTAGCTAACAAGTTCACAACATATGAGATGTCCGGTCTTGTGCATTGGGATAAGTACAATAATGCGCCTATTGTACTAAGTAAGGCACTTCTGCCTCTAGCACATCTTCGTCATCATCCTTTCGACGAAGAGGATCCTTTTCAGGATCAAGACTATGGATGATCATGGGGGTGCTTGAAGGTTTGACCTTGTCAAAATTCCTAAGCATCTATCGACACGATGCTCGAGTTCCAAACCGAGACATAATCGTGTTTTCCCAAAATCCTTCATCTTAAACTCGGATTTCAAATGTTCAGCGGTTTCCCTTAACTCTTTAAGGACTTCCAATGAAGATCATGTCCAACATGAACCGCGATAGAATCCGAAACTTGTTATAGAAACGCGTGGGCATATCCCTTCCCAATCAAGTAGTCACTATAGTGAGCGTTTCAATCTTATTGTAAACGCGCTCCGTGGTCTAGAGCCTCTTAACATGGGTAAATGAAGTTCACCATGAACCTTCATGTATATTCCGTATCTAGATCCCCATAGAGATACGTAATGACCACATTTGTAAGCTGCATGTTCAGTTATTCGGAAACTACCAAACTGACAAGGTAGTGGAGTGCAATGACATCCATTACGAGAGAATATGTCTCATCGTAGTCGATTTCAGGGCGTTTTGTGAGAAGCCTTGCACCATAAGGCGAGATTGCCATTTCTTTTTCTCATCACGTTTTCTAACGAAGACCCATTAGTCAATAGGTTTTATGTTAGGAGGTGTTGGCATTACTGGCTCGAAAATCTTTCTCTTCGTTAGAGAATCCAACTTAATCTGGATCGCATCTTTCCATTTAGGACAAATTTCTCTACGTTGGCATTCATTCATCAACGGAGCGTGGTTCGATATCATCGGACTCAACAAACTCATGCGCAACTACATCATCAATTATGATGGAGTTTCTATCCCACGTCTCATGTACACTAGTGTAATTTTCATAGAGCTCTATATTCTCAGGAATAGGTTCTAACGTTGAGGCGTCCCCCAACGATGACCATAACCCAAAAGATTCTCATGAGACGGATTTTGAGTGTCGATGATCCAAGGATTGGGTTGTGCCAAAGCATCCTTCGAACCCACTGGTCTCCCATGCATCCTAGCTGGGGCCATGACTTGTAACGCCAGAGTGTCACTCTAATTGGCGTTAGCGCCATGCCTACCTTCATGTATGGTGGCGCTACGTCCTCTCGTAGGGACGTCCTTCCTTGCAGGCATGTTTGCAGCATATTTGTGTGATCTCGTCACTTTAGTAGGGATCGAGATGAGACATAGTGGGGACAGACCACGACAATTCCTGTCGTTCCTGCTGAACATCTGTGTTCTTATCTCCCCCTAACGATGGGAAGACTGTCTCATCAAAGTGACATCCGCAAATCTAGCGGTATGGAGATCGCCTAGCAAGGGCATGAAGTGGCGGACGATTGTTGGAGTCTCAAATCCAACGTAGTTGCCCATTCGTTTGTGAGGACCCATCATAGAGCGCTGTGGCGGCGCAATTGACACATAAATAGCACACTCAAATATGCATAAGTACGATACTTGTACCCAGTCACTAGCTGTAACGCAGAGGTAGGTTGAGTGGCGGTGGATCGTAGACGAATTAGCATAGCTGCATGCGATATTGCATCACCCCAAGCGGATATAAGGAAATTAGGGCGCATTCCCAATGTCCGGACTACCATCGTAGTCGTTTCCGCGAGACCAATTGGGTGTGTTTATGGGAATATAATGTCCAACATTAGTCCCAATGCAATAACCATCGAAAGTTTTCGATGTAAACTCTCTAGCATTGTCAAGTCCAATTTACGGAAGAGGATGATCCGGGGAGTGAGCCCGTTGTCATATGATATTTGCTAGGAGTGTAGCATAAGCAGCATTATAAGTGGACAATGGCAAAACACGTGACCAGCGTGTATGCGTATCAACCGATATCATGAGATATTTTAAACGTCCGCAAGTTGGTTGAATCAGTCCATAGAATCCTCATGGATTCTATGTAAGAACATAATGAGTATTTTCATATCCTTTGCATAGGACGGTCTCAGTCCTAATGTCCCTAAGGAACTGGCTTTGTAAAATGAGCGAGAGGCTTTAGAAGCAACCAATGAGAATTTTGGTTGAGCCTGAGTGTCTAAAACGCTATTTGAAGCAAGTTGGTGATTGCAGCATCACCTAGGGCGCCATCACCATGATGGACGCCATCCATGGCGTCATGGATTGGGACTGCATGGATTCTATGTAAGAACATAATGAGTATTTTCATATCCTTTGCATAGGACGGTCTCAGTCCTAATGTCCCTAAGGAACTGGCTTTGTAAAATGAGCGAGAGGCTTTAGAAGCAACCAATGAGAATTTTTGTTGAGCCTGAGTGTCTGAAACGCTATTTGAAGCAAGTTGGTGATTGCAGCATCACCTAGGGCGCCATCACCATGATGGACGCCATCCATGGCGTCATGGATTGGGACTGCACCAGCCCTAGGCTGGTGGTGGACGGAGGCGGTGCCCTAGGCAGCTGAGTCGGTCACACTTAGTCCAGGAATCAACTTTTGATTCATGCTTCGTTTCGCTCGAAAGAAATGATGTTCATGTGAAGTCTTTAGTAGACGGATCATCATATCATGACTAGGATGATCTATCCTGTCGTGACAAAGCCAATATGTGTCTAAATCCAAGAGATCTTCTCTCACAACTTTATTGGATTAATAGCTTGAATAGTGACATAGAATCCACTAGAGAGACACATAAACTTCTCTAAGATGCGCCTTTGTTCACAATCATTAGAGGTATTGCAAAGGAACTCATTTCCGTTCTCTACATGCGTTTTCGCATGGAATCTGTTGGCTATTCATAGGTGCGATTGGCCCTAGGAGCATAGAGAGTTTCTGTGACAGTAATTAAGGTGCCATTTGGCAAGTGGAACTTGGGCTATTCCATGTCCTTGAATTAATACTAATGGCCCAGCCATAGTAGTCACAAAAGTCATGTGCTTAGAATCAAAATGGAGTCATATTGAAAAGAACTCGAAATTTTATTCATAAGCCAACGAAGTTACATCATTGTCTTTTTGACTAAACAAAATCTAATCCAAAATGATAGCTAATGCAAAACAATAGTAGTCATCTAACTTCTTTCGGTAATTCCAACATAAATGTGACCAGGTGAGTAGAGAGATGTCGGTGGAGCAAGGCTCGCTTAAGTACCACTAATCTCAGAACCTTCCTAGACATCACACTTACTTTGAGTGAGCCTACTTTGAAGAAAAACTAAACCATTGGCATTTACTACAAAAATATATGGCAATTGCCTATTACATCTCTTGAAAAAATAAAGACTTAAACAGAATTGGCGATCTATTGATCCCAGCCAGATTTTTAGTCTTCAACCCTTCACTCTAGATCATCTTCTTGATCTTCTTGTTCCATATAGTGAGCTTCTCTTGCTTCACAATATGCTTTGTAGGCGGTGACAATTTCTTCACGAGCTCTACAAATGTGTGCCCAATGATCAGACACTCCACATCGAGAACATACATCTCTTTGCTCAAACTCCATTGATTGAGGCGCTTTGAAAGTGTCATTTAGATGGCTCTTAGTGTTGGTGGAGCCACCAACATGGCCAGAGGCGTTGCCTCCCTCTCTCTTTCCACGTTTACCTCTTCGGTTCCGTGTTCGC
The DNA here is from genome assembly GCF_958449725.1 of Rosa rugosa. NCBI lineage: Eukaryota > Viridiplantae > Streptophyta > Magnoliopsida > Rosales > Rosaceae > Rosa > Rosa rugosa. Next base: position 8,410,669 of record NC_084822.1, read on the forward strand.
CTATTTTGGCGGTTACCTTCCCAAGTAGAGCGATTATATGGACCAGAACGTCCAGAAGTATCCCTAAGATTAGGGTTTCGCTCTTGGCTCCTTCTCTTAGGGGCGCGACTATAATTGGATTCCGAAATATGCTCTATTTCCACGGATCTCGAATTATAGTTCTTCACAAGGATGTTTTCATGCTTTTCAGCGACATTCATAGCTCCAATGAGCTCATGAAACCTTGTGATCCGTTCTGCAGCAATATCGATTCGATAGTTCTTAACAACCATCAATGTAAAGACGGGGAAGGTAGAGAGAGTCTTCTCAATCAACATCGCATGTGTGTTCTATTTACCACAAAATTCCATTAAGGATTTAATGCGAAGTGCTTCCGAGTTGTAGTCAAGAACTGACTTGAAATCACAGAAGCGGACGCTATGCCATCTCACATCTAGGTCAGTGTTAATGTCTAAAAGTCCGGCGGTAGCTGAACCTTTGTTAACGCTGATCCGGTGGGCGGATCGATACTTGTGACGTTCTCAAAGTCTCCGCTACCTGTCAAGTAAAATACAAAGGGCGTCAGAGGGAGACCGCGTTGGGCGGTCTTCAACTCTCTGATGCCTAAGTTAGTCAATGTATTTATGTTGACAAAGTAACAGTAGGTAAGTATTGAATGCGTAATTAATGAGGAGAGAGGAGAGAACATTTTATAGGTGAGGAAGAGGTTGATCTTCTCTTTGTTTTCGATGTGGGACTGATGTGCTTCAGTCCCCAGCTCTGGGAGCTACTGATGCTATTTTGGCTCGGCGCGTGGCGGCGCGTCGGCGGTGATCTGGGGGTGATCTGACGCTGAGGTTGTAGCCCGCCTGGTGGTGTATCTGTATGTCATTCCTTTGGTTGGAATTAGTACCTTTGGCGGTACAATGAGCGTGGCCCATTTTAGCTAATTATGCTTGCAAATGTACATGTATGTACAAGTCCCCTAAGTCCCCAGTCAAGGAGGGCAATCTTGGTTGGGGATTTGTTCGGCGGTTTGAAGCGTTTTCTTCCGCTAGACTTGCAAGAGCATAATTAGCGTCAGTGCGTTGTCAACCATGGATTTTACTGAGCAAACGCTTTATACCCTTTCGGGTGGGCCCCTGCTAGGCCCCCCAGGGAGTCCCCCACTCCCCGGCTAAGATAGACCTCCGGATGGTCTGCAAATTGTTTGTTGAGGGGAAGCTGCGCGGAGCAGAGGGTGTTGGGTAGCGAGCCCAATCTTTAGCACCCAAGTGACGGGGGTCAACGTGCATGATCAGGGCCGTCGTAGACTGTTGACACAAGTCCCCGTGTCCCGTAGGGACTGTCTGACCGTAACGCCGCGTGGCGGTCGTTGTCAGAGTGAGGCGTGGCCTCGGGATCCGCCGCTGATTGCAGTAGGAAGCAGCGTCCAGTAGACGTGCCTGGCGGTATTTTATTGAGCGATACTGCGCTGAACAAAGTACGCAGCTTGCAAGACGATTAGGGGTTCCGCTAGAGGTATGTAGCGGAAGATGCCCCGCTTGCAGGATGGCAATGGAGAAGTTTCGCTGGCGGTGTTTCGCTCAGCGGATACTTTGTCTCTTGGAAGATGACAAGGGAGAAGTTCTGCTGGCGGGGTTTCGCTCAGCGGAGACTTCGTCTCTTGGAAGATGACAAGGGAGAAGTTCTGCTGGCGGGGTTTCGCTCAGCGGAGACTTCGTCTCTTGGAAGGGGATAAGGGAGAAGTTCCGCTGGCGGGGTTTCGCTCAGTGGAGACTTCGTCTCTTGGAAGATGACAAGGGAAAAGTTCTGCTGGCGGGGTTTCGCTCAACGGAGACTTTGTCTCTTGGACGGGGACAAGGAGGAAGTTCCGCTGGCGGGGTTTCGCTCAGCGGAGACTTCGTCTCTTGGAAGATGAAGAGGGAGAAGTTCCGCTGGCGGGGTTTCGCTCAGCGGAGACTTCGTCACTTGGAAGATGATAAGGGAGAAGTCTTCGCTCAGCGGAGACTTCTGACGGTTGGTGAAATCATCCCAGGTGGTTACTTCCACCAGACGCTTCGTCTGGTGGTGGTTGACACGTGTCCAACCCGTAGCGGGTTAGCGTGCGGAGGCTTGTCTCCTAAGCCTGGCCGTCTTCTCGCCATTAATGATAGTAATTATGGATTTCGTAACCGAGGCGACGCCTCGGTTAATCCGGAGAGTAAGTGGAGATCCGCGACACGTGTACGGCTGGTGTGTGATGTCGTTTTTTAGCGGACGGTTGAGAATGCGCTGATGTTGACATAAAAAGGGGGGGGGGGGAAACTCAGCGAGATTTGACACTTTGGTAAAATCTTCAAACTCACAGTCGTCGTCCTCTCGCTCTGTTCGTCCGAGACCGAAGAAAGAGGTTGCCGGAGCTTGGAGATATCGTTCCCGAAGAAACGACGATCTCGCACCTTTAAGAATCCGCGCTCCATCGTATCGTAGGCTTCACCACCGAGGTTGGTACCTGGATTCCCTTTTCCCTGTTTCATTGAATCTGCTATTTTCTGGGTTTTGTTGTTTTTGGGTTTAGGAGGGTTTCTGTTCTTTGGCGTGTTCTGAGGTGTGAAGTGAGATTTTGGGGGGGGGGGGGGGGGTTGGGTTATGGTGGTTGGCAGAGAGTTGACGTTTTGGGATTTGCTAGATGGTCGAATCTGGGTTGAGTGTGCTTGTTCTTATTTTGGCATTTTCTGGGTAAATTGTTCTTGATGTTCTTGGTTATAACTGATGTAAGAATAGGCTAGATCTGTGTTTGTGCTAACTGGTGTGGGTTTTAGGGTTTGGGATGGCTAACATCATAGAGATTTCGAGCAGTGAGGATTCCGGGTCTGACGTGTCGTTTAGCGCGACGGATAGGATATTTATTGACTCGTTGCGTCCGTCTGCCCATGCAGGAACCTCACTGCCAAAACCGCTAGAGGTTGAGCCGCTACAGACCATACCTTGGGAAGTAGCGATGGGTCGTGGTCCACGTCCAGAGAGCTCTAGGGCGGGTGAGGCCGCTGCTGCCAAAGCTAGGCGCGACGAGCGTTTGGTGAGTAATAGCGCTGCCAGCGGCTCTGCTGGGGAAGAAGAAACAGCGGGGGAGAATGCTGAGTCAGCGTGGTTCCTCCAGGATGGCATCGCCGTTGACGAGGCAGGAGGGCGGATGAATGCCGCCGCCGTCACTCGAATGAAGAAGACGTTCCGGTTGCCGGGCTCGGTGAAGCTGCGCCCGCCGACGGTAGATGAGAAGGCGTCGATTCTCCCAGAGGGATTTGCGGCCGTGCATGAGGCGATATTCCGCCAAGGAGTGACACTCCCGCTGGTGCCAAATCTCCAAATCCTGGTGTGCGAGTTTGGCCTTGCCTTTGGTCAGATCTGCCCCAACATGTGGCGGTTGATGCTGGCGATGAACTCACTGTGGCGGTTGTCAGGGTGCGAGGGGCCTACTGTGGCGGAAGTGCTTCACTTCTACGAGCTGGTCTACGTGAAGCGCCAGGGTTGCAGAGGGCAAGTGAACCTGAGCCGCCGCCAGGGAGCGCCCAAGCTGATCGAGAATCTAAGGGATTCAATGTCCTACTGGCGGGGGACCTTCTGAGTCGCCACAGAGGGGTGGGAGTATCAGGCTGGGGCGAACGAGGAAGGGCCAACGTTTAGGATTAAGTCGGAGTTCCAACCTATCCGAGGTTGGTAACCAGTTTCCGCTGAACGTAGCTGGCGGGTGCTTGTATTTTGCAGATGTACTTTTACTAATCCATTCGTGTTTGTGCAGCGGGACTGCGGTATACTCTAACGCGCGAAGAAGAGTGTCACGTAGCACGGATCAGAGGTTGCTAGCGGAATCGCAACCTGCTGGATTTTCGACTTCTGACCGGTTGGGAGTTACTGGTTGGCCAACAGCTAACTCGCGCCGTTGGTAAGAAATATCCGCCACCCTGCTCCTTAGATCCAAGTGTCCCAGACTGACTGACATTTTTATTTATTTATTTATTTTTTTTTTTTAGAAACTCCGCCAGGTAATAAGTCGAGCCGCGACGCCTTCGAAAAGGCCATGGACCGCGCCGAGATCAACAACTTCCTGGAGACCATGTACGCCGAAGGGCTGGCGGCCCAGCAAACTGTGGTGAACCCCGAGACGCTGGCGCTGAGCCCTTCCGAGGTTCCGGTGGCGTTACCGACGCCGCTCCACTCTCACCTGCCTGTCGTTCAGGCGGGGGCCCAAGTGGCTGGCTGGAAGAAGGGGTCTGCAACCGCGGCTGCTCCAAAGGAAAGGGTACCCGCCAACAGGCGTGGTTCCCAGAAAGAAAGACCGGTGCAGCCGGTAGGGACTGTCACCGCCCCAAGGGAGGAACCGCCACTGAAGGTGACGAGGGCAGCTGGCGGGAACACAAGGGTGCTTGAGAGGAAGCGCCGGACGATAGACTCCCCCGACGAGGAAGAGGGGGGGATGTGGAGATTATCGGGGGCCGGCAGCAGAAGAAGGCACGTCAAGCCTCGCTTAAAGCTGCTGTGGTGGAAGGGGAGGCGCCCGCCGCCAGTGACTTGGACTCATTCGCCGCCTACGCGGAGTTTATGACGGATGGTGAGCGGGAGTTCCTCTTCCATCTCTGCGAACGGCTAGGGTTCAGCGGCCTAGCGGGGATTTCGCGCCCAACGGCCATTGATCAGTCGCCCTACAGCTCGGCGTTTGGTCAAATATCGGCGGGGCTGCATGACATGTTCGTGGCAGCGTCAAAGCAGCCTCTGGTCGAAGGGGAGCTGAGGGAGGAGATTCAGAGCCTCCAGAGGGAGCTGGCGGAGGTGAGGGAGAAGCTGGCGGAGACAGAAAGGCGGCTGGCCAAGGCGGAATGTGACTTCACCGACGCCCGCGGTAAGCTTCAAGTGGCCATCGAGTGGGACTTGGAGAGGAATGAACGCGTCTCCAAGTTGGAGTAGGACGTCGCGCTGCTGCAGGAGCGGGTAGCCGCTAAGGATAAGAAACTCATAATCGTGCAGCGGGAGTCCGCCGCCAGGGTGACGGAGCTGAAGCGGTTGGAAGGCCAGGTTGCCCGCCTGAGGGCTGAAGGGGATACTGCTGCGGCCGCCGCCGTTGAAGCATTCAAGCAGTCGGCGGAATATGCGAAGGCGATGACCGAGTCAGCGAAGGCTGGGGCCCTAGCAAACATAGACATGCTGAAGCAGAAGGGCGCCATCGACTTCATCAAAGCGTCACAGCCCGATGCGCGCCGGCCAAGAGTGCCCCGCCGGAGAAAGATGTCGTGTCTGCCCCAGCGGGAGGCGCCCGCTCCGGCAGTGGAGAAAGCGGCGTACATCCGACGGAAGGGTCCCAGCAGACCCCCAATCCCACCCCGTCTGAGGTGTCGCGTGCTGGATTCCTGGCGGCGCACACCCGGGCGGACGGCACCATAGAGACCCCCAGTCCGACAGCCCGAGGGTCCGATCAAACGAGTCGAGCGATCGTGCCGCCGCCTGCTGAAGCAGAAGATGCCGAGGGCAACCCTTGAAGCCAGTTGGGACCTCAACAGATTCTTTTTTTTTTTTTTTGTAGCCGCTGAGGCATTATAAATTTGTAACAAATATTTTGAAATGGAATGAAATTTTCGAAGTTGTGTTTGTGATGATATGCCTGTACCGCTAGAGTTTTGACTTAAATTTTTCTTTTGTTAATCAATGAAACATTAAAGGAATTAAGATTGGTCCAAGTGCACCATGTAGCGGACGAGGTTCGCTAACGATTGCTGGCGTTGCCAGTTGCCCTCGGTGCTGGACTTGGGAACAATGGTTTGAATAATTCCTCGTTTCATTGATAGCTGACTGATCAGCGTGTACAAAAGTGGGGTAGTACCCGTTGGGTAGCTTCCCTTAGCTAAATATTGAACAAAAATTTAGCTAAGTCAAGATGCTCCTGGGTAGCGGCATGACTATTTGTAGTAATACCGAAGGTGTTCGGTATTCCAAGGGTGGGTCGACATGACGCCATCCTTGTCCATTAAGTAGAAGGTGCCTGGGCTAACGACTTCCACAATTTTGTATGGACCTTCCCAAGTTGGGCGGAGTTTCGTTGGTGGCGGAATGACTTCCTTCATTACCCAGTCCCCTAATTGGAGGTTCCGGGCCTTGACTCTGGCGTTGTAGAAACGCGATACCCGCTACTTGTTTTGTAAGTTGTGCAAGTGGGCCTTTTGTCGTTTTTCTTCCAGGAGGTCCCTGTCCAAGTTGATGCCGTCGCTGTTGGTCTCTGGGCAGTAGCCTTCGACCCTAGCGGTGGGCTGAGTGACCTCAATAGGAAGGACAGCCTCTGATCCGAACATCATACAGAAAGGCGTTTCGCCGGTGGCGGAAGTTGGAGTTGTCCGGATGGCCCACAGAACCTCTGAAAGTTTCTCCGCCCACAAACCCTTGGCGGCGTCGAGTTTCTTTTTTAACAGTTTCTTGATTATCTTGTTTGCTGCCTCGACTTAGCCGTTGGTTTGGGGATGAGCGACAGACGCAAAACTCATCTTGGTGCCAAGGTTGGCGGTGAAAGATATGAGTTCCTTGTTGTTGAACTGCGTGCCGTTGTCTGTAATGATTGTATGTGGGACGCCATAACGGCAGTAGATGTTCTTCCAGAGGAAGTGAATTACCTTGGCGGTAGTTATTTCCGTCAGTGGCTCCGCCTCTATCTACTTGCTGTTATAGTCGATGGCAACAATGATGTACTTGAACTGGCCCTTGGCGGTTTGGAATTTTCCCATCAAATCGAGGCCCCACGTGGAGTGAATCCATGGGCCGATGATAATTGACAGCGGCTCTGCCGGTGCATGTGGGAGATCTGCAAACTGTTGGCATTTGTGGCAAGACCTCGAAATCCGCCGGGCGTCATCACCAAGTGTGGGCCAGAAGTAGCCTTGCCGCATTGTGCGGTTGGCCAAGGATCTGGCGCCTGAGTGGTTTCCACATTCTCCGTCATGGATTTCCGCTAGGACGACCTTTCCCTCCTCTGGGGTTAGGCAGCGGAGGTTGGGATGGGTGAATCCTTGGCGGTAAAGCTTGCCATTCTGGATGTTGTAGCGGGTTGCTCTCCGCTTGAGCTGTCTTGCCTGGACCTTATCCTCTGGCAATGTGCCGTTGCGCTTGTATGCAATGATCTCGTCCATCCAGCTGGGACTGACCTCAATGCTGAAGATCTCCGCTAGGGTCTTTGTGATACTCGGCCTGTCAAGGCTCTCTACTCTTGTGTCCGCTGGACTTTGATGTGGTTGGGCGGTTGCCAGTCTCGCCAGTGAATCAGCCTTAGCGTTCTTTTCCCTGGGGATTTGTGTGATGGTGTGAAATTTGAACTTTTTGAGCAACGTTTTGACGTACCCCAAATATGCCGCTAACTGTTGGTCCTTGGCCTGGAAGCTGTCGTTGACCTGGTTAACGACTAATTGAGAGTCGCTGAATATGTTGACGTTGTTAGCCCCTGAGTCAATGGCGAGGAGCAGGCCGGCGATGAGTGCCTCGTACTCCGTCATGTTGTTTGAAGCCTTGAAGTTGAATTTCAACGCGTACTCCGCGTTCAGTCCCCCGGGTCCTGTTAAGATGACTCCGGCGCCGCTGGCCTTGGCACTGGCGGAGCCGTCCACATACAGGTTCCAATCCGAGTGTGGGGAGTTGCTTCCTCAGCGGTTATCATTTCTGTTCCGGGCTCTGTCTCGGTACCGGGTTCCGGCTGACGCTCGATGAGTTCAGCGATGAAGTCCGCCACTGCCTGGCCTTTTATGGCGGTTCTTGGCTTGTAGTCTATGTCGAACTCGCTGAGCTCAATGGCCCACTTGCTGAGGCGCCCTGAGTGTTCAGGGTTCTGCATCACTTGCCTCAGCGGTTTATTAGTTAACACATGGATGGGTGAGCCTGGAAATATTGGCGGAGGCGTCTGGCGGCAACGATGAGTGCGAGGGCTAGTTGCTCCAAGGGAGGATACCTTGTTTCTGCTCCGTTCATGCCCCTGCCGGCGTAGAACACTGGGAGTTCGTCTTGGCCTTCCCGCCGGACAATGGCGCAGCTTACCGCCGATACCGAGACCGCTAGGTAGATGAACAGTGTCTCTCCTTGCACAGGGACAGAAAGGAGAGGGACTGCCGCTAGGTACTCCTTCAGGCCCTGGAACGCCGCCTGACATTCTGGGTTCCAGTTGATGACCTTCTTGTGAGTTGTTTTGAGGAGTTTGAAGAATGGGGCGCACTTATCAGTCAGTCTGGAGATGAATCGAGATAGGGCGGTTAACTTGCCCTGGAGGCATTGGACGTGCACCTTATACTCAGGGTCCGCCAGGTCAAGGATGGCCTGCACCTTGTCTGGGTTAGCCTTGATGCCCCGCTCGCTGACGATGTAACCCAGAAATTTGCTGGCGGTGACCCCAAAGAAACATTTTTCTGGGTTGAGGCGCATACCATAGGCCAGGAGAATGGTTACTATGATTTTGAGGTTTGCCACATGTCCGCTGGCCTTTATACTCTTACCTAGCATGTCGTCCACGTAGACCTCGATGATTTTTCCCAGATGTTCAGCGAACATGGCGTTCATCAACCGCTGATAAGTTGCACCGGCGTTCTTCAGACCGAAAGGCATGACATTGTAGCAGTAGAGGCCTTTGTCGGTGGTGAAGGTGGTGCATTACTGGTCGCCGGGATGCATCTTGATCTGATTATATCCGGAGAAAGCGTCCATCATGCTGAGGAGCTCATGTCCGGCGGTTGCATCGACTAGCTGATCGATACGAGGTAGCGGGAAACTATCCTTTGGGCATGCCTTGTTAAGATTTTTGAAGTCGACACACATCCGCCACTTGCCGCTGGGCTTCTTGACCATTACCAAATTGGAGATCCACTGGGGATAGATGACTTGGCGGATGAATCCAATGCCCTGGAGCTTGGCAACTTCCTCTTCTATTGCGTGGTACTTTTCCTCATCAAAAGCCCTCCGCTTCTGCTTGATGGGATAAAAAGAAGGTTTGATGTTCAGCTTGTGAGTTATAATTTCAGGGGAGATACCTGGCATGTCAACATAGGACCAGGCAAAGACGGCGGCGTTATCACACAGGAACTGAGTGAGCTCCGCCGCTACCTCTGGGTCTAGCTGGGCGCCAATGCGGACCGTCCGCTCAGGGTGCTCGTCCGAGATGCAGATGACCTTCAACGACGTCTCCGGGTTGACCGGTTCCTTCTTTACATACTTCTTCTCCTCCTCTCTAGGATCCTTAAAGATGTTTGGTGGCGGTGCCTGATTACCCACCATCAGGATTTCATGGCGGCGCGCTGACCGTTCTATAGTTGTTGAATAGCACTCTCGAGCCAACTGTTGACTTCCTCTCACACAGCCCGTGCCGTTGGGTGTGGGGAATTTCATGAGAAGCATGTATCCGGCGATGATGCACTTGAGCTTGTTAAGCGCTGGTCGTCCAATGATGGCGTTGTACGAACTGAAACAATCATCAATAATGAATTCCGTATGTACATCCGCCATGCATGGACTAGTGCCAATAACCAGTCGCATGTAATCCGACCCCAGCGGTTGTGAGACGTCGCCGGAAAAGCTGAGCAGTGGCTCGTGATCCTGGAGTAGTTTCTTGTTCCGCTTGAGGTGGTTGTAGCAGCCGTTGAAGATGACATTGACAGCGGACCCACTGTCCACCAAGATTCTCCCTATTGAGAATTTGCCAAGAATGGCGTCGACCAAGAATGGGTCGTCATGCAGTAGATGCACTCCGCGCTCCTCCTCCTCCGAGAAGGTAATAGGTTCCCAACCTGATTTCGGGAGCTTGGCGGATCTCTCGTAGCGGATGTTGCAGACCTCCTTTGGGTGATTGGCGCGTGCATAGCGCTTTCTTGCCCTGTGAGACATGCTGGTGATTGGAGCGCCGCCATCGATGGTGTTGATGCGGCCCAAGGTCTCAACGTTGGCGATCACAGGCGGCGGTTGGCGCACCTTGAACTGTTCCAGCTTGCCGTCACGGTACAAGGTCTCAATGGCCTTTTTGAGAGCATTGCAGCTGTTGGTATTGTGGCCGCTGCCCTCGTGGTATTTGCACCACTTGCCAGTGTTCCTGGGCTTGCCCGTCTTTGGGTACTTTGGAGGGGGTGGCGGTGGGATCTGATCCTTGCACTGATTGTAGATGTCTTCATACGAGGCCGTGAGGACCGTGAACACTGCATACCGCTGCGAGGACTCTTCCTGCTTGTGGCGGTTATCCCCATGGGTTGGGCGGTTGCCCTTGTTGTAATTCTGGTCCTTCTGCCGCTTGTTCTGGTGGTGGCCATGCTGCCACTCCCTCTTCTTGTCAGCTGGCGGTGTTGAAGGGGTCTTGTTAGCGGTTTCCTGATGACTGGGGGACGGCCGTGATGATTTTGTTGGAGTTGCTGGTGGCGGTGGGGTTTCTCCATATGTAATGAATTCTGCCTGGGCGTGGATGACCGCCTCACTCATGATGTGGTCGTACGCCGCATTTGGGTGATTGTAGTTGAGGTGATAGAGGAATGGCCCCTTGAGAAGTCCCTGCTTGAAGGCCGCCGATGCCATTGTTTTGTCTAGGTCACGGCACTGAGACGCTGCCGCTCGCCACCTTGTGACGAAGGCCTTCAGTGATTCGTCCTCCCCTTGTTTGACGTTGAACAGCTGACTTGTGTTGTGATGCCCGGCGGACAATAGGATGAACCGGGAGAGGAAAGCGTGTGATAGTGCATGGAATGAGCTGACAGACCCCGGCGGATATTCAAAGAACCAGTTCATTGCCTCGCCATCCAACGTTTCGCTGAACAAGTGGCACAAGGTGGCGTCGTCGAATCCCTTATTGTTGGTGACCTTCTTGAAGGTGTCCATGTGGACGAAGGGATCAGACATTCCGCCGTAATGCGACATCTTTGGGGTTTTTGCAGACGCTGGTCTGATAGCTTGCAGAATCGCAGCGGTGAATGGCCCAGGTCTGGAAGCGAAAAGTGGATTCTGAGTTGGCGCTGGGGCGCCTGACTCCGCCCGGATCAACCTTTGCTCCAGCTGGTGCATCCTTTCCAATATCTGGGCGGTTGCATCGCCGGCGGAATCGGCCTGAGTACTCCGCTGGACCTGCCTGCGCCTTGGTGCAGGCGGATTGCCTTCAGTCCTTGCCCTAGCTTCCGAGCGGTTGGTATGCGGTAGTGACTCCGCCTCCTGCTCTATCATTAGTTGGGGGATGGGCGGTGGTCCCATTCCCAACAATTCAGGTGGGTCCAGCGGTACCTGCATCTGTATGACGGGCCCCGGTACCAATGTGCCAGTGCCGGGTCGACTACGCCTGGTGCTACGTGACTGCTCGCTCTGTGCTGGGCGGGCGGTGGCCTCCAACGTCCTCTTTAGTTCCTCGAAACGTGCCATGAGCGTAGCCACCTGTCTTTGGGCCTCAGCCTTTTCCTTGCGCTCCTCCTCACGTTCCCTGTTTTCCTTATGAAGATCCGCCAGTGCTATCTCCTACATAGTGACGAGATCTTGGCCCGGCGGGCGGCTGCTGCTTGGATTTGCCCCACCGCCGGAGTTGTGAATAGTGCGCGGTTAACGCCTACCGCTGCGTCGGAGGGTTGGGGGATGGCGGAATGGTCTGCCTGCTCTTCAGCATTTCCCCAGCTACCGTTAGTCATGGTGGATGTGGTGGGATGACCTTTTGTTCAAGGATTCCCACAGACAGCGCCAATGTTAATGTCTAAAAGTCCGGCGGTAGCTGAACCTTTGTTAACGCTGATCCGGTGGGCGGATCGATACTTGTGACGTTCTCAAAGTCTCCGCTACCTGTCAAGTAAAATACAAAGGGCGTCAGAGGGAGACCGCGTTGGGCGGTCTTCAACTCTCCGATGCCTAAGTTAGTCAATGTATTTATGTTGACAAAGTAACAGTAGGTAAGTATTGAATGCGTAATTAATGAGGAGAGAGGAGAGAACCTTTTATAGGTGAGGAAGAGGTTGATCTTCTCTTTGTTTTCGATGTGGGACTGATGTGCTTCAGTCCCCATCTCTGGGAGCTACTGATGCTATTTTGGCGCGGCCCGTGGCGGCGCGTCGGCGGTGATCTGGGGGTGATCTGGGGGTGATCTGACGCTGAGGTTGTAGCCCGCCTGGCGGTGTATCTGTATGTCATTCCTTTGGTTGGAATTAGTACCTTTGGCGGTACAATGAGCGTGACCCATTATAGCTAATTATGCTTGCAAATGTACATGTATGTACAGTCAGGAAGCAGGGAGTCAAGGACGTTGCCAAATCTTTCTTCGAGTGAGACCCACAGCCTTCTAGGGTCTTCTTCATTCATACACTCGTACTGGAGCGAATCATCCATATGACGAGTCATTAGGATGATGGTTTTCGCCTTATTTGCCTCTAAGGCTGCTATATTTGCTTCCAAAGCTTGAGCTTGCTCAACAGTTAGCACGTCCTGGCTAGGCTCGAGAATCGTATCCAGGATTCCATCGGCCTTGAGATGCTGGCGGATATCACGAACCCACCTGTGATATTCAGAGCCAGTTGTTCCCAATGGAGCAAAGTCCAATTTGTTCAGGTTACTCATCCTGAAAAAGAACAAGAAATTAGGGTTAGTTTCGGAGCGAAAAAGGCTACTACGAAAACAAATAAAATTTCTAAGCGTAGTCGCTTCCAAGAAATTAGGAATTTCAGAGCGTAGTCGCTTCCAAGAAAATCGATTCCAAGAGGGGTTGGATTAGATCGAAACAATGATGTATCTGGTCGATCGTTTTTCTTCTCAACAAACTCTAAGTTTGGAGGACTCTACATGTAATACCCGAAAAATTCAAGTTAATTTCCGATGACGTTTTGGAAATGATTTCGTGGTCGTGGACACGAGTACGAAGCTTAGAGGAGTGTGGAATTAGTTCGAACGATTTTATTTTGAAAACTGAACGTTTTAGGGGGGTCAAAGGAGTTGACTTTTTATACATTGGGAAATTGGGAAAACTTCCTTCATGAAAGTTGTAGAGCGCGTCGATACGAGTTCGTGGACATATGGAACGTAATATTCGGAGTTCGTATGAATAAGTTACGAATATTTGAAAATTGGGATTTTCTATAAATATGAAAAAAAAATCCGAATATTGCAAATGAGGACAGAATTTCTGGAACTCCAGAAATTTCTCCCCATTTCTCTCCCGAGCCCAGCCGCGACCCCCTCCCTTCGTCACCTTCGTTCTTCCTCATCCGGCCACCGATTGATGTGAAACAAAGTGGGTTTTTCTGGTCTCGACCCCCTTTACGAGTTTATAGAAGAAATCGAAGTGAAATACGAGCTGTATGAGGCTCTACAAGGTCGAGAAGAGAGCCTCGTCGGAGACGAAATCGCTCTTCCCCACTTTTTCTGGGCTCTACTTTGTCTGGCCATATCTTCCTCTACAGGCCTCCGATCGACCTGATTCCAAAAGCAATTTTTCTCACCGTGAAGTTTTCTACAACTTTCCAGAAGACATCGACTTGAGATAACCATCGTGGTGGCCGCTAGAAGACCGAGAAGCCGCACAGCCGAGCTGGAAATCGTCTTCCTTCGCCACCTTGGTTCTCCCAGCTCCGGCCACTATAGCTCGAGTTCTTTGAGGGCTTTTCTAGCCCAGAGGAAGTAGAAGCTATCCCCAAGAAGGCTTGCAGTGATTTGATCCGGGGTGATCGAATTTTGAAGATTGGGAAACTAGGGTTCTTCGGGTTTCAAAACTTGCGAGGTAAAATTCTACTTTTTGGCTTATAATCTGACTTTGGTGTAGTTATGAAAAGTGAAATTGGAGTTGAGTTGAAGGACTTTGATGTTGGGAGTTTTGTCTAATTTTGACTTTGGATGGGTGGCGGTGCCGCCACTGTGATGGTGGTTTCCGGCGACCTCCGGACACCCCAAGGACAGTTTCTGTCCATTTTTGTGTTCTACGTGTCGATACGATCGTTTGCATATATAATTCATAATTTTTGGATATCGTATGATGAAGTTATGAATTTTTAAGTTTCGATCGATTTCGATCGTTAGATTGGTGATATGTGAAGTTAGGACCGTCAGATGGACTTGTAGTTTTGATACGATGATCTTATGACTGTCCCAGTGGCTTTGTGTGGTCATGGGCGAAGATCCGACCGTTGGATCTTCGTATAAATGCAAAACAGTGATTAGGGAGGCGATTCGTGAGAATCCGTCCGTTGGATTTTCGTATAAATTTGTGAAGATGTTAGTAAGGACGATTCAGGGAGATCCGACCGTTGGATCTTCGTGATGATTTTTGGAGGGTGATCCTAAGGGCGATCCGTGAGGATCCGACCGTTGGATCATCATTTAATTTCGATCCGACCGTTGGATTGTCGTTTGAATATGTTTTTGAGTTATTGGCTAAGTTAAGGTCATGTGTGATTAGGTGATTGACGGTCTTCCTTGGGTGAGCGATTTCGGTGTGTATTGTGTTGAATTGAAGACGCAGCGGGAATATCGAGGTGAGTAAATCGCACATGGTTCATTCACGAACCGAAATTCGGTGATTTTATTTAATTGAGAAATTGTGGAAATTGTTTTACTAAAATAAATATTTGTTTTAAATTATATGGACTTGATCGACTACGGTCCATAGGTAAGTAAAATGTATTTAAACTATAAAAATGAATTTCTAGATTTTATTGCATGTGAACTATAGTTGGTATTAGTGGTCACTCTTGTGTGGGTGACTACGTATATATATATTTACGTGGAATATATATTGGATGGTGTGATTTACTGAGTTATATTTTGAGCATTACCCTTGGAATATGTGATTTATCTTAGATGTTGTGTTGTCTATGATAATGGGTAATTGAGTAAAGTGCGATAGTTGAGTCGTTGAGATGAATTAAATGAGGAGTCGAGTGAATTGAGAAAAGCAGTCATTCGTAAGGTGAACCTTGGCCCAGGTGACACTTTACGATACAGTTAGAGCTCTAGTCTGTCTGCCGTCATACTGCTTGGGGGATAAACGAGTTATCATATGCCCTTGGGTATGACATGACATACTGAATGGGGTGATTAATATAATTAATCATAAGCCTGTAAGTATGATATACTGAATGGGGTGATTAATATAATTAATCATAAGCCTGTAAGTATAATATACTGCATGGGATGATTTATATAAATAAATCATAAGCCTGTGAGTATATATTGAGTAATAAGTTGTTTATTATTGAGTAGTCATGATGAGATGTGAGTTGATTGATGCTTGAAGTGATGTTGTACACTTCAATTCTTATGCAAAACAAAATTAAAATGTGCTTGAGTTGATTGTGTTACTTTAAATCGTGCAATCCTTTCATTTACTCATACGAGCTTTGCAAAAAGCTTACCGGGTTTGTATTGTTGCAATCCCGGTACACTATTCAAACGGTGTAGCGGGTAATCCTGCAGGTCAGGAGAATCAGGACGGTGATCGTGCGGGTTAGAGAATTTGTTTTAGTTTTACAGCAATTGTAATTGTGAGGTGAGTTATGCTCATTTGAGCCTTACAATATAATTTGGTGAGAGTGTGCTGTAATAAACAAATTTGAGATTTGGTTTATGTAATATCGAGCGATGTGAGGTGTGGTTGTTTTGAGAAAAAAATTCAGGTTGTATTTATGTGAGTTGTATTAATTCATGTTTCGGATTTTGAATTGATTATTCAAAATTCGGGGCGTGACAGTTTGGTATCAGAGCGTAAGGTACATATTTGGTGATAATCAGTACTCCCCGAGTGATGGCCCGTCTGCAGCGGATCCCCATCATATACTCTTCGGTACTGGTATAATCATTGGGTATGTCTTAGTATGGGGTCTAGACAGCGTGTATGTCAGTAGGACGGTAGAGTTGTCTTCTAAGTTCGTATTAGAATAAGTTTAGTTTCCGCAGGTTGTAATCTTCGAGGAATAGAGACCTCTAGATTTAACTCTGATGAGTCGGTGAGATTTGTTTTATGGAAGTGAGGTCCTTTTGGATGTTGAAGTGTTGGTTGAAGGCATAATGTTGACCTATGCACGTACCTAGTGTGGATACGAGTATGAATTGATATAAATTTTGCCTTCTTAAGTTGGACGTACAGATGTTTGGATGGGACGTACGTATCAGGGATTAGATATCCTGTTTTGTAATGGGATGTGCTTGTGGAGTTTGTGAGTAAGGTTGAGGTTAGGGAAGAAATTATTGTGGTTAATTCTTCCTTGTGATTGTAAGTTGTTAAGCAGGGTTTAAGGTGCGAGACCAGAGTTTTATTTTGTACTCAATGGTTAGAGATGAACGACCATTGTTTTGGGTTGTCGTTGAGTACTATAATTCCTTCAGAATCAGGATTGTTGGTAGAATTGAAATTAGTAGTAGTTTTGGTGATTCTGAATTTGAATTGAGTTCGCGAGATGTGTCTTATATATGTGGTTGATGTTGCTAGCATCATTTTGGAACGATACTTTACGATTCACAAAGAAAACTGGATTTGAAATTTATTCATTTGAACATCATGGGTTGATGACCTGACCGTGACTTGTGAACCTAGTTTTGTTCAAGTGAAGGGAATTGAATTTTTGTGGCCTTTGTGTGGTGAACTAGTTTTCTTAAGTTTTGGATCGTAATATGGAGATGGACTGAAGTGAATTTGAAGTCGTGTGGTGTTTTAAGTT
Source organism: Rosa rugosa (assembly GCF_958449725.1). Lineage (NCBI taxonomy): Eukaryota > Viridiplantae > Streptophyta > Magnoliopsida > Rosales > Rosaceae > Rosa > Rosa rugosa. The sequence continues at coordinate 8,427,294 of NC_084822.1, forward strand.
TACGTAGGCGGGACACTTAATGTTTTGCAATGGAGTTGATTTTGGTCAGTAAATAATTGGGAGAGTTAGAATCAACTCTTTGTAAAATGATATTGGACGATAGTGTGCGCCTTTGGTGGCTGATTTTAGATGAAGTGGTTCAACACAAATTTGAGTATTGATTTTAGTGACTTTGTTAGGTATCCATAGTGGTTCAAGTGAATTACTATGTGATATGGAGTGTGATTCGATTTCTGAATCGCTAAATGTTAAGGATTGAATTGTGGTGAGTTTTTGTTGAAGCAATTGATAGATGGAATTATCGAGATTCTATAAGAGTTGTAAGAGTAACTCTAAAGATGTGGGTTTTTCCTAGCTAACTCAGGATGTGTTTAGCTTTATAAATCCCTAATCCTATCGATGAAATTGTTGTGTTTGGTTTGACTCAGAGGTTACTAGCTAGACCTCGATGCGACTTAATTGATTGTTGGATTCTTTTTGAGTGATTGTTTTTATTGCATCATTATGAAAGATGTGTGCAGTAGAGTTGTTTATGGTTTTGAAAATAGTATTGGGTGACCAAGGTTCGATCCTTGGTGTTGTTGTTGGTTAAACAAAAAGAAAAAGAAAACATGCACACAATCTTATTGATTTTATATTACAAAAAGGGAAACGAGGACTATGCTATACTAAGCCTAGTCAGCAGCTCCGGATGGGTTGAGGCTGAGCTCAAGAGAAACGTTTGAGCCACTGTGGTAACCGCCTGAGCCACCAGAATAGTAACCAAAAGCGCTACCTTCCTCGGAAGTAGCCTTCAGGTTACCAAAGACGTCCTCGCCGTGCACGGGGAACAGAGGAAGAGTTTGAACCTCCTGGTGATCTCCTCCTCGTTGTTGCAGGGATGTTTGTCCTCCTGTTGTGCCAAAAGAGTTGTACTGGTATTAGTGTTGAAGTGTGAGGAAGAATATGAAACAAAATTTAAATCAAGAAATCCTTCATTACCAGTAGAATAGGTGGAACCAAAGTTGAGATCAATGGATCTACCATCATCAGTAGAACTAGTGGACCCAAAATTGATGTCAATGGATCCACCAGCTGGCCCAAAATTGATGTCGATGGATCCACCAGCACCAGTAGAACCAGTGGACCCAAAATTGAGATCAATGGATCTACCAGTACCAAGAGAACTAGTTCTCATGGGCACTGGAGCAGCCTGATTACACCTATTCATCTGCTTCTCTCGAGCCCTGACGTTCTGGAACCAAAAGTAAATGTTCTTACCCTCAACATACCCATACTGGTTCAGCTGGAGGCAGATCTCGTGAATGTGCTCTGAAGTTGGGCACTTAAATCCCTTGACGTAGTAAAGATCCTTGAGGATTCTTATTTGTTCTGGAGTAGGAATCCATCTGGTACGGCTTCGCCAGAAATCCATGTTGGCACTACTTCCAGCTGCTTGGGTGTTTCCTCCCTCCTCTGTTGGTTGCTGTTGTTGTGGTTCCATTTGTTGCGGGGTTTGGAGCTCCATTAGTTGCAGAGTTCGTGGTTCTTGGGTCATGGAGTGAGAGGATGTGAAAATCGAGGAATACATGGTTTAGTGTTTGAGGGAGATTTTGTTAGAAGGATTGGAGTTGTTGAACTGGTGATTGGAGATCTGAGATTCTCAGAGGAAAGATGAGATCGAATCTTCAAATGGAAGAAAAGATCTGAGAAAGAAGGATTGAAGATTTGGAGGAAAAGATTGAAGATCTGAGAGTGAAAAACTGGGGATTTGAGAAGAGAAAGGCTGAAGAGTTGAGAGAGAAAGGCTTGAGCTCGGAAGAAAATTTCTTTTCCTTTGGAGTGAACAGTCGCGTCTCCAGAATGCACCTATTTATAGAACAAGGTGAGCAGATCTCCACCGTTGGATGAACGATCTCAGAATTTGAATCCACGCGTTGGATTAAAGTCGCCCCGAAACCCGGAAAAGCTGTTGGCGCGTGGAGAGCGTGTAAGGGGACCGAGGGAATCTCGAGGCGCTGTGGCAGACAGCTGTAGCCGAAAGCAGATTTGACTGCCGTAAATCACGGAAGGGATAAGCCGTGACACAGGTGGGCTGTACTTGGGCCTGTCTCGGATCAAGGCATCACTGTAGCTGTGGGTGGAGGCCTGATGGGCCGAGTTTCAGAAACAGTTTTGGACATGATGGGCCGAGTTTCTGAAACAGTTTTGGATGAGTTGGGCCGGATTTCTGTAACAGTTTTGGATACGTTGGGCTGGGTTTCTGCAACAGTCTTGGATGTTTTGGGCCGAATTGTTGAAACAGTTGGTTTAAATAAAAGGATTGGTATGGATAATAACGTGAGCAGCCGTGCTCGAGTGGTTGAGTGTAAAGTTCGTGTACAAGAGGTCTGAGGTTCGAACCTCGCCTCTCGTTTATTTTTATTATGTTCGTTTATGACATAATAAGTATAAAATTTGTACACATTATATTAAGCACAGCTTGTGCTCCAGTGGTTGGGGACAAAGGTTTCGTGCAGCAGGTTGAGGTTTCGAACCTTACCTCTTACAAATATTTTTGGATCTCGTATATGCTTGATATACGGACGTATATACGGTATGTACGGTATACATAAGTATATACGGTCTGTACGGTATGCATAAGTATATACAGTTGTATGGTATGCATACGTATATACGGTCTGTACGGTATGTATACGTATATACGGTATGTACAATTTCATACCGTAGCCGAGCTAAAAAGTTGTGGGCCGAATAGTAGGCCCGAATAGTAAGCCCAAATTTGGTTGGGCCTATTCAAAATGCATTTGGTTCGGCCGATTGGTAGGCCCAAATAGTAAGCCCAATTGTTCGGCCGATTTGTAGGCCCAAATAGTAAGCCCAATTGTTCGGCCGATTGGTAGGCACAAATAGTAAGCCCAATTGTTCGGCCCGAATGGTAGGCCCAAATGTTAAGCCCAATTGTTCGGCCCAAATGGTAGGCCCAAATGTTAAACCCAAATTGGTTCGGGCCGGTTCGAAATGTGGATGGTTCGGTTTCTTCGGCCCAATTGGCCAGCCCTAATGCTTAGCCCAAGGATTGAGCAAGCCCAAGTCATCATCACTGGGTGTCAGATTTTATTGGCATGCTTTTGGGGATGATTTGTTTTGAGTGATGCATCTCTATTGTTGTGTAGAATAGTGCATGCTTAAGTTTTACTATAGAGATTTACCGTGACGCTAATTGAGTAGCGAAACGCTTTGTGAGAATGTTTACTGTGCTTGTATGCCAGTACAGGATGATGATCTATGTGAAGATCTATGTGATGATCTATGAGATGATCTATGTGAAGATCTATGTGAGGATCCATGTGGTGATTTTGTGTGAGTTTACTTTTGTGATGAAAGAATTTGTGGCCTTAGGAATGTATTTTTATACAAAGGGCTGTGGCTTTGTAGATTACTACAGCTTTGGAAAGGATGGAGATTCGATGGTTAGGTTAACCGTAATCGAGAGCAATTAACTTGCGCTTAAATTTCGGGACGAAATTTCTTTAAGGAGGGTGGATTGTAATACCCGAAAAATTCAAGTTAATTTCCGATGACGTTTTGGAAATGATTTCGTGGTCGTGGACACGAGTACGAAGCTTAGAGGAGTGTGGAATTAGTTCGAACGATTTTATTTTGAAAACTGAACGTTTTAGGGGGGTCAAAGGAGTTGACTTTTTATACATTGGGAAATTGGGAAAACTTCCTTCATGAAAGTTGTAGAGCGCGTCGATACGAGTTCGTGGACATATGGAACGTAATATTCGGAGTTCGTATGAATAAGTTACGAATATTTGAAAATTGGGATTTTCTATAAATATGAAAAAAAAATCCGAATATTGCAAATGAGGACAGAATTTCTGGAACTCCAGAAATTTCTCCCCATTTCTCTCCCGAGCCCAGCCGCGACCCCCTCCCTTCGTCACCTTCGTTCTTCCTCATCCGGCCACCGATTGATGTGAAACAAAGTGGGTTTTTCTGGTCTCGACCCCCTTTACGAGTTTGTAGAAGAAATCGAAGTGAAATACGAGCTGTATGAGGCTCTACAAGGTCGAGAAGAGAGCCTCGTCGGAGACGAAATCGCTCTTCCCCACTTTTTCTGGGCTCTACTTTGTCTGGCCATATCTTCCTCTACAGGCCTCCGATCGACCTGATTCCAAAAGCAATTTTTCTCACCGTGAAGTTTTCTACAACTTTCCAGAAGACATCGACTTGAGATAACCATCGTGGTGGCCGCTAGAAGACCGAGAAGCCGCACAGCCGAGCTGGAAATCGTCTTCCTTCGCCACCTTGGTTCTCCCAGCTCCGGCCACTATAGCTCGAGTTCTTTGAGGGCTTTTCTAGCCCAGAGGAAGTAGAAGCTATCCCCAAGAAGGCTTGCAGTGATTTGATCCGGGGTGATCGAATTTTGAAGATTGGGAAACTAGGGTTCTTCGGGTTTCAAAACTTGCGAGGTAAAATTCTACTTTTTGGCTTATAATCTGACTTTGGTGTAGTTATGAAAAGTGAAATTGGAGTTGAGTTGAAGGACTTTGATGTTGGGAGTTTTGTCTAATTTTGACTTTGGATGGGTGGCGGTGCCGCCACTGTGATGGTGGTTTCCGGCGACCTCCGGACACCCCAAGGACAGTTTCTGTCCATTTTTGTGTTCTACGTGTCGATACGATCGTTTGCATATATAATTCATAATTTTTGGATATCGTATGATGAAGTTATGAATTTTTAAGTTTCGATCGATTTCGATCGTTAGATTGGTGATATGTGAAGTTAGGACCGTCAGATGGACTTGTAGTTTTGATACGATGATCTTATGACTGTCCCAGTGGCTTTGTGTGGTCATGGGCGAAGATCCGACCGTTGGATCTTCGTATAAATGCAAAACAGTGATTAGGGAGGCGATTCGTGAGAATCCGTCCGTTGGATTTTCGTATAAATTTGTGAAGATGTTAGTAAGGACGATTCAGGGAGATCCGACCGTTGGATCTTCGTGATGATTTTTGGAGGGTGATCCTAAGGGCGATCCGTGAGGATCCGACCGTTGGATCATCATTTAATTTCGATCCGACCGTTGGATTGTCGTTTGAATATGTTTTTGAGTTATTGGCTAAGTTAAGGTCATGTGTGATTAGGTGATTGACGGTCTTCCTTGGGTGAGCGATTTCGGTGTGTATTGTGTTGAATTGAAGACGCAGCGGGAATATCGAGGTGAGTAAATCGCACATGGTTCATTCACGAACCGAAATTCGGTGATTTTATTTAATTGAGAAATTGTGGAAATTGTTTTACTAAAATAAATATTTGTTTTAAATTATATGGACTTGATCGACTACGGTCCATAGGTAAGTAAAATGTATTTAAACTATAAAAATGAATTTCTAGATTTTATTGCATGTGAACTATAGTTGGTATTAGTGGTCACTCTTGTGTGGGTGACTACGTATATATATATTTACGTGGAATATATATTGGATGGTGTGATTTACTGAGTTATATTTTGAGCATTACCCTTGGAATATGTGATTTATCTTAGATGTTGTGTTGTCTATGATAATGGGTAATTGAGTAAAGTGCGATAGTTGAGTCGTTGAGATGAATTAAATGAGGAGTCGAGTGAATTGAGAAAAGCAGTCATTCGTAAGGTGAACCTTGGCCCAGGTGACACTTTACGATACAGTTAGAGCTCTAGTCTGTCTGCCGTCATACTGCTTGGGGGATAAACGAGTTATCATATGCCCTTGGGTATGACATGACATACTGAATGGGGTGATTAATATAATTAATCATAAGCCTGTAAGTATGATATACTGAATGGGGTGATTAATATAATTAATCATAAGCCTGTAAGTATAATATACTGCATGGGATGATTTATATAAATAAATCATAAGCCTGTGAGTATATATTGAGTAATAAGTTGTTTATTATTGAGTAGTCATGATGAGATGTGAGTTGATTGATGCTTGAAGTGATGTTGTACACTTCAATTCTTATGCAAAACAAAATTAAAATGTGCTTGAGTTGATTGTGTTACTTTAAATCGTGCAATCCTTTCATTTACTCATACGAGCTTTGCAAAAAGCTTACCGGGTTTGTATTGTTGCAATCCCGGTACACTATTCAAACGGTGTAGCGGGTAATCCTGCAGGTCAGGAGAATCAGGACGGTGATCGTGCGGGTTAGAGAATTTGTTTTAGTTTTACAGCAATTGTAATTGTGAGGTGAGTTATGCTCATTTGAGCCTTACAATATAATTTGGTGAGAGTGTGCTGTAATAAACAAATTTGAGATTTGGTTTATGTAATATCGAGCGATGTGAGGTGTGGTTGTTTTGAGAAAAAAATTCAGGTTGTATTTATGTGAGTTGTATTAATTCATGTTTCGGATTTTGAATTGATTATTCAAAATTCGGGGCGTGACACTACAAGCTCCAAGCTTGGAGTGAGCACGAACCCCCACAGTTCGGCTATTGGTCTCCCCTATGAAGAAGAAAGGGGGGTAGAAGAAGGGATGTTCGAAGTCCCTGAGGAAAAGAAGAGAAAAGTAATAAAAACTTCAAAAACGGAAACTTTTAGAAAAGTTTACCTTGAAAAGTAATTGCCAGAATCTTGACCGAAAAGTTGGCCGGAAAAATGTCGCCCGAAAATGGCAGGAAAGTCGTTGACAGGAGGTTGACTGGCGTTGACCGTGGGTTGACCGGAGGGGCTGACGTGGCACTGATGCTGACGTGGCAGTGGGTCATGCTGCTGACGTGGCTCGAGCTAGACCTATTCTGCTTCTGGGCTTCTTCCTGCTACTGGGCCTAGGCTGCACAGCTGCTTCTGGGCTGGGCTTCTGGGTCGTCTGTATTGGGTTTCTGGAGGGAGGCAGATGCAGACCGGAATGAGAACGTCAGGGCTTCTACTGGTCGGTCCGGGGTCTTGACGGTCGGTTCTCAGAAAGTTGTTACTAGTTCCCGGATCCTGGGGTGGCGCTGCAGCTTCTGACAAAAGGTGGCGGTGATCGGTGGATGGGAAGGATGCGAAATCAGGCAGAAGATCGACGGATTCTTCTTGGAGGCCGGTTCAGTCACTTCCGCTGGCCGGTTTAGGTCGATTCCGGCCGGTTCTGGGGGTGGCGCCGCCGGTTCTGGGTTCCTGGGATTGAGAGCTTCAAGGTGGGCGGCGGTGGTTTCTGAGATTTGGAGGTTACGAATTTAGGGTTTCAAGGTTAGGGCTTCGTGCTGATAATGTGTTGTAGAGAAACTGAAATTAAGAGGAATTTGCTGTGTATTCTCATTGATAATAGGGGCCTCTTTATATAGAGGATTACAATACATAGAATCTCAATCATACAAGGAAAGTAATCGTACATTGAATAGGAATCTAGATCATTCTAATTTAACCCTATTACCACTAGGTCAAGTAACCTAGAGTTTGGGCCAGACACATATTCTGGATTTACTTGAACACAGACAAAAAAAGAAGAAAAAAAGAAGAAGAAACAAACAGATAAATAGTTGGAGATATGCTTCCACTATTCTATGGAATTAAAGCTATCAACTAATCCCATATTTTTTTAACATGCTTGTTAAAGACTGAAACTTAATTAGACAGGTTTGGTGAGGGGATCAACAATCATTTTAGTTGTCCTGATGTCTTCAACAACCACCTTAAGCTCTTTAGTATTCTTCCTTGCATGAAGAAACTTCAACTCTATTTGCTTTGAGCTAGAAGACATCTTGTTATTCTTTGCAAAGAAAATTGCAGCAGAATTTTCGCAAGTGATAGGTATCGATCTTTCTATGCTTGGAACAACCTAAGTGCAGCGAATACAATCTCTTAACCAAACTGCATGAGTAGTTGCATGACTTGATGCAATAAATTTAGATTACATGGTAGATAAGGTAGCCTCAGATTGCTTTGAACTGTGACTTATTGAATTTATCACCTTTGCTCATAGGTAAAATCTTCACGTGCGCAATTTTCCATAGAAAAACGCCTCAGCATTTTATCTATGTAACTCTCTTGAGAAATTCCCTGCAGGCCCTATTTTCTAAGATGTTTCCCCTAGGTCCTTTATCTCAAAAGACTTGGATAAAAATGCTTTAGTCTATACAGTGGTGTTCACCCGGTCAGTTGGTGACCAAATAAATTGTGCTCAATCACCGTTGGATGTAAATCTAATGGTGGAAAAAAAAAAAAAAAGTGATCTTAAAAGGAAAAAATTTGTTGGGACCAGAACATATTGAGATGTGAAATGTGCCACTCCATGAACAATAAGGTGCATATGTTAGGGGGATATAAGAAATAATGAACAAATGCAAAGTATCTTTGAAAATTAAATAGAAAATATTGAGTCCTTGTTTGGTTGGTATGATGCATACAAAGACATATCTCAGACATATCTTGCTTTTATGTCTGAGTCCTTTGTTTTGTACAGAAATCTTGCAATGCCAACACAAATAACAGATGAAAGCGACTCCTTTGCTGCATGCAGAAATACACCAAAACTGGACACTGTATAAAATGCCATGGAAAATCGAATATCTGTTGCACAGATTTGTCCTCCATGGACGGCCCTGATTCATCTGGTCCCTCCCTTAAATCCCAGTGTAAGACATGTCCTAAATCTGTATGTTGTAATAGGACTAGTGCTCCATATCAGAGGCTGGGGACAAGTCCAGTTCCCTATTTGGGGGTGGTGGTTGAGAGCTATATGGTGAAAGTAAGTGAGCAAATGAACACTCAGAGAAAGAGAGAATCTCACTTGAGATATTCAGATCTAAATAATTCATATATCTTCTTCTCTCATCCCCCGGCCTGTGGTCCTTTTCTATCTTTTCCTTTCAATTTAAGAGATGCAAGGGTGGGGAGTCTCTTGCTATTTTGTTCAAAAATGGTTAGGTGCTTCACAAGTTGCATAAAGCCAGAACTTACAGTTACTCTGTGCTGTGGCTTCCTTATAGCAACCACTAGGAAACAACTAGTACCCCAAGATGGCTTACTGATTTTTTTCTATAATTGCCATCGACTCCTTTGAAATGAATTTACAAGATCTCAAAATCTCAACTTCATAAAAGCTATGATCTGCAAAAGTGGTTCGATGTGAGCTATCAATACAAGTGTGTTGTTTGATTGAGATAAAAGAATCATGGCTTACTTGATGAGGATGACAAGATTGTAGGTACGTGATCTTTACCTTAGGGAAGGAGGAGAGGCAATCTTTTTAGCTCTCTGGACTGAAGTTGCGATCGAAATTACCCAAAAAGCCTTTTCAATAAAAACGTTTTCTTTATCTTTTTCCTTTGGAAGAAAATCACTACTATTTATTAACAAAGAAGCATCTTAACCAATAATAAGAGCATAACGAGCAAGCAAGCCAACAACCTGTTGCATTAACGAGCAAGCAAGCCAACAACAACCTGTTGCATTATAGCCTCAAGAAAAATGTGCTTAAGATAAAATCGGATGGGCAAAAGTGTAACATGCCCTTAACATTGTCTGTCTTAGCATCAACATGAAGAACAAATTTAAAGGTATTTGGCTATTATAGAACTAGGGTTAACATTGAACTATATATGGTACTATAGTAGCTAGCACATTACTAATAATTTTCCCCTTATGGGTTTTGAATTTGAGCAATTTATTAATATGAACTGGGTATTTATCTTATGTAACACATCTAAACAACGAATCACAATTCAAACAAATACAACCCAATACTAAAATTATCCTCAACTTGTAGAACAAAGATAATAAAAGACAGAGTGAGGCTATTTCCACCCTACTAAATACTTTTTTGCACAATTTCTTCTAATTTATGGAGTCAAAGTTTCAATATTGTCCATCCGATTCAATTTTATTTTATTTCTTAAAAAAATAACAAAATTGAACAAACAATCCAACACAGCCCCCTCCCACTGTTAACACCCACAACCATCTTGTATTGCTGCCACTTATGGCCTCCTTATCAAAATATTGACGAAAATTAAAATTCCTCAATTATATACCCTTAAATTAGCATTTGTTGTTTTTCAAAAAAAAAAAAAAAAATTAGCATTCGTTGAACTCTGCTAGAGTGATTGAATCGCACCAACTTTTATGATCGACCATTAACTATCGATCTGAAACTGCACTACGAGCCTGCTTCATATATTGTTAGTCCAATTTGTGACAAGGCACGTCTTATGTATGAGTGAAATATGTGCAAAGCATATTCAATTCCAAGGTGAAGAAACCTGTGCTCTAGATATGTTGTAACTTGTTTGATAATTAAATCAAGGCCTCAACGTAGGATATTTCAAGGTTGCAAACACTATATTAAATTCTTAATGCATCTCAGCCACTTTAGAAGATGGTTCGTCTCAAGACGTATGATATTGGATGTCGTATAATTTTTATTAGTAAAAGAGAAGAAAAAGACCAACATTCATGAAGTAAATGATGCAAAAAGATAAATTCAATTCGAACTGTGGAAGGAGGAGAAGGTACATGTTGTCGAAAGTGTTATAGGTTTTGTTTGATATAACTTTTTAAATCATATTTAAATGGAAAAATTGGAATTTTAAGTAAAAAAATTGAGGTGTAGGATGAAAAGAGTATTTAGTAGGGTGAAAAATAGCTTCACCCTAAAAGACAATAGGACGGTTAGACGAATCTGTTAGCGAGGCAGTCCAACTCCAACCGAAGAACTTCTCCGAAAACCCCTAAACATTGTGCTTCCGACTCATCCAAAGCGTCATTGGAGCACCAAATACCTATGAAAGACAACTTATTGGCTAACCAAGAACTCAATGTTGATGAAATGATGCTTGAGGGGGTAAAAAATGGTCCCGAGTCATTCCATGAAGGGCATAATGTTCTCAGCAGAACCCGATAATCCACCATGTCTGCCCAATCCCGGCATTAATATTTCCGGAGAACCACCACCTTCCCTCGCACGTGCGACACTTCTCCCTCCGGCCAGCCAACAACTCCGTCCCTCCGTCGTGGGTCCCGCCCTTTGCCACGTATGAAAGGGGGACCATCTGCGCTTTACGAGAGAGAACGATTCTGTCTCCGTTTACAGTCTGCATCCAAGGAAGACAGACTTCCCTAAATGGAAAGCCGACGTGGACGCTCATCATTGGAGGAGATTTTCACGAGACTATAGGACGGCGCTACTCTGGTAGACCCCTATACCACAGAGTATGGACCAACGCTCAGTGAATCAGATCTCTCGCATCCTTTTGACACGCGTCGGTCTGTCATGCGTTTAGGGTTGTGAGGCCAAATTCCAATCCTTCCATAGTTCCATCTCAATCTCAATTTAGGTTATTGAAGCTTAATTTTTGTGCATGTAATCCCATCTTGGTAGTTGATGCTCATCTTGCTTTGACTTGAATAGGTGAGGATTTGGTGGGTCACCAAAGGATTTGGATTTGGGAACTGTTAGATTGAAGTTTTTGGGATTGGGGTGGGGATTCAATTTCAATTCTTAAGAGGTCTTGTCATGAAGAATTTCTGTGATTAGACCCATCTTAGGGTTGCAACTGGGGAGTGATTAATCAAATTCAATCTTGAAAGAGTGTGGATTTCTACATGGATTGCTTGTTGAACTGTATGTGCATGCTGTGATCTTCATATGCATGTTAGAAAGGTATAGGATTTACTTGGGGTCATCATAGTTCTATAACCACTCTCTGATGTTCAACAAATTTGCTTTGAATTTTTTCATCAAATGGTATTGTAGACAAAGCAATAAATTGTGGGTAGTAGCAAGCAATTGTTGGGTAATGCAAAACTAGTTTGAATATATGCTTTCATTTGTATGCACAAATCATGTGAGCTTATGAAGGATTCGACCAATTCAAAGTATCAAACGAAAAACAAAGTGTGGGATGATTCAATTCAAGCCAACGATACGAGAACATTGATTATTAAGTCATTTTAAGTGTCAAAATCAGTGCTTGGTCCATCTTGTATGAACTTTCTTGAGTAATATACATATATTTACGGTACTTTTTTTTCTTTTTCTTTTTCTTTTTTTGAGAGGGTTTGGAACCCTACAGCACATATGGTAATCAATGTGTGTTTCTTCTTCCCCAAGAAACAATAGCTCTGTTATTCATGGAGGAATCAGCAGCCTTTTGATGTTAACATGTATGATCGCAAGGCATCATTGCGAGGCTCACCTTTCATGGTCAAATATCTCTCTTGGTCTATAAGGTTTTGCAGTAGCTAGCTAGTTCAATATATAGGGCTGAAAAGTTCTACATGTTTCCTCCCACTCTCTGATATGCACCATTAAACCCTCTGTTACACTCTGAGTCACACCTTAGCTATATTATAGACCCAGAAAATATCATCATGACCGACCCCGCTATAATGCGCCTTGACCAGAGCTGCTTGATGCTACAATGCTCCAAAAATTGCTTGCCGCGCTCAGAAGACTTCTCTCATCGTTTTCCGACCAATGCCTGCAGTGTACTATTCAGTCAATCCCTTCACAACTCGACACGTGTCCCTGGGTCCTATGTTGTTGTAAAGGAAGCCTGGGCTTTCTGTACTTCCTTGTTCGCCTTCCAATGGTGCGTGACAACACGCGCGACCTTAATTTGTTCACCATTTTCACAGCGCAAAGTAGGGTTTGCCATTTCCATGTTCCTTTTCTCTGAGCACTTGGAAAAGACAGAGGAGATTGTCATTGTGTGGTGGGGAAGTAGCAGAAAATGGGAGTGGAAGTAGCAAAAAGCCAAAAGTCAGTACACAACAAATCATACAAAATTACAAATTTACAAACCCAGTACTTGTTCTGAGCCTTGTGCCTCTCATTTTGTCTCAGAGCTTCATACTCTCTCCCTGAATCTCCAAACCCCAAATACACTCTCTTTCTCTCTTTCTTAAGAGACACACAGTACCCAAATCCAAAGCTATTACTCTCTCTCTGTCTCTCTCTTAGAAAACATTCACACCATTTGAAATCTCAAACCAAACCCAAGGCTTGATCTTTTTTGGCTGAAATGTACAGACCGGTGATGCTCATGGCCTCAGATTACCAGAGCACAACCCAAGATTCTACCCGTTTTGGGTGCGAAGAATCCAAAAAACCCGAACCCACCACCAAAACCAGTACTAGCAGCAAAGGAAAATCAAAGAAGTCAGCTAAACCTAAAAGGCCAAAGCCCCAGAGAGGTGTTGGTGTGGCTCAGCTGGAGCGCCTCCGTCTCCAACAGAGAGGTGTGGGTGTGACCAAATTAACCCAAATGCCCCTCCCCCATATCCTACCCCAACCTCAACCTCAGACCCAAGTTGTCCAAAATGTTGGTTTTCCAGATCACCAGCAGCGCCAGTTTCAATACTACCCAAACCCAGAAACCCGCGCCGACCCGCTTCTCAGCATTCCGGTACTCTACGGTGCGTCCAACTACGATGGAGCCATGAGTACTGGCTCTGGTTTGGTGGGCTTGGACCGGACCGGTTTGTTGGTTCAGACAGTTAATGGGAATGCTGGTTCAGCTGGGTTTGGTTATGGGTACAATGTTCGTCTTCATAATGATGTTGGTGGGTTGGTTATGGATCCGAACCAGTACGGTGTCGTTGGGGTTGGGGCTCCTAATCGTGGGGATGTGTATGAGGTCTCGAACGAACTCTCTTCAATACCAAAGATGAAGCAGCAACCCTCCTCTTCTTCTTCATCTGAATATTGCTGCTGTTGCAAGCAGGTTTAGATTTCATTTTTAAAAAGAAAAATGATTATTTGCTTGGTGTCTCCTAGAAAATATGGGAATATTAAACAAAGAAAAGTGAAAATTTTGGAGCTTTTTATTTGTTTGATTCATTATTATAATATATTGCATAGTGTTGTACTTAGAATGTAGCTCATTTCTAATTACTTGGTTGTTGTAGAAGAAGAGATTCAATTGTGGAAACAACACCCCTCCGGCTGTCTTTCCTATGGTCAACAGTTCCGATCTTCCCGGATTCGACCCACAAAACATCCCAAATGTCCGGCTAGCTGGTGAAACCGGCGGTGGTTTCAATGGTGGTACTTACTTGGGCCGCCGCTCCAGTCTTGTTGATGAGGTAATTAAACTAAATCACCACAAAAATAAAAAGTTTCCTACATTTTGATTTGTATTGATAAAAATCTATTCCTCTTATTTTTATGCCATGGAGAATTAGAGATGGAATTTGATTTGTTGTTTTTGGGAATTTGTAGAGTGTGGAGGTTAGGGCAGTTCACAGGAAGGGGAGACAAGCAGGTGGTGATATTATGAAGGAGTATGAATTCTTTCCTGATCACAACAACAACAATTCTTCTTCAGTAGTCTCATCAGGCACATATCCCATGGAGCATGACATAGTTGCTTCATCAACTAATTCTTCTTCAGTTGGTAGATCATCAGAAGCTTCTGATCAACATCTTGGTGCTGCTTGTATTGAGGGGGCTGACATGATGATGATGATGATGAGCAGTGGCTATAGTCCTGTTGATTTGTCACTCAAACTGTCTTTCTAGATGTTGATGAGGAAAAAAAAGTGTGTCTAATTTTGTTAATGCATATGGGAAAGAACCCAGATACATCTTTTTGTTTTCCCTTTCTGTAGTTAAGCTAATTAGCCCATGCCAGATGAAACAGCAGCTAGCTAGATTTTGTATTTCCTTTAATTCTTAATTAGCACTAGAACTTATGGTATTGTAGCTCTGAGCTAGCTGTTTGATATAAGAAGCTATATGCTAGCTTTAGCTATGTGTTTTTACCTTGAAGTATCTGAAACTGAAGCCCTAGAGGCTAGCTAGAACCCTCTTTAAAGAAAATGAAATGCTATTTCTGTTTTTAGAGTCGGTTTGTTTCTTTTTATGCACTGAAATCACAAATGGGTATCTCTCTTTTCTGTATATGTATGGTAGTCAAGCGAAACCCTCTGGTATTTTTTGAACAACGTGAGCAATTAACATCTGCTAATAATAATAGTCTTCTTCAATTCTTCTTTTTTATGCTTTAAAATCCCAATGTAACTTGTTTCATCAAGAGAGTAGTGTTACTTGTCTGTAGCTTCTACTTCTGATGAGCACACAAACCAGGCACATATACCAGTACAAATCTGAAGACTGTACACTATACTGGAATTGAGTATATCTATCTATCTATATCTAGCTAGCTGTTCATATTATTATGTAGGAAGCAGCTGTCTGCAGGCAAGTACTGGCAGTAAGTATGTACTCTCTATCTGTAGGAGTTGATCGAAGTAAAGGCTGTAATATAATTACACTGTGGCAGATGATGGAAGCTTTCTCTAGCTCTATGTTGATTGGTTGCTCTTCTGCACAGAGGCACAGTGCTCAATATATACTAATACACTGTGGCTACATTCTACATATATGTGTGTCCAGCTTTTCCTTTTTGCTTACTGATTTCTTGCTTTGGTATTTTGGGTTATTTTGTTAGTTTATTATGACTAGGACCTGGCTCAAATTTTATTGTATTGTAATACACTAATACCCATCTATAAAGTGTGAGAACAAAAACTTTGGTGCTAATGAAATGACCATTTTCATGTTATTTTTGTGCTTTTAGCAGTTTTATAGCGTTATAATATGATTTTGTGCACTGTTAATTGCAAGAAGAGTTGGTTTCAGTTTAGGGAGCAACAAAATATGGGCATGAACCAATCCTTTGAAAAGAATTGGATCTCCAACAAAAATGGAATTTGAGATATTGAAGGAAATTAATTTTTATTGAAAAAGAAAAACAAAGTTTGGTTACCAACCAATCAATTAAAAAGTGTAAGATGGAAATGAAAACAATTTAGACTTGGATAGTAGAGAATGTTAAGTTTTTGTAAAAATAATTAGAAACTTTGGCTTTTTAGCTCTCGCATTCTTAGTACAGTGCTCTATCCAACTGTGCTATAGACTATATACATATGGGCCATGTTCAACGAACACATAATTTTACACATTTTTTTTACTTTCTTTTTAATCCTTCAGATTTGATTACATTTAAAGATCTGATCGCTTCACCAAATGATATAGCAATAATTTTTGTTTCTATCATTGGCTTTATCAACTTATAGAAACTAAAAAAAGAAATAAAAAATAAAACACTCAACCGCATCATTAACAAACTAATCCATATTATTGCAAAAAGGGATGGAGAGCGAGTGCAAATTCTCTCGAAACCCTAGTGCCGCCGCCTTCATTGTGCTGCTATTATGGAGGCTCTCGGCACTTCACAATTGATCGATTTCCCTCTCGACGTGAGGGATGGAGTGGCGGGCTGTGTTGATCAGACTGCTTAGCTCTGTACCATGACTTCGCCGTGGACGGCTTCGTGGCCATTTTTTGCAACTGGGGAGGAGTTCCAAAATTTGGATCGGGCAACATCATTGGGTTTCGATGGCGAAACGCCATTGGTTTTGGTATTGCAGAGTGGTGGTTGGGGCCTGCTCTGATGGGTGGCCCTATTATAGTCGACATTGGCGTCACTGGTGTGGACAAAGATCGATAGTGGCGGTCGTGGTGTTGTTGGAGATGTTGTTAGGCAGAGGCGGACTCCTTGTTTGGTGCTGGCTTAGCTGTGGGCCTCGCTGGGTTGGAATAGATCGGTTGCAGGCGACGCCGAAGCTGCAGAACTGGCTGGTGGGGGTGCCTAACAGCATTTGGGTGTCCAGATCAAATATGGCCAGTTTGTGGGCAGCCTTTGGGCCCAATTCAGGACCCACTCTTTGGTTTGGTTTCTCCAGGGGGCTGGATGAGCCTCAAGTCATGAGTTTGGGCCTAGAATTTTTATAGTTGCCTAGATGGCTTTTTTAAAATAATGTCTATACTAGTGAAGGGGTCTCTATGAGCCTTGGTAGAATTGCTTAGTTTTAACATACCACAATGACATGCTCGGCATTAGAATTAGGTCAAATAGATTGCCTACAAAGACGAGGTATTTTTATTAGCATAGACTACTCTAAGCTATGATTGTCTAGTTTTTTGTACTATTCTTATATATGAAACAGGGGCATACGATTTGTATGTACTCTTTACCTCAAAAAAAAAAAAAAATCCATATTGAAAACAAAGTCTGAAATTAAGTAATAATTTTATTTTATTATTATTTTTATTTTTATTTCTGGTGTGGGTTCATTTGGGAGATGCATTTCACTGATGGGTGTGTTTTAGGAGTTGCAAAGCTTTATTTTTTACCCTAATATGGATGAGTTACAAAGCTTTTTTATGTATATGGTTTCTGACTATATCAATTTCATCAACATATAAGCATCGAAATTGGCTCTATGTTGCAGTTGTCGTGTTATTAGCGCAGCACTCTAACCAACTAAGCTCATAGACTACATGTACTTTTATATACACATACTTTTTGAGATGGGGTTTAAAACCCAGTTTAGCTGGGAAGTTTATTCGATTTCTTATTGAGAAATATATATCTATTTATGCTCATGATATTTGGTACCTCTCACAGGTGACGGATACATGGTTCATACGTTATTCTAAATTTGAGACAAATTTTTAAGTATTCGCTGATTTTTTTTTTAAAGAGAAACAAACTTTATTAACTAGATACGATTACAATCGTATATGAGGGCATCCAGTATAAGATCTGGAGCATTAGTAAACCATTCAAGATGAACATTGGAATCAAAACTATAACTAGCTAGACGATGAGCCACCACGTTCGCCTGTCGAGGAGCAAAACAGACTGTAACCTCTCCTAAAGCATGCATTAGGCTTTTAATGTCTAAGATCAAAGCTGCTAACTCAGACAGATCCTCAGTTAAAGAGTTGATGGCTTGAACTGCATGTAAACAATCACTCTCAATCAAGTCTTGGTAACATTCAAGGCCTTCAAAAATTCCAAACCATTCTTGACAGCTAGCAGTTCCGCATGCAATGCAGAATTCACCAAACTTGCTCTGTAAGACAACCCGGCAATGAAGTGTCCAAAAGAATTCCTCAGGACACCACCTATGCCTCCATACTGCACCGAAGGGAGAAAGGCCCCATCAACGTTCAACTTAACAACCTCCGCAAGCGGTGCCGTCCAAGTCTTCTTACGAGTAGGACCAATTTGATTCCTACCACTGGACTCTCGCTGGACTCAGGAATATTCCTCATACCAGGCCATAGCACCGGCCACAATGCCCAGCCCGGTTTGAGATCGATCTTGTCACGCCCCGAATTTTGAATAATCAATTCAAATCCGAAACATGAATAATAACAATTACAATTAACGTCCTGAATTTTTTTCTCACAAACAACCACACTTCACACCTCTCAATATTACAATAAATCAAATCCTCAAGTTATTTATTACAACACACTCTCACCAAATCAAATTGTAAGGCTCAATGAGCTTAACTCACCTCACTATTACAAATGCTGTAAAACTATAACAAATACTCTAACCCGCTCGATCACCGCCCTGATTCTCCTGACCTGCAGGATTACCCGCTACACCGTTTGAATAGTGTACCGGGATTGCAACAATACAAACCCGGTAAGCTTTTTGCAAAGCTCGTATGAGTAAATGAAAGGATTGCACGATTTAAAGTAACACAATCAACTCAAGCACATTTTAATTTTGTTTTGCATAAGAATTGAAGTGTACAACGTCACTTCAAGCATCAATCAACTCACATCTCAACATGACTACTCAAAAATAAACAACTTCTCACTCAATATATACTCACAGGCTTATGATTTATTCATATAAATCATCCCATGCAGTATATTATACTTACAGGCTTATGATTAATTATATTAATCACCCCATTCAGTATATCATACTTACAGGCTTATGATTAATTATATTAATCACCCCATTCAGTATGTCATATCATACCCAAGGGCATATGATAACTCGTTTATCCCCCAAGCAGTATGATGGCAGACAGACTAGAGCTCTAACTGTATCGTAGTGTGTCACCTGGGCCAAGGTTCACACTTACGAATGACTGCATTTCTCAATTCACTCGACTCCTCATTTAACTCATCTCAACGACTCAACTATCGCACTATACTCAATTACTCTTTATCATCCTCAACTCAACATAAGATAAGCCTCAACTCACTTAACTCCTCATTTAATTCTCCTCAACGACTCAACTATCGCACTTTACTCAAATACTCTTTATCATAGACAACACAAC
Source organism: Rosa rugosa (assembly GCF_958449725.1). Taxonomy (NCBI): domain Eukaryota; kingdom Viridiplantae; phylum Streptophyta; class Magnoliopsida; order Rosales; family Rosaceae; genus Rosa; species Rosa rugosa. The sequence continues at coordinate 8,446,418 of NC_084822.1, forward strand.
ATCTAAGATAAATCACATATTCCAAATGGTAATGCTCAAAATATAACTCAGTAAATCACATCAATACTTCACTCGATGTCACACCATCCAATATATATTCCACGTAAATATATATATACGTAGTCACCCACACAAGAGTGACCACTAATACCAACTATAGTTCACATGCAATAAAATCTAGAAATTCATTTTTATAGTTTAAATACATTTTACTTACCTATGGACCGTAGTCGATCAAGTCCATATAATTTAAAACAAATATTTATTTTCATAAAACAATTTCCACAATTTCCCAATTAAATAAAATCACCGAATTTCAGTTCATGAATGAACCATGTGCGATTTACTCACCTCGATATTCCCGCTGCGTCTTCAATTCAACACAATACACACTGAAACCGCTCACCCAAGGAAGACCGTCAATCACCTAATCAAACATGACCTTAACTTAGCCAACAACTCAAAAACATACTCAAACGACAATCCAACGGTCGGATCGAAATTAAATGATGATCCAACGGTCGGATCCTCACGGATTGCCTTTAGGATCACCCTCCAAAAATCATCACGAAGATCCAACGGTCGGATCTTCCTGAATCGTCCTTACTAACATCTTCACAAATTTATACGAAAATCCGACGGACGGATTCTCACGAATCGCCTCCCTAATCACTGTTTTGCATTTATACGAAGATCCAACGGTCGGATCTTCGCCCATGACCACACAAAGCCACTGGGACAGTCATAAGATCATCATATCAAAACTACAAGTCCATCTGACGGTCCTAACTTCACATATCACAAATCTAACGATCGAAATCGATCTAAACTTAAAAATTCATAACTTTATCATACGATATCCAAAAAATTGCGTATAATATATCAAAATGATCGTATTGAAATATAGAATCTGAAAATGTACAGAAACCATATTTTTGATCCCCGGAGGTGGCCGGAAAGGGCCGCCGGAGTTAGTGGCAGAGCCGCCGCCGACCACCACCAATGGTGTCGGGGCCGGGCTGCTCTTCTTCCTCTCATCATGCTTAACAACTTTCATAACTACCATGTAAGCTGAAAATGACCGGAAGTGGTTGAAATTACCTAAAACAGTCGAGGTGGCCGGAATTTTTTTCCAGAAACCGGTGAGAATTTGCAGAAACCGGCGAAGCTCCGATCAACGTAAAAATGTCCTCCTTTCGCTTCGATTCCTTCAGGAGACTTGTTCAGAACTTAAAGACGAACTCACTGGTTCAAGAATCACTCAAAACTAAGCTCTATAGCTCGAGATATCTTGATCGAAAGTTTCGGTGGCCGGAAAAATTCCAGAATCCGGCAGGTGCTACGATCTACGTAAAAACTTCCACAAATCGCTTCGATTCCTTCTGGATATTTGTTCAGAAACTCAAGGCTATCCTTTCAGGTCAAGAATCACAAGAATTGGTGGTCTATAGCTTGAGGTATCCGGGTCGAAAGCTCGGTTTCGATTTTTGATCGGGTCTGGCTTCCAACCGCCACCACGCACAGCGCCACCGTGAAGGGACACTTTTGAGAGCTTCTGGAGGTTGAGGTGAGCTCAAGGATGAAGTTTGGTGAGGATTGGTGGCCGGAAACACGAGGAGGATGAGTTAGTTCGGTTTCGGGTGCAACCGGGTTCGAGCTGGTTTGCCGGACCTTGAGGTCGTGCCGGAGGAAAAGACGACGTCCAGTAGGTAGAGCAGCCTCAGGAGAAGCCAAAGGGAGTGGTCCGACGTCTGGAGGTGGTTGATGGAGGAAGAACAAGGCTGGAGAACTATTGCTCTGTTTTTCGGAGTGAAACAGAGTGAGTGAGAGAGAGATGATAGTCTGTTTGCTAGCTCTCGTCAATCATGCATAATCATGAAAGAGACAAGGCTCCGATCTTTACTGCCTAAAACCAGAAAGTTGTCTGCCACCATTTTTCTTTTATTAAAAGTATAGGTCGGTTATTACAGATCTCTCATCTCTCCACAACTTATCATTCCTATTCCTCCAGATGCTCCACATCAAAACCAATAACTTATCGAAGCACTCGCCTGATAGAGTAGTATAGCTCTCTCCAAGAACCAATCCTTCCAGGACAAAGTAGAAGGATGAATATAAAAAGGAGAAGCACCTAAATTCCTGTGGATAAATGACTCTAACAAAACAAATGTTCCACCGTTTCAATCTCATTGGAGCAAATGACACAGTGAAGATCACTGGAATAGCCCTCGGTAGATAGGGCGACACAAGTAGGGAGAAGATTCTGAATAGCTCGCCACCCAAATATGGCGACCTTGCAGGGGACTTTAGCCTTCCACAAGGCCTTCCAAACCAGTCCATGTGGATCACCAACTGAAAAGGAAGCAAACTGATTGCCCATGACAAACTCACGAGCTATAATATAAGCAGACTTCACCGAGAAGAAACCTCGCTTATCCAATTTCCAAGCCGCTCTATCCTGGTCATGAAGTCTACTAAGCGGGATAGAAAGAACCCGAGTGGCCACATGAGTATCAAAGCATAAATAGACAGCAGCTTCATCCCACGACCAAGTTTCCTCATTAATCAAATCTGTAACTCGCTCAAAAACTGTATCTGGAGGCCGATTTAAAGTGTGAGCAGAGACAGAAGGAATCCAATCTGAGTCCCAAATGCCAACAGAACTACCATTGCCGATCCTCCAAGATTAGCCAGCCTGCAAGACTGGCCTAGCCTCCATAATACTCCTCCAAGAGTAAGATGGCCTCTCCCCCATGTCTGCTGTGAGGAACGTTCCATGCGGATAATAAACTGATTTGAAGACTTGAGCCACAAGAGAACTAGGATGTGTAAGAAGACGCCAGCCTTGCTTAATTAGCTAGCATGGCAAGATAACATAATCTCGATATATTAAATACAAATTTTGCTATATAATTTTGGACTTTATTACTTACCAACTATAGTGATATGATTGAAAAAAAAAAAACAATGGAAAACCCTCAAATAATATAAGAGACCAAAGTTTGGTAGATAAGTCATAGCTGATTCTCCAACTCAGGTGGTCACTTAACTCAACTGTCCTTGGATTTAGATCCAAAAGTGACAGTTGGAATAAATTTATTTCTTGTTAAGTAAAAAAAATGAATTTATTTACCTCGTTATTCTCCACCTGTAAATTTCAATTCAAAAAGGCACAACTGAGTATAAATTAATTAATTGACTACCAGAGCATGAGTTGTTGTACTGTCTTTATAATGTATATCATACTCGACAGTTAGAAAGTATGACTTAACCCTAATCCTTTAGGCATCATCCATGTCTCCCTTTGACTACGACTTCACTAATAATATGAAAGAATTTGGAACAATTTTGCATTCTAACGAGAACTAATCCTCAATGATCTAAAGCACATTATGACCATCACATTATCATCACGATTGCAGAGGGTGCCATCCAATACAAAGAGTTCCTCAGCTTACTATCATTTGCCGCTGCTGATGACGGATTTCCAGTGATCATGACCTTAAGACTTGTGAGACTAGGCAGTAATGGAGGGATGGTATTTCTGTATTCTTCTGGGAAAATAAGAGCCTACAATATTCAGAATTAGCAAATTAGAATGGGAAATTATTTAGTGACACACAAACTGACATAAATATGTATAAGCTGATAAGCAGATTGAACATGGAATGTCAATCAAAACCTATACAAAGCGTATAAACTCACCTCAACATCGTTGGCGAATAGTCTTATTTCTTGGCAGGAACCAAATTCTTTCAAGAAACCTTTCAGAGTAGAGAAATGTTTCCACGACAAGTCGAAGGTGCTTTGCCAGTCCCAAAGTCGGATTATAGCCTTCGATAAATTTGGAGCTTCCATAGAAAAGCAAGAGTTGAAATATCCAAAAAAATTTAAAGTAAGCAGATTTGGAGTATTGATTGTGATCTTCACACTGCTGTGGCATCCACCTAATTCAAACTCTTGAAGGTATTGAGCATTGATGTTGATATACTTCAAGCTGTGGGAATAAATTAAGGCAACCCTCTTGAGGTGCCTATATCTCGAATCGAGTGTAAAAGATTCCAGATTTATTCCTGTAACTTGAATATACGAAAACATGCAGTCCCTAACTTCCAATGTTTTGAGATTATTATAACTTGAACTAGTATAGAGAAATAGTGTTGCAAGTGACATTTTGCCTCGGTCAATTAGAGAACATGAAGTTAGTGACAAATACTCCATGGAAGGGCACTCCGAAATCAATCTATGTATAACCGAGTAGTCCATGCGCACAGTCTTGAGGGACACATATTTCAGGGAAGGAAGGCTCAACTCGTTAGAGATCTTATCGATTGCTACATACTCCAAATTTAATGTTGTGATAGATTTTCCACCAAGGTTTTCCAAGGATAAGTAGTAGTAGTCCGGCCAGATACTTCGAAGGCTGATATCTAGTTCTTTCACGCTTCTCATAACTGCAAACCTTACCCACATGTCGACTATAGTCACAGTTCTACCTTCTCCATGATACCTCATGTGAAGCCGGAATTTATCTAAGAGTTGTTTGTCTTTCAGACGGAATTCCAAATACCTTTCCAAGATATTGATGAACTTTATATTGTCCTCGTCATCAGTGTTTGTGCCTCCCTGGTCGAAATCTATAACAGGGGACAAAGACCACACACCTTCCCATTGTTTGGAAAGAAAGCTCATGCGGAGGGCAGATTTGGTGGGAAGGAGTGACTGGATTCGGTGGATAACAAGGTTGGGTAAGTGAGGCCGTATCTTGTCCACCACCACCATGGGGATTTGGTCATCTTGATCTTCTTCATCGCGTTTTACTATTTTTGTATTTGTAGCCATGTCTGGTAGGTGCACTAGGGTTGTAGAAGTGGATTCAAGTTTATAAATATTACCAGAATCCTTGACATAGTAGGAGTCTAGGAGACCTAGCTAGTTTGAAATTCGCACCTAGCTAGTCGAATCAAGCTCCAAGAATGGGGATTTTAAAATAACGCATATAATTACTCTGAATTCTAGTAAATTAAAAAAAGAGTTCCAACAAGTACATTAATTTTTGGGTCCTTGACCAAAAGCCCCAAAATGAGCCAAAGTTATCCCACTTACCCCAGCAAGAGATTTTTATTCCCACTTACCCTATTTGGAGTAAAATGACTATTTTGCCCTTAAAGTAATTAATTAATTACATTTGCCACTCTCTCTTCACGATCTGCCCTCTCTCTCTCTCTCCACACGATCTGCCCTCTCTCTCTCTCTTTCTCCGATCTGCTCTCTCTCCGATCTCTTTCTCTCTCCGCTCAGAAAGACGGCGCCGGAAGATTCATAGACGGTAGAAACAGAAACTCGGCGAGTTTGATGGTCCGCCGGAATTGTGAGCACGGAGAGTTGTGGTTCACCGTCTCCGATTCCAAGCATCGTTGCTACGCGAAGAAGAACTCCCAAGCTCCGTCGATGATGCTCGGCCTCTGGAAGGACTTTCCGGCCAAGGTCTACAGATTCTCAATGTCGCCGGTAACCCCCTCTCCAGCGAAATCAAAACCGGAGTTCATCTCCGGCGAGATTTGGCACTCGAGCTCGACCTCCGGTGCTCGACACAGGGCGGTGGCAGAGGAAAACGTTGATCTGCTATACCGGTGGCAGAGGAAAGCCCATATATCCAACCTATTTGATAACAAAAACGAAACAAGAACGAATTGCCCATTATCTTACAACGGTCAAAATTGGTTCTTGCTGGGTATGTGTCATCAGAGTTCGCCTCAATCCCAAAATTGGGATTCATTGCGATTATGGGCAAATGAAGCAATATTGCTCCGTGTTTTGTGGTAAGAGAAGTTCGTTTGTGATTGCACACTAAAATTGCTTCCGTTGCGTACTATTGATGCAGTCAAGAATGGAATTTTGCTTTGTATTTAGAAAATTGCAGATGGTTCTGCATCAGAACTGCATAATTGCATGAATTATCCTCCTTTGGTTATTTACGAAACTTGTTTTATAAATTTTGTTGGATATTGTCTACATATGTGAATCTATGTCTCGATGCAGGTCTATCAAGCAATTGTTGCTTATACAAATAACAACAACTTTGTGTTTTTCTCGCTGTATTGATATTATTGTTTATAATAAGTTGAAAAGCAAGGAAGATGGATATGTGGCTTTCTGGGAATACTATGGAAGACGGAGCCATAGCACTTTTTTTGCGGTAAAATGGGTCAAAAGCCCAAAATGAAAGGAAAAAAAAAGTTCTATTGGGGCAATAGAGGCTCGTAAAAGGTCTATTGGGGGGCAGTAAACGTCTATTAGAGGGCAATAGCCGTTTTGAATTGATGTAATCTCTTCGTTTTTTTTCTTTAATGGAAGTTTTATTTGTTTAATGTAGAAAAATTAGTTTTCATTCCGGCGATCGAAAGTTGTATTGGGGGGCAATAGACGTCTATTGGAGGGCAATACAGGTGTATTGGGGGACAATAGACGTCACGTCTATTGGGGGGCAGTAGACGTCTATTGAGGGGCAATAGGCATCTATTGGGGGCAATAGACTATTGGAGGCAATAGACATCTATTGGGGGCCAATATACATCTATTGGGGGCAATAAACGTCTATTGCCCCTCCATTGGGGAGCAATAGACGTTTATTGGGGTAATAAACATGTCCGGCAACCGGTGACCGGAATCCGGCGGCCGGTGACCGGAATCCGGCGGCCGGTGACCGGAATCCGGCGGCCGGTGACGGGCTCCGGCGAAGTCGCCTATGATTTCTCTCTCTTCCATTTTCTCTCTCTCTCTCTCTAAATAACAAAAGGGTGAGGGGTAAAATGGTATTAAAAAAAAATTTAAAACAAAAAAAAAATCTTAATGGGGTATTAGGGAAGACTCCCTTAGAGTGTATTGGGTAAGAGAGAATTAAAAAAACTTAATGGGGTAAGTGGGAAAAAAATCCCTAGAAATGGGGTAAATGGACAAAAACCCTTAATTTTTTTCAGAACAATTTCCACTAATTCCAGAAAAAAATTATGCATAATCAAATATTACTCGAGTACTCGAGAAACTAAGTACTAATTAAGAGATATTATAGACCATAGTCACCATACCATATTAAACTATTATTATTATGATTTTAAAGTGGAACTAGAATAAGAAGAGTACAACGATAGCATATAACATCTAAACTTAGTGAAGAAATACAATTATTCTCGAAGAGGACATCCTAAATTACACTATAATTTTTTATTCTTAAGCAAGCATATGCTTTACTGACTACTATAACATACTAGTATTAATTAATATTTTTCACCAAGTTCCAACTTAACTGTGAAATTGTTGCTATCATATGTATCATCTCAGTCACTGAGTTGTAAAACAGCTCCTTCATGAATGCCCGAAGCCCACAACACTGCACGCTCGTCAAGAACAACTCTGCTACCATGGATTCGGAGAACCCTATTTTCTATATCATCCACGCCAGAAGGTACTTTATTCTTCAAGTCACCGACAGTGATATTTTCGGGGACTACAACCTCATAACGAGTGGTGTCCGTTCTGATGCTGACTTTGATTTTGTTAATAACATGGAGGGTAGCATCTTCGGGAATTCCATAGTCCTCCACGGTTATTTCTGTTTGGCTCCAGTTTTTCTTGAGCTGATCAACAGTCTCTTTTCTGCGCGGGCGTGCCAGCACCGTTCGGGTGCGGTCGTCGGGGGTGTCCCTTGACCTGACTTCTATCAAGCGATTGTAGACGAGGAGAGCACCAACCTCGTCGTGGGATTCTTTATGCCTCGTGGCGAGGACTTTTGCTGAGCTTCTTGAAAATCACAATCGATACTCGATGTTGTAGATCGAGCAGAGTGAGAACCACTGGGAAGTAGAGAGAACTTGCTAAAGCGTGACTTTAGCTTGGCTGGGTTGCTAGGGCGTTACCCTTGCTTGGCTGGTTCTGTAACCGTTGTGGTCGTGGCACTACCGTCGGCTCCCGAGGAGACTAGGACCGAAGCACGTTGACAGAGGTTTGGTGGCACTGAAAGTCGGCTTCCGAGAAGACTAGGACTAGGAGTGTGATCACCGATAAGAGAAGGAGAGGAGTTGCTCTTAGAGAGGTTTGCTCTAGAGAGAACTTAGATCCTCTTAGAGATGTTTTGATGTATGAATTGGTCTTTGGTCGCGGCACTACCGTCGGCTCCCGAGGAGACTAGGACCGAAGTACGTTGACAGAGGGTTTGGTGGCACTGAAAGTCGGCTTCTGAGAAGACTAGGACTAGGAGTGTGATCACCGATAAGAGAAAGAGAAGGAGAGGAGTTGCTCTTAGAGAGGTTTGCTCTAGAGAGAACTTAGATCATCTTAGAGATGTTTTGATGTATGAATTGGTGAATTGTTCTATGTTGTAGCCTCTATTTATAGGCTACCAAGCAACACTATTTGGCCTTAAAAACAAATCATAATGGGTTAGGTTTGAGCACTTAAACACTTAATGGAATGTTAGGTTTGAATACTTAAACACTTAATGGAATTTGTTAGGTTTAAGTCATTTTCTGCTCCCTTATCCTTCAATTTTTATCTCCATCAAGCACTCAGTTTTTTACCGTGACTTCTTCATACGAAATGTTCCACTATGAGTGTAGATCACCCTGATAATTTTTCAGAGCTTTTCATATAGTGGTTGGGCCGAAAACGCTGCTGGACCTCTTACAGGTCCAGTTTCCAAGCCTTTCTAGACAAGGAAATTCCTTCAATTTTATCTCCATCAAGCACTCCGTTTTTGACCATGACGTCTTCATAAGAAATGTTCCACTATGAGTGTAGATCACCCTGATCAATTTTCAGAGCTTTTCATATATTGGTTGGGCCGAAAACACTGCTGGACCTCTTACGGGTCCAGTTTCCAAGCCTTTCTAGACAAGGAAATTGGACTGATTGTTTGAAGCAGTCCTTCCACTCACTTGTAGCTCTGGCACTCTTCATAAGAAATGATCCTTGGGCTTTCTAGATTTAATCTGGAAGGTTTCAGCTCATTTGAATTTCGTTTGGTCAGGCGGCCGCTCCTTCTGTTTAGCTCGGTTTCTCCTAGCCGAAGTAGGAAAATGTGCTATAGTTGACTTTTCATGCTTCCATAGTAGGCTTTATTTAGCCTCTAAATATATATATATTTTGAACTTGTCGACAATATATAGCTTGAGCCACTGACATTGGCTCAATTTCTCCAAGACGTGCCTTGTCAGGCTAAAATGCTCATTTTGGGTCCAAACATTGCCCCCCAGACCTCGAAGTCAAAGGTCTTCGTCTTGACTGAAGAGGTCTTGAATCAGCACTGCTCTTATAATGTTGTTGCTCCAAAAGCCACTGGTATTGGCTTGACTGATTCCATATAGGCCTCTAAATAGGCCATAAAGCTTGAATGCCACAATCTGGATTGCCTTTGTCATGAACTGACGCTTCCTTTGCCAATTTTATTGCCCCCATGTATCTGATGTCTGGTATGCAGTGAATTGGCGAAACTTGGGCAGGTTGTAGGAGATCAGAACTTTAGCGTGCCCCCCATGCGAAGGAGACTGCTTTTGATCGCGAATGAGGATCCTTCTCTTCCTTGGTGGTAGCTTCGCCATGTGTATAGCAACAAGTATCTGCCTTGTTCGCTAGCTCTCTGTTGAGAATGCGACTGCTGCAGAAGAAGCCCAACTCGATGAACCTTTGGGTGCTTCTGAAGAAATGGGCCGCAACCTGGCCCGTGTCAGAGAATGGGCCTCTTAGGCCGAATCTGGTGTCATTGCGGCGAATTTCCGCGTGGAGGAATTTGGCTTGAATTTGAGCTTCACAGGCCAATTTCTGTAGGCCTCCTCACATGCTACTAATCCCTTTTTCCCGAGATTTGGAATCACTAATCTCAATTTACTGACATCGGTTTGACTTTTTAACCATCCATCAAGGGTGGGGATTTGTCTGAAGTCCCTATAAATAGTTGTATTTTAGGCAGGGAATACTCACAACAAATCTTCTGAAATATTCAAGAAATGGCCTTTCAGTCCTTGCTTCTCTTTCTCCTTTTTCACAAATCTTCCCCTCATGAAATGACCTTTAGCCTCTAAATTTTAGGCTTTATGGCGTAATCTTAAGCCTGGGTTAGGCCTTATGGCGTAATCTTAGGCAACCCCTTGTTTCTCCTTCTGGAATCCTGTAATAATAATGCCAGGCTTCAGATTGGTTTAGAAACGCAAGGGGGCTCCGAGTGTGGGATCCACGATCATGTGAGATCATCTTCATCATAATCCTTCACGCGGAGCAAATCGGGGAAGGGAGGAAAGCCAAATTGAGGCCAAAGACCCTTCCTCGAACCCCTTCCTTCTGGAGTCGGACCAAACCGAGTCCTCCAGATGAGAAGGGCTTTGGTGGTCGCCCTCTACTCATGCTCTCTCTTCTGAACATTGACAGAATCCTGGAGGGAGAGCATGGATTCGCGGAAGTAATGGGTATGAGCCACCTCATGGCCGTTCCCATACTTCATGCTAAGAGAATGGTGGCTGCCAAGGGTGAAGAGGGCGCAGAGATTCAAACCGATATTCGGTTTTTTCACTCTCTGCCCCTCCAGGAGATAATGGCGCGGCTCAACCTGACGTTGGATTCCATAGCTGCTTCCAATTGAGGGGGCTTGGAGGCTCCATTTTCTTTCACTGGAGTCTCCCCTTCTCATGGATAATGGCGTTGGCCAAGCCGATGTTGTATTCCTCTGCTGCTTTCATGTAAAAGGGGTGCGGGGGCTCCGTTACTCCTCTTTTTCCTTCCCTGAAGTCTGCCCCTCCATGAGATAATGGTGCGGCTTCACCCGACGTTGGATTCCATAGCTGCTTCCACTTGAGAAAAGATTCAAAAAATATCCGAAGATTTCTGTTTTGTATTCTAGCCACTTTTGGCTTTGTAATGAATGTACTGCTTTTGGCCGCAAAGCCACTTTATGAATATAATACTATTTTCTTCAAAAATCCGTGAGGAGTCAATAATTGTGTCTTGCAAGGCCCCAAATATAGGCCCCAACTCAAAACTCTTGGAAAACTCCACCGTGAGAAGATAATATTGAAAATGAAACAGTTACCTCCTCGAAGACCGTTCTGTTCCCTACCATGCCAATAATTCCTTCTTTTCCGAGATTTAAGGGCAACTTTTCACTCGTACTCAGTTTGACTCTTTGACTGTCCATCCAAGGGTAGAGATTTGCATGCCCTGTTCCTATAAATAGGTGCATTCTGGGGATGGGAACGTTCACGCAAAAAACCTTCTTCTGAGCTTTAGATCTTCACCAATATTTCTAACAGCAATCTTTCTTAATCATTCATCACCACTCTTCAATTCTCGCCTTCTCTCAACCCGTCACCAATGGAACCACAAACCCGGCAACCAACCGAGGATAGAGGAAGCAACAAAGCAGCCAGGTGTAGTGCTAACATGTTTTGCGGGCGGAGCGGTACCAGGTGGACTCCTACTACAGATCAGATAAGAATCCTCAAGGAGCTTTACTACAACAAGGGAGTTAGGAACCCAACCGTAGAGCAGATTCAGAGGATCTGCCTCCAGCTGAAACGGTACGGAAAGATCGAGGGCAAGAACGTCTTTTATTGGTTCCAGAACCTTAAGGCTCGGGAGAAAATGCGAGAGAAGAGGTTCACTTCGGATGTTCATATGCCCACGCAAAGATCAGGGCTTGTTGGTAATGGTCATGGTACTAATTGGAAACCTGAGGATCAATATATCAACTTCGGATCTTCTACATCTGCTTCTGCTTCTTCTGCTGGTGTGATGATTGCTGTTAACGGGCAGATGGGGAACTATGGTGGTTATGGATCTATGAACATGGAGATTGAAACCCTTCCTCTGTTCCCCATGCATGGTGAGGACATCTTTGGCAACATGAAGACTACTTCTGATGGAGGTGGCGGTCACGGTGATGGCTCTCACATTTCCCTTGAGCTCAGCCTTTCCAGCGAGGGCAAAGCTGGAAAAAGTTTCCGGAGCCGCTGACTCTGCTTAGTAGCTTTGTAGGAACACTTAGAATTGTCCCCTAAGAGTTGTATTTATGTTTTTTTTTTTTTTTTTTTTTTTTTTTTTTTTTTTTTTTAATATAGTAGCTGAATTCAATAAGACAAGATGAATCAATGTTTAGACATGCGGCCCAAGTATAGTCGCCTAGACACAAATTTTCTTTCAAATCCTTTGGGCAACTTTACTGAAATGGCCAGGTGGGGGAGGGCGAACAAGAGAGGCAGAATCCATTTTGGCATGAGCTACTCCCACATAGTGGTTTAGGCCCATTTGCACGCACTTCTGGATTCAAGAACCTGTCATGAACGTTGTCCCCTTTCTAGACACCATTTCACATAGGCTATACTTACTAAGATGAGATATGTCATAAGCGTGAAGACAGTTCAACAAGTGTTAATAAAAGTCGCCATTAACCTTAAGAGACCTGAACTAGGCATCAATAAGGAGTTTAGGCCAATATTAACAAAAGAGACTTCACCTATTCCGTTATGATTCACAACCCCTAACCAAATTCAACTTTTTTTTTTTTTTTTTTTTAAATGACGAAAATAAAAGTGAAAACTGAAAATTGACAGGAAATTAAAAACAAAGAAAGAAGTTAGCAGCACTATGTTTAGCTAACCTCCAGAAGGCCACGGGGGAGGCCATCTATGCTTCACTCCAAGCTCAGATGCGTAAAAATTTATAGCATGAAAACCCCCCTTGTGAGAGCTTGAAGGAAAGCAACAAAGATACTTCGCGTGCCAAAATTGGAAGAAATTTAGCTTGTAGGAGGAGTAATCTTGCCCCCCAAGTATCTTTGTTGGTTGGTGAACCATGATCTTCAATTGCACTTTTGGAGATGAAGATGTTCCAAGATCGGCTTTGTCGCCAACTACCATGTCATAGAACATGATGTCTTCAGGATTAGCCACAGATTGGCCATTATAGACGACCACTTGCTGGCCACAGAACATGGTGTGACGTGTAGCAGAGTCACAATTAAAATGATCATGAACTTGCTTCTTTTGATCAAAGGGATGATCATGGGCCATATCTTGCCCCCCATGTATCTGATCAGTAGCCACGTATTTGGCTTGATCAGTGGAGAAATCAGATATTTGTTCAGAGACAATTGTATTGTCTGAAGAACAATCTTGTTGATGACCTTTTCCATGCCCAGCCTCTGTGTAAGGCTGTGACTCACCAGTGAGACCCTTAGGTTGATTGCCACCTATAGGAAAGTTAGTCTCATAAACGACCTCTTCGCGAGCAGGTTCTTGACGTTCCAATTCGCCTTGTGTTTGTGAACCGACTTGGGTAGCCAAGATGGAACCCTCCTTGCGCAAGGTTGTGAACTCAGAAGTTATGTTTGCGGCAGGTTGGGCAGTCTGTTTGTCTCTGCTCGAGAAAAGCTTTTGTGACTGCTCTTTAGCTTTCTGAGCATTCTGATTCATTCGCTGCTCCAACTCGCGAATTCGTTGTTCCCTTTTCGCGATCGAAGCTGCCAGATGCTTCCCATAATTTTCACTATGCACTGTAAGGATGCGAAGCCTCTCATCCAGGCTAGCATCTGGTGGAATGATGAGTGGTTCGAACTCGTCATCAATGTCAATATTGCCAATGGTGGCAACATTGGCCATCTTGTCACTTTAGGAATTTCTTTTGGTAAAGATTTTCCCCTGGCATCCCAATGATGGCGAACACAAAAAGACTCTAGTGTTGTCCCACTGGGCGTGCCAAAATGTTTGTTTTGAAGCCCGGTTATTGAATGTGCTTAAAGAGAAAAGACTCTTTTGATGTTGTCCCACCGGGTGTGCAAAAATGTTTGTTTTGAAGCCCGGTGGTTGAATGTGCTTCAAGAGAAAAACTTCTGATGTTGTCCCACTGGGCGTGCCAAAATGTTTGGCTCCAGTTTTTCTTGAGCTGGTCAACAGACTCTTTTCTGCGCTGGCGTGCCAGCACCGTTCGGGTGCGGTCGTCGGGGGTGTCCCTTGATCTGACTTCTATCAAGCGATTGTAGACGAGGAGAGCACCAACCTCGTCGTGGGATTCTTTATGCCTCGTGGCGAGGACTTTTGCTGAGCTTCTTGAAAATCACAATTGATACTCGATGTTGTAGATCGAGCAGAGCGAGAACCACTGGGAAGTAGAGAGAACTTGCTAAAGCGTGACTTTAGCTTGGCTGAGTTGCTAGGGCGTTACCCTTGCTTGGCTGGTTCTGTAACCGTTGTGGTCGCGGCACTACCGTCGGCTCCCGAGGAGACTAGGACCGAAGCACGTTGACAGAGGGTTTGGTAGCACTGAAAGTCGGCTTCCGAGAAGACTAGGTCTAGGAGTGTGATCACCGATAAGAGAAAGAGAAGGAGAGGAGTTGCTCTAGAGAGAACTTAGATCATCTTAGAGATGTTTTGATGTATGAATTGGTGAATTGTTCTATGTTGTAGCCTCTATTTATAGGCTACCAAGCAACACTATTTGGCCTTAAAAACAAATCATAATGGGTTAGGTTTGAGCACTTAAACACTTAATGGAATGTTAGGTTTGAATACTTAAACACTTAATGGAATTTGTTAGGTTTAAGTCATTTTCTGCTCCCTTATCCTTCAATTTTTATCTCCATCAAGCACTCAGTTTTTTACCGTGACTTCTGCATAAGAAATGTTCCACTATGAGTGTAGATCACCCTGATAATGTTTCAGAGCTTTTCATATAGTGGTTGGGCCGAAAACGCTGCTGGACCTCTTACAGGTCCAGTTTCCAAGCCTTTCTAGACAAGGAAATTCCTTCAATTTTATCTCCATCAAGCACTCCGTTTTTGACCATGACGTCTTCATAAGAAATGTTCCACTATGAGTGTAGATCACCCTGATCAATTTTCAGAGCTTTTCGTATATTGGTTGGGCCGAAAACACTGCTGGACCTCTTACAGGTCCAGTTTCCAAGCCTTTCTAGACAAGGAAATTGGACTGATTGTTTGAAGGCCTTCCACTCACTTGTAGCTCTGGCACTCTTCATAAGAAATGATCCTTGGGCTTTCTAGATTTAATCTGGAAGGTTTCAGCTCATTTAAATTTCGTTTGGTCAGGCGGCCGCTCCTTCTGTTTAGCTCGGTTTCTCCTAGCCGAAGTAGGAAAATGTGCTATAGTTGACTTTTCATGCTTCCATAGTAGGCTTTATTTAGCCTCTAAATATATATATATTTCGAACTTGTCGACAATATATAGCTTGAGCCACTGACATTGACTCAATTTCTCCAAGACGTGCCTTGTCAGGCCAAAATGCTCATTTTGGGTCCAAACAATTTCATCATCACTTACTGACATCCCATCCCAATTCAGTTGTTGCCTATTTGGTGCGATAGGGATAAAAGCTTCTTCCGAAATCATCTGTTTCACTTTCTCAATGCTTGCAGTAACTGGAATATCCAGAGGAATTCTTGCTCCGCCCCAAAGAACCTTGATCTTCAAGGTCTATTAAAACACAAACCATTTCATTATATTGTGCACATGAATATACTATTCACAATTAGGAGTATTAGCTATAGGCATAGTAATTATTACAACATAAATGTTCTAAGAGATGAAGCTCATTGAGTGGAAAGAAGGTACCTTAGGGAAAAGGTTTACTGTAGAATCCTCACTATCGCTATCCATTGTGCAGGGTTGGAAGAAGTGTTTTCAGCTGGTAAAAATGTGTGCCACTAGCTAGTTTTCAATGCATGGGAAAATTTATTAGCCAGGTAGCTTTTAAAAATATCTTTTCATGAAATTAGCATGGGATTGCTTGAATGTGATTTTCATGTGAAAAGTACCTTCATGCATATTTTCTTCTAAAACTGTGGAGCCTTTTAGATTACTTATGAAGAAACAGCAGTCTCATCTTGACTGCTCCATGGCTCATGAAAAGACTCGTGAAAAGACATTTTGCGAAAATAAAGATGCAAGGATAAAAATGAAAAACCCTAATCTATTGGGCCTTTTCAGTTGAATTGAACTGGCCACAAGTATATTTGCAAATATATATTATGAAGTATATAATGCTCAATGTACTAAATCACTTTGCAGGTAGATGTTCTATCTCATAATTCATTAGGACTAGGTATTGCGGCCCACGCGATGCTGCAGGTGTTTAGCTTAATAATACTACATTTGCAAACATTACATACATTATACATGCACAATGACACTCAAACATAGCAAACTACATGTACATTGATCAAAAGGCACTACTTGGTAACCAAAAGTAAAAACAATTTCTCACTCAGTTAAGAAAAACCAAATTCACAGTGACCAAAAGCAACCAAGAAGAATGATGCTTCAAAAAGACAACCCTATCGCCCTTGAATCTTCCATCCATAACGATCAACACAGTTTCAAGGGTAATGCTTGC
Source organism: Rosa rugosa (assembly GCF_958449725.1). NCBI lineage: Eukaryota > Viridiplantae > Streptophyta > Magnoliopsida > Rosales > Rosaceae > Rosa > Rosa rugosa. The sequence continues at coordinate 8,462,810 of NC_084822.1, forward strand.
CCTGCATAATATAAAATGTCAAGAATCCCTTCAGGTGCAAAGTAAATGCCGCGGAAAAATAAAAAAAACCATTTCACAATAACTTCCAATCTCTACTGTAATTTCATGGTAGAAGGAAGTTTGTAGTTTTTCCAAATTTGAAACAACTTGAGATTTTTATACAGTTGAAAAGTTGCTTTGGAATCGTACACAGCTTTCATGAGTTATCGCATCATTTCTATACCTCGAAGCAATTCAAAAACATTTCTCCAGACACAAACGTATAGGAGCAAGAGCAAACTTGCACTCTAAACCAACACAGAAGGAAGAATAAAACACGTCTGATTCCTAGACAAAAAATTAGTACTGTAAAACAATAACTACATGCAGGTCAATAACACTGTCCTTCACAAAGATAGAATCTCTCACTAATATACCAAATCTCAGTATGACATAAGAAGTTATAGATCAAATAACTATAGGTGTCAACTGAAGGAAGAAGATGTAGATACTGATAGAAGTTTCAAATTTAGGATCGGTCATGCACTCATGCTAGTTTGAGGAACAGATTGTCCCTTAAAACTTAATAAGACATGCTGAATTAAGAACTAATAAGCCCCATATACATGAACGATCAGCTCGTGCAAAGCAGAGTAAGCGAGTAAGAAGAAGAAGAAAAAACTCATCAAACTCAGAGGATTCTTTTTTTTTTTTACTAAACAACAGAAAAGCTGAATGAACTTCAAAAGCAATTACTCCATGATCACAACGAGCCATCAGTGTTGCCATCAGTAGAGCCTAGAAACAGAGTATTACTCCAATTGGAGTAATTGAAATTATGGTATACTTTTTGAAACGAATTGAAACAATTCAAAAACGAACTGAAATTACATGATGGTATACTGTTTCAATTACTCTGTTGCAATCAGTGTTACCATAATAATATTCACAATGAGCCTAGAAACAATTCAGCTTAATTCAAAGATGAATCTAGTAGAGCCTAGAAAGGTTACATATTAGATAACCTTAATATATTGATGCAGGACCAGTATGTAAACTGTAGAACTAAGGTTGCTGTAGAGATAATCTGCAGTAGGCTAAGAAACAGAAAGATAACTACTGGAATCACACCAGTAGGTTCTAGGAGTCACACCTAGGAAGGAGGTTGAGTCACACAACCAAGGATAGCAAACGCTCTCAAGATTTAATCTGAAAACAAACGACTACAAAGGCCTCAATATATAGAGAAGCTAAAACAACCCTTGAACAATTAGGACCAAGTAATCCTAACATCCCTAGGCTTAAGAAGATTCCCTAAAATTAATATCTCCTAAGAATAAAACGAATCCTAATAAGAAAAGAAATCATAAAACTTTCCAAATACTTGCTGACCCCAAATCGGCAAATCAGTCAAGTTCCCATGTTGACACATCATCGCCTACTGCGTGCCAGATCAAGGCTTGAGCCTTGGAACCTTCTTTGCCACGTCTCTTATAGACTTTCAATGGCCTCTTCCATGTAGATCCTCCATCATATATTGACTCAATTGGGCCATTAGACCTAGGGTTACATAAGTACATGGCTTTCTCATGAGATTTAGTTAAATCACAACTAAAACTTAATTATCTCTTCACACAGTGATGATTACAATAGAAACATGACCATCAGTATCATGAGTCCTGACATCTGCTTAAATGCCATATCTACAAGCTTATCATCTCGATCACAATCATTATAAGTAAAAACTGTACCGTCAATTCCCCATTAGCAATACATAATGATGTAGAAAGAGTTTATTAGTGTCAAATTGTGTAAATTACAGAGGTAATTGACTTGAACTGATAGCTAAATTAAAAGCTATTGATTTTCCTTATTCTCCTGTAAATATGTCGATTGTAATATAGGGAAATAAGGGTCTCCCGCAGAGGATTAAGTTAAACTAAAAGCTTCAACAAAAGTCACAAAACGTGACTGCAGTTCCTACTGAACAGCAGTCGAAAAACAAACTAAGAATCTAACCAAAACAACCCAGAAAAATACGAAAATTTACAGAGACGTACTAGACACACAAAGCGTCCAGCACACAAAATTTGGGAATTTTTGGATTTCGTTTACTATGAAAGTAAAATACGTGAAAACAGAGGACAGAAGGAGAAACGAAACTGAGACAGATTTGAGATTGGTTGATATCAAGATAATGAAACTAGCTAGGAAGGAAGTATCCACCCCCAACAATCACACACAACACACTTTGTCCAATTTACTACCAATTAACTTAGTTGAAGATGCTCAGATTGGCTCGGTACGCTTGAACACAACCTATTACCCTTTCTTACTTTGTACGCTAGGCAGGAAGTGCTCTACACCTAGACTATTCCCAAGCAATGCAACCTAAAGGTACGTTTATTAGATTAAACATGCAGAGATCATTAAGTTTGAAAAGAGTTTGAGCAATCACTAGGCATCGCAAATAACTTAGAGCCTTGCTAAACCTAGAATTTTGTTTACTTGCTAGTGAAAACTACCAATTACTTCTCTAGATAATTTGAGGAATCCAACTATTGATCCAGGCATCAAACAATCAAAGTATTAGAACCCTAGCATGCATACTAAGTAGGCCTCCAAAGCATACAAACATAGAATTCATCAATGAGAAATCCGTAAACAAAACCTCAACTTTATTAATTGGAAAACAAATTGAATGTCAAAGCATGTTGTGGATCATGTCTAGGGGCTTCAACTGCCCCCTAACTACTGGAAATTTAGTTACACATAATGGAAATAAAAAACACAAAGGAGTTCATGGAGGAAGAAGACAACAAAAATCAGAAAATTGGAAAATACGGATCAGCGATCGATCTCGGGAATTCCAACGATCGATCGTTTATGGTGTGATTCTGCAGTCTTGGTTCTCCTTCAGCTCTGGTGCGTCTATGCTTCTTCGTATGTGAGATGATCTGGTTCTTCAACATCCAAGGAGAGATTTTATTCACTTTGTAACTCTTTCCTTCTTTCCTTTTGGGACTCTCCCTCCTTGGCTTCAACGGTAATCCCCTCAGTTATGTTCTGATTGATTTAGGATTCATTGACATCCTTCTATCCAATAGGAGCAACCAAGAGAATTAATTGCTGAATATATTTTCCTTCATATTGCCTTAAACTTCCTTGATTCATCAAGAGTCCACAATTCTCCATCAATTGCACATATCTCCTTCCTTTTGCTCTTATTTCTTTCCTTACTTCGGAAAACCTAATAAACATAAAAACAACTAAATTAACCAGAAAATAAGATAAACTAACAAAGTAAATATGGGAATTAACAACATTATTATCGCATAATTATGCTCCTATCATGAACATGAAGACAGCATTAAAAGCAAACTGTTTGAAGCCATTTAATTAACCCCATCAATTATCAAAAAAGCATAACATCATGTAGCCTTATCAAAGTATCAGGCTTCACCCTATCAAAGTATCAAGCTTCACCCAAAATAATTATCAAATCACGCAACTCGTAGCAACTCATACCATTAGTTCAGTTTGAGACATGAATAAACTGACCAAGAATAACTTGTTAATTAACCCCTTCTGCAACCTAACAATGTAATAATGTCAACTCATGTACAAATGAACAATAAAATGAAAATGTTGTGAACAAACTCATTCAATAATACCCAGCATCATTTTTTAAATTCCATTAAGAACATCAAGTAAACATTTGTACTTGGATTCGAAATACTTGCAGATTTTGATAACACACTGTTCCTGAAACACATTGCATTATTCAAACAATATCAAAAACAACAGTGCCTAAATAAAGCATTTGTTTACAATCAAGGATAACATCATGTACCCTTATCAAAATATCCAGCTTCACTCAAAAACAATTATCAAGTTTAATTTAAACTGAAAACATACTCATTTCATTAGCAAAAATAGCAAAAATGAATCAAGAAGAAGAAAAAACACTAACCAAATAGCAATCACAGAACCCTTTGCAAAATCAACAGTCCATTTTAATCATTAATTCAATGACATCTTCTCAACACAAAACAAATATTTACAAAAATATTCAAACAATCAACAATCTCCGAACAAAATTGACATGCTTGAATGAAAACAGGCACCTAACTAACACCAAATAACGCAATCAGGAACAGTGGCAGAAGAACAATGCAGATACTCCCTTGCATAGAACCTACAGAATCAAAACAAAACAACTATGACCGCTGAAGCCAAAGTTTTGAAATTACCCAGGTTCAGTTTTGAAAGAGGTTCGGTTTCAAAACCAGATAGAAAATTGACACACTTTAAATTAGTAATAAAACATGGATCTGTCAGACTTCCAAATGTTGAATTTAGTAACTAACTCATGCACAGCAGGTCTTTATCTATTTCAATTCTACATAAATCAGCAGCCTAAAACGGAGTATTTACCACAAAAGCAATCACTCCATGATCACAACTAGAAAGTGTGCCCACACTTTGCTGTGGGAATTACTATTATATGTTATTGTTCAACGCAGTAATCGCTTTTATAGATGATGATATTACAATTGATCTTATAACATTACGTAACAGAATCTCAGCCTCATTCTACTGTACCTGTCTTTATGATACCATTTGAAATCAGATACACCTTTTCTTGTTTTAACCAGTGCCTGCAAGTTAAAATAGTTGATCATCAAATTCGACAATTCATATTTAAGAAGTTTTATTGAATGTAGTTGATGTTTTTCTGCGATGTAGTGATCCTTGAATTCCTTTTTATATTGATAGATTTAAAAAACTAAAAGCAATGGAGAAAACGGTATGTACCAGTTTTTTGTCTGTACTTATTGAATTCTGTCTGTTTCTTTCAATAAGTTGGCCAACTTTCTTTTGTGATGATCATCCAACTTGGGTATAATGACAACAGAAGAATATCTCGAATCAGTACATTGATTAACTATTTTAAATGCTGATTTCTAGCGCAACAATTAGAGTGATGATAGTTGAAATGATATAGCAATGAAACTATTGTCAAAGCTCAAATATGGGTTTTCAGTTTTGGTTTTAATTCAAATGTTAAGAAAAAAAAAAGGAAGATTAAAGCAAATTCAATGGAGCAGAAAGCGCACCTTTTATGAAAGCAACACACAAAATTTTGAGGTGGTTTGTTTTTGGTTCTTCAGGATCCAAGCTGATGATGTGTATTTGGTTTATAATGGAAACCATGAATTTCTGAAAATTTACATTTACTCATAGTTTCTAATGTCAATCAATTAAATCTAAGGTAGCCAACTTTCCATTAGAACTACCACTCTTTTCTACATGCTACTGATCTATATCAAAAATTTATTTGGCAAGTATGATGGACTTCTTTTATGCAGTCTGCTAATGATCACAGTGATAACACCATTTAATGAAAACTTATGAAAGATGTATAATAAGGCAGTTAGGCTTAATCCTATGAAAATTCAGTGATGCTTATGTAATCTGGTAATGATGGAGAGTAATAAGACCATTTAATGAAAACTTATGAAAGACAGGAAGGTAGTAGGGCTTAATCAATATGCTAAATAATTATGTGGCTTTACAAACGTACACAACAGTAAGGCCTAATCCTATCAAATTTCAGTTAAGCAAGCTAGTTTCAGTTGATAAGAAATGAAATGCGGGCAGATATCTTACACATAGGTAGACAGATATGATGAAAGATTATCTTGTTCCTGCTGTTGAAATGAAGAAACTGAGCCACAACTGTTGTTTTCTCTGGAATAATGGCTTGTTCCACGATCTGACAATTGAAATTCAGTTAATACAGTAACTATAATTAATTTAATTTAATTTTCTTTTCTTAAATAAAGAGAACCATTACATCACATTCGCAGAGATTCTAACTTTACCTATGTAGTATAAGCCAATCAATTGCAGTATTTTTTTCTTCAGACCAATTTCAAAGATTGCACCAAAATTTTGCTGGCTGATTTAGATGGCTCGGTTTTTTATTGTAATTTTATGTGTGTAGTATAAGTCAACCAATAGCTTGATACTACAATTGGTTGACTTATACTACCCAGGTAAAGTACAACCGGAGTTATGACAGCGCTAAACGATTGTTGAAGCCAGATCAAGTTTCAGATCATGAGATACTGCACTGTAAACCGTAAATGTCACTTATGCATGCTATCTATGTTTTTAAAATATAAAGTAAAAGCTGATCATTATTTAGGACAATAGAAGAGATCTCGATATTAAATCATCAAAAAGTTTTATGCAGTTGAGAAGTTTTTGTACAAACCCTTAACCCTGAATCCTAAATTTTTAATTTGATTGTTGAAAGTTGATACTCAGTAGCAGCTAGAACATATACACATTAACAGATATATAGTGTTTAATTTGAGTAGGCTGCGACACAATTTTTGATATAGATCAGTAGCATGTAGAAAGAGAGTGGTAGCCAACAGATGTTGAAGTAGTATAGCAAGTGATTGAAGGATTTTGATTTGGAATTTGAGTAGGCTGTGACACAGTTCAGCGTGTAAAAGTTTGTTTCACTTATGTGTTTGTAGATCGAAGGAAATGGCAAACTGATTAATAAAAGTAATGAACAGAAAATGCTTATTCACAGAACATCAAGTAAATCGCTAAACTCAATCACAAAACACCAATGTTCTGAAATCAAACAACCAAAAGTACATAGCAATCAATCAGGAACGTAGAATAAGAACAAAAAAAGGCTAATACCTGATCAAGTTCTGGCTCCATAGGTGACAGAACTAATGCTGTGCAAGCTGGAAATTGTCAATGCCTTAGATGTGAAGCTTTTTAACATCTGTTTGAAAAAAGAGTATTGTTCGAAACAGAGTTGATCAGATAATGATAAAGTGACTGTCATAGGATGAGCAAAGTTGGTAACTAAATCTGATTATAACAACCTCTTACTTGTATGAGCTTCTTATATGAGCGTTGGACTGTCTAAAATAAAAAGAAAAAACAATCATAAATCCAGTATTTTCTACTGAAATCCATAAATAGGATCATTTACAAAATAACAAAACAGATGAAGGAGATTAAAAACGTAAACTTTCCTCTTTGTTTCCAGTGCAAACTTTTGTCTCTGAAAGTGTGAAAAGTTCTTGTTATGTTAGTTTCTAGTTATAGGATTAAGGATCAAACTGCATTTTCCCAATATCAATGAGATTTTCAGAAGAAGGAAAAAAAGTGCGAGTTACAAAGAAGTTAACCCAGATTTTTCATGTGATATATTCCAAGAGTAAAAAGTCCTTTGATTTTCATGATCAAGTAATTAACGTTTTTATCTAGTTAGTGATTTCTTTCATCCAAACAGTAGGACACCAGATATCAAAGGGCAACGTAGGCTATAGTTCAAGGGTCAATTAATGAAATTATTCTGGGAATCATCAAACCTAGAATCTCATTTTTATTCAATTGGATTTTCAGTTTTGGATCTAATGATTTATTTTATTAACATGTGATTTCAATATTTATTGGTTTAAGTTCTAAGAACACCAAATGCAGAAATTCATATATCTAGAAGACAAATTGAAGCAGAAAATTAAGAGAAGTTACCTGCAACAGAGGAAAGTATCCAGGAATGGTTTGACAATCTTTGGTGTGATATCAGTTGTGTTGCAGGTTCTGAAAAGAGAACCCTACAAAGATGCAACTATAAAAATGAAAAACCCCGATCTATTGGGCCTTTTGAGTTGAATTGAAACTCCCCAAACTCCCTCTACCTCCATTTAATATATTTTATAAAGACATATGTTACACTTCCTCTTTTGCCCTTATACGAAACACCAAATTGCTCTCGCCACATTTACCCACCCGTCCTCTTCTTCATCTTCAACCCCAGGCCCAGCTATGATTTTTACCCAGAAAGGAAAAGAAAGAACTTCAATGCTATCACCAAATCCATAAACTCAAATCCCAATTTTCTGTCTTTGTTTCTCACTCTCTTCCTCAAACTTGAGTGTTTTATCTTTTCCACGGTTTTCATTTCAGCTCCTCGAATTTGGTTTCAAATTTCAATCACCCATCAGCGCGTTCCGGCTGGGACCGTGCGGTATGGTGCTTAAGAAATGGAGTATAGACTCATCATTGCTGCGAAAATGGTGCTTGAGAAATGGAGTATAGACTCTTCGTTGGTGCAAAAATTCATTCCTTAGATGATTAGCATAAAGATTGAAAAGGCACATCCAGAATCTATCCACTGCAGAATGTTTTCATTTGAAAAGTCAAGATCTTGAAAGCTCCCAAATTCGATCTTGGCAAGTTGATGAAGGTTCATGAGAAGAAAGAGGATGTTGATGTGAAAATTGATACATCAGCTGAAGAAATTGTGGTCGAGGAGACCCACAATTGTTGGAGCATGAAGTTAGCTTTGATTTATCAAGTCATTGTTTGATTTGCTGGCTAAAACTTTTTCAGACAGATGCAGACTTGATCAGTTTTTTAGCAAGGTTGTAGTTGATGTTCAGTTTTCTTTTTATTTCACTAGTAAATTGAGATTTTGTTTAATTTTTGATAAAGAAAATAAAAGGGCAGAACGGGAAATGACTTTGTAAGGAGCATAAAATATATTAAATGGAGGTAGAGGGAGTGCAGATTACAATTTATATGCACTCCCCATAATATGTTATGTGCAAATAATATGTTATGTGTTGAAGGATATCAGGATTATGTGTGCCTTACTAAATATTAGGATTACTTTCTATTGTTGTAATATGAGAAGACTGTTCTAGATTCCTTGTTCTAATTAGAATAGGATTCATTGTACTCAAAGATTATGTTGTCTATATATAGGGGCTTTTATTATCAATGAAGACAGAATTATTTTCCCAATTCTCTTTTCCTCAAACACGTTATCAGCACGAGCCCTAATCCTAAAATCAAAAGCCAAAACCAAGAAAACCCTCCACCGTTAGCCTTGCCATTACCCTACTTCATCCTGGTTAGCCTCGCTGCCCCTGCACGCCCCCGCGTCTCGCTCTGCTAGCCTCACCCGGTTAGCCTCACTAACCCATTAGCCTCGCTTGCCCTCGCAAGCTCCTACGCACTTGTGTGACTATACCTGCTGCAAACATGCCTGCAAGGATTGATGTCCCCTAAAGAGAACATGGCGCCACCTAGAGGAGCTGGGCACGGTGCCGCCGCCATGGGTGGTGGCATGATAGCGCCACAAGGTGGCATAATGGCATCACAGGCCATGGGTGTTGCTAGAGAGTGTAGGAGACCCACATGTTCGATGGATTCTCGCCCTAGGAAAAGAGCGAGTTTGGCACAACCTAATCCATTGATCATTGATACTCAAAATCCGTCTCATGAGAATATCATGGATTGTGGTTATGTCCAAGAGACATCGTTGGGGACGCCTCAATGTGAGAACCAATTCCTGAGAATATAGAGATCTCTACAAACTACACTAGTGTACATGAAGACGTGGGATTATTGAGACCAATGACATCGAACCTTGCTCTGTTAAAGAATGTCAACGTAGAGAAAATTGGCCTAAATGGAAATATGCGATCCATATTGAATTGGATTCACTAACGAAGATGAAAGATTTCGGGCCTGAGGTGCCGACACCTCCTAACATAAAACATGTTGACATAGATGGGTCTTCGTTAGAAAGTGTGATGAGAAAAACGAGATTATTATAGACTCACCTCATGGTGCAAGGCTTCTCACAACACCCTGGAATCGACTACGGGGAAACATATTCCCTCGTAATTGATGTCATTACACTCCGGCCACTACCTTTTCAGTTTGGTAGTTTCCGAATAACTGAACATGCAACTTACGAATGTGGTCATTACGTATCTTTATGTGGATCTAGATACAAAAATATACATGAAGATCCCTGATGAACTTCATTTATCCAAATCAAGTGGCTCTAGACCACGGAGCGCGTTTGCAATGAGGATGCAACGCTCACTAAAGTGACTACTTGATTGAGAAGGGATATGTTGAACTATGCTCGCGTGTTTCCATGACAAGTTCTGGATTTGGAATTGTCGCAGTTTATGTTGATGAACATAACTGGAACCCTTGATGAGTTAAGGGAAACCGGTGTACACCTGAAATCTAAGTTTGAGATGAAAAGCCTTGGGAGAACACGATTTTGTCTCGGTTTAGAACTTGAATCTTGTTGACGCAATGGATGCTTAGGCATTTTGATAAAGTAAAGCCTATAAGCACTCCCATGGTCGCCTGTAGTCTTGACCCTAAGAGGGATCCGTTTCGTCCCATGGATGATGACGAAGACGTGATAATAGCAAAAGTGCTTACCTGAGTACAATAGGCGCATTATTGTACTTAGCACAATACAAGACCGGACACCTCATTTGTTGTGAACTTGTTGGTTACATGTGGCCCTGCGCCAACGCGACGTCATTGGACGGGTGTAAAGACAATCTTTCAATACTTAAAAGGTATGATAGATGGGCATGTTCTATTCTTACAAAGAAAAAAGAAAGGACAAAAGAATGGCATCAGGCTCCATTGGCCCGAAGGTCGCCGTCCCTGCTGTCGTACACGGCAATGCCACTGCCACCGAGGGTGGCTGGCGTCCTCCCTCCCTCCGTCAAAACGTTGGTGCTGGTTTGATGGCTTTTTGCTGATGTAGGGTGTCTCTCTGACCCGCATAAAAGTCGTTCCCAAACTAGTTATGGCTTTGCCATATGAAGCACCGCGATATCTTAGAGGTCTACAAAACAGACCCTTGTCGCTACTTCTTCGAATCATGCAGAGATTATTGCTCTACATGAAGCAGTTCATGAATGCATGTGGTTAAGGTCCATAGTTTCACACATTCGAAGAACATGTGGTTTGAAGTCTACCACAGAAGGAACCTACGTGCATTCATGATGATAATGCAGCTTCCATTGAACAAATGAAGCAAGGTTTCATTACTGGCGACAACACCAAGCATATATCGCCTAAGTTCTTTTATAATCAGCAACAACAAACACTTCTCAGATTGAAGTGAATCAAATCCGATAAGAGGATAATGTAGCGGACTTATTCACTAAGTCGTTACCTAAATCCACATTCGAGAAACATGTATAGAGCATGGGAATGAGGAAATTATCCGAACTCCCACGATTGTAGCAATCAGGGGGAGATCTCGACATCAGGGGGAGACATGATGTCTACATGCATGTTTGATCTGGAAGAGTGAAGGGCGTGTTGTACTATTTTTCTCCTCCTCGATGTTGTTTTTGTCCCACAGGGTTTTCATTACTCAAGCAAGGTTTTTAACGAGGCAACGTTTGAAGCCCCATGGTGTCACGATGACATCATGTTTGGACGGCATAAGGGGGAGTATTGAAAGATATCAGGATTATGTGTGCCTTACCAAATATTAGGATTACTTTCTATTGTTATAATAGGAGAAGATTGTTCTAGATTTCTAGTTCTAATTAGAATATGATTCCTTGTACTCAAAGATTATGTACTTGAACTCCTTATATATAAGGGTTTCTGTTATCAATGAAAGACACAACTATTCTTCTAATTCTCTCTACAATTCTCTTTTCCTTAAACATTATGAAATATATAATGCTAAATGTACTAAATCGCTTTGCAGTAGATGTTCTATCTCATAATGCATTGATTAGTAATGAATTACTGACTTATATTGTAACATAAAAGTTATTTTCCCTATGGAGCATTACATTCTTCAATACACCTCATGTGTGGTCATACTTCGAACTACTGCTAGCTAGGGGTGGGCACAAAACCGAAACTGGGCAACAAACCGCACGACCCGATCCGAAGAAACGGTCCGGTTAACCGACCCGATCAAAAACAGCAGAAAAATTCAAAGGACCGAGCCGATCCGAATTGATGCGGTGCGGGTTCGGTGTTGGGTCTCAGATCGACCGAAAAAAAACTGACCCGACCGAATTTAATTAATATATATTTTTATTTATTTTTATTAGTTGTTTATTTCCTATTCGTCCATATATGCTTATGATATACCTTACCTCAGAGAATCCCTATGGCCATATAAAACTGAAAAGAGGGAGCCCTAGCTCTCATTTGCATCTGGATCTCTCCACAAAGCCGCTCGGGCTCTTGACCTCTCTCTACTCTCCAGCCCAGACGAAAACTTAGAGTCCCAGACGAAAACTTTCCACATTAGCTTGCTCTCTCACTCTCTTACTCTCTACTTCATTCGATTGATTTCTTTGGTGAGTTTTTCGGAAAATAAATCTCTTCGATCTTAGGTTCACAGTTTATACTTTATACTGGGTTTTGGCTTTATACTTTGTTTTGACTATGTTGCTGTGGCTTTATACTGTGTTGATGTGTGTTGATGTGTTTTGAGTGTTGAACTGTTGACTATGAGACTGGGTTTATGCTTTATACTGTGTTATTGTGTGTTGCTGATAAGCTTGTGTTTAGGGTTTTGATTTATAGCTTGTATTGTTGCTGATACTCCGTTCAATGTTCTCGATTGTTCAATATTTTTCTATTCATTTCACAGTTCATTTCACTGGGTTTATGCTTTATACTGTGTCTATGTGTTGTTGTTGATAAATATAGTTCTAAATTCAGTAAATTGTGTTGTTGTTCAGATGATGGAAGGGAATTCAAACACTGTGACGCCTACTCCCACAAGCGTAGAGGCTGCATCAAGCATTGGGACTTCAGATGATGGAATGAACAGGAGAAATCCACTTGTTGCTTATGTTCTTAACCTTTTTTTTTTTTAATTTCTTTTCAACTCTGGAACTCTTGTCTTCTTGTTTGGAACTCCTGAATTTTAATTGGTTTGTAAACTTAAGTGATTCGGAACTGTTTTGGATTTGTATTGCTTGGTTGCTTCACTTGCTTGCTTCTGGTTCTGGATTAGTATTATGCTTGCTTTTTGGTTTTTGTGAGTTGGTAAACTATTAGGTTGATAGATCATATATTGATCATTTGATCAGTGACTTGTTTGTGTTAGAACTTAATTTGTTGCTCATTTTTCTTATCTGGAAAATGGGCCATTGAAAGTTGTAGTCACTGAAACATGTTGAAAAATATGGAAATCTTCAATATTGGGCCTTAGAAAATTTGTAACTTCTGAAAACTGGGCTAGTATTTAAAAAGCCCATAACCGAACCGGCCCGACCTGAAAATCCGGGTCAACCGAAAAACCGGCCCACAAAAAAAAAAATCAGTTGCGGTTTGGGTTTTGGCCCAACCGAAGGATCCGGGTCGGAAACGGTTTGGACCCTAACCCGATCCGACCCGACCCGACATGTGCCCACCCCTACTGCTAGCACACGTATATGCCTCAAATATATATATATAGTAGTTCAAAACATATTTCTCATAAAATTACTAGATGTCTCAATGTTTTATTTAACATGTGCTAAACGATTTGCTATACTATTTACTTTATAGTATGCTGTATTTGAGAATAGTTTAATTGAGCCAAAGAGACTATATATATATATATATATATATCCTCAGGTAAGGTAACCCACAGTCACTCTCACACCAATGTTGAGACAACTAAATTGAAGAGCAAAATGGACTCCTCTTAGAATTACTGCTTCTGCATGCATGAAGAGAAGAATTAATTCTGGGAAGCGACTTATGAAAAGCACCAAATTTACTGTCCAACCTTATTTTCAGCAATTATATGTATCTTTTAGGATTAAATTCAGTTTTTTTTTTGAAAAGAGGATTAAATTCAGTTTAACACTTTGTGGTTTAATTAACCTAAAAATCTCTCTCATTTGATCCAAACAGAATGCTAGAAACACAGAAAATGAGAGAGTAACCTAGATTAGCTAATCCATAGCTTTAAGAAATTTAAATCTTAACCATTCAAAATATGTACACACACAGAAATATATATACACATTTTGGTAAAAAAAGCAAAAAAAAAAAAAAGACAACATCACTCAATTACGTTGGATATTTGTGAAAAATCATCCAATATCTGATGGACAGCGTTGTAGTACGCCCTCCATCATTACAGATTGACAGGCATATATTCCTCTTCACTTTATACCCGATAATAATTTCCTTCACATCTTTCAGCTAGCATCCACTTTACCACCATTGAAGTATATTGATAGGTACTTACATGTTACATGCATGTGCCAGATCTTACCTTGGTCCCTGCTTTTCTTCTGCTTGGATGCAGCGATGCAATGAGTTCAAGCCCCCTTTTCTTTTGCTAGGAAGTGCGGATCAACCCCACATTAATATGTTGGACAAACAATGATAGTTTGTGCAAAGTAATTCCGGAGCAGATTTTTGTTGGATATACCGGAACTAGGTGAAGCAAACTTGAGAAAATCAATCGTAATGGAGATCTAAAGTATTCAAAAATAGAACTTACATACTAAAACTCGAATTTAGACTGAACTTAATTTACGATTAATTTCATGTTTCATCATCTCCTTAAGCTCTAAGCAAAATAGAAATAAACTAGTGCTGGAATGCATTACTATCATTTGGAGGATTAAAATGGATGGTGATCATGACCCCCAAAAGTTACTGTTCCGAAGTCTTCTTCTCCTTCTCTTCACTGTTCCTTGGAAAAACAAGTAATTGGGACACCTAGAAATTAAGAGTGTGTGAACAATTTAGCAGTATACGCAATTATATCTGGGGCCTGGTTGCGTGTGAAGCTTTGAATAATCTTCCATCGGCGTCGGCGGAAAACCAACTATATTTAACTAGCTAGGGCAACCAGCACCGTCATCGATCCTTCCAGAACACAAAAACCAAAAACCATCAGAGAGTGAAAGACGACTCATTTTACTTTGATGATGATGTAAACAAGAAACTTGAAGAAAAAAAAAATGAAAACAATAGCAACTATTGACGACTTTTCTTGTTACAGCTAGCTGTAGCTCATAGAGATCGAGTTCTGACCAAACATATTACATATGCATATAGTGAGGGACTTTTTAGTACTTGTGATGGCATGCGTGGGATGGGATTATTATTCTTCGTCCCAGCAAAATAGCTAGTCATCTCTGACAGTGATAGAGTCAGTCGACAGTGGATCAGCCGCAGTTTCGTCTAGTTTTATTTATTTTCTATTAATCTATAATTAAAAACTGGTAAGAATCTCACTCTCTCTCTTTTTGATACGCATGTGCTAGATAACAACACGTGGTTTTTCGTAAAAAATTAGAAAATAATTATTCGGAAAAATCACAACTTAAAACTTTTAAAGATACATTTGGAGTAGTTTGTAAATTATAGAGACACTTTTATACACAAAAAAAATTTGTGTTCAATTGTTTGCTATACAGTATGTGTGAGATGCGATCGTTAACACAATCTCTTAAAATTTGTTTTTCATTATTATTTTATGCTAGATATGTATATCACTATTATGTCACGTATAATTTGCTAAATACTATTCATTACGATTTATTTGATAAAAGCAATAAACATGATCTAAATGACTGTGATCCAAAGTCTTCAGGGTTAGCCTAAGCGGTGAGAGGAATTGAGAATTACGTTAAAATCAAGGTTTCAAATTTCAATTTCGGTACTTCAAATTTAAGGAAATTTCAGAGAAAGTTTCGATTTCGGTGGAAATTTCGATTAAAAATAAAGAAATCACATTAATTGCATTTATAAAATGATATTTTTGAATGAAACTTTTATATAGACTAAACTAACCTATAATAAACCTATTTACAATATAACATCTCTAAAATTATACATAAATAATAGAATTGTGATATTTAATATAGACGAGTAATTAACTAAAACTGTAGTAAGTTGCTAAACTAGTGTTTTTATCTATGTGTATTGATAATGTGTTGTATATTGATAATGTAAATATGATTTACTTTTTTTAATAATTAGAAAATTACAAGGGGGTGGGGCGGGGCATGTAAAACCAAAACCCCGTGAATGAAAATGAACAAGTACAACAAAAGGAATATAAAAGCTACTATGATGTGGTTCGATGTAGTTGGTTGAACTGCTTTCATTTAGTATCATACAATACTGCTCCTAAGTACATGAATTTTGGAAATGATTTTCGTACTTCATCACATGGTTATTGTATGTGTACGTGTTGTTCCCTTTCCACATGTAATTATAAATGTTCTGTATATTGACAATGTGAATGTGATTTACTTTTTTTTTTTTTTTTTTTTTTATGGCTGGAACTCAGTAGGAGGCTTGGCCATCACGCCTTTTTCACTAATAATTAGAAAAATACAACGGGGGGAACGTAATACCAAAACCCTGTGAATCAGTGAATGAAAATGAACAAGTACAACAAAAGCAATATAAAGTATTAGTAATAAGAGCTACTACGATGTGGTTCGATCAATGTGGTTGAACTGCTCCCATTTAGTATCATACAATACTGGCATACTGCTCCCAAGTACATGAATTTTGGAGTGATTTTGGTACTTCATCACATGGGTAATGTATGTGTGTTGATCTCTTCCCACATGCAATCCATATATCGGATATTGTGGAATTACCCAATATGGTGTTTCATTGTATGAAGCATACGGCATTTGGGACGAATAATGATCAAAAAGGCCATATGTGCTTCCACCTTGTGAGCTTGATCCAATTCCGTAAGTACTTTCTGAGGTAGAACTCATTTCATGATGAGGATAATGAGAATGGAATGGGTTTAGGGTTATCACTATATTGAGTTCCTATGTCCATTGAGTCAAGACTTGAAGAAAGTGATTCAAACTCATTTAGAGATAAATGGCTATCGTGTCTTCCTTGTGCATCCCTAGCTCTAGAATTGTATTCACGATTTGCACCAGGATAAGTAGTATGATCATCACTACTATATTGGTTGTAGTGCCATGATTTGCCACTCCCCCTGTCATTTTCATAATTTGCCTTATGATTGCAAATAGAATCATGATGTGGTTGGAGACTTGGAGCATGCATGAGTACTTTGGTAGCAGATAAAGCAAAGATGGTTTTGTTGTATCCAATTTCAACTTGATTGGAAAAAAAAAAATCAAAATTTCATATTTTGTCAGTGACAAACGAATTTTACAGAAATTTTAGAGAAATTTCGGACAAAATTTCGGTGTGAATTTTTTAATATATTTTGTGTGTGTGGATATTTCGGAAATTAAAAATTTCGTGGAAATGTACGGAAAATTTCGGGGAACTCCTTACGGAAATGATATAGCATATGAATTTCGTTTCGGTACTTCAAATTTACGGAAATTTCGGCAGTTTTGGAGAAACTTAAAACCTTGGTTAAAATTAGATTATATCAGAGATTCTATTATCCTCTATTGTAACAAAAAAAAATGAGTGTCACCCAATTATGCAAGTTTCGTACGTTCTCATATTATTACTTAACCACTCCAATCTCCTCTACTTAAATTGACATAAAATAATTGATTATGAATGAATCGTAGAATCTCATGAAACACAGATTTCCACAAAACATGTTTAAGGTAACTTGCTTTACTTTAATATATAAGTATGTGTGTGTGTGTGTGTGTATATATATATATACACTTACATTTTTTGTTCGAAAGCTTACTGTTAAACTTTGAATGCGTTTTAAATATATTTTGATAAAAAATTTCGACAAATAAATTGTACAATTAAACAGTTACAAAAGTAAAGGATGGTCGTTAAATTTGATAAGGGCCAACGTAACATAGGTACCCATCCCCCATTAAAATCAGGACCACCTTATTATGATCATGTACAATCACCAATAATTGAGGTGTAACCACTTCTAGGTTATCATCGCCACATTATGAGAAAGAGACCCACCCAACAATCTTAAAATTTCTAATGTATAATTTATATTACAAATTGCTTAATAATAAGCATCATACATTTGTTTTATTAGGACTATTTTTTTAACAATACTTCAGAAAAAAAATAATAATAATAATTTGACCGACAATCCGACGCTTCAAGACCTTGGTCTTCCTCTTCCTCCACCATAGGCTTGCTTGCATATAGCGTTTGATTTCTGCGACGGAAGGCACAGCTGAGCTGAAGCTGGACACCCCTGTAGACAATTATCCCCCAAGCTGCCGGAGATTCCTGAACTTCCGGTTAACAACGCCGGCGGCGGCTGTCCGTTTAGAAAGTTACCGTCCAAGTACAACCGCTTCAACGACTTGTTCTTCCCGTACTCCACTGGGATCTTGCCACGTAGCCTGTTGTAACGAACCGACAGCGACGACAGTCTCGGAAATGCCGCGAAATTCGCGGGCGCGTAGCCTTCGATTCTGTTGAAGCCCAAGTCGACGGCCACGAGCTCGCCACCTCTGCCGGAGCTGGGCCTCGCGATCTCGACACCTGTCAGGCGGTTATTGGCTAGGTCAACTTGTTGCAGTGAAGGGATGAGAAAGAACCACGACTGTAAGGTCCCGGAGAGCGAGTTCTCGCTGAGCTCGACCACCTCCAACTGAGTCAACCCGTCGAAAGACGATTTCGATAAGGGCCCAGATAGCGCGTTGCGCTTCAAAGCGAGTTCTAGTAGTTTCGGTGGAAGTCTTGGGAGTGATCCGGTGATCTTGTTGTAGCTGAGATCGAGTCTTCTCAAGTTGGATAAAGAACTCAAGGAGTTTGGGAGAAACCCTGTTAAGGAATTGTGGGAAATGTCTAGGGATTCTAAAGACTTGAGCTTGGTGATGGATGGAGTGAGGGAGCCGGAGAATGAGTTGGATCGGAGAGTCAAGGTTTGGAGGTAGAAGAGGGAGGAAATGGAGGACGGGATTGGGCCGAAGAAGGAGTTATCGGAGAGGTCGAGAGTGGAGAGATGAGTGAGCTGAGAAATTTGTGGAGTGAGTGTGCCGGAGTAGCCGGCGGGGTCGAGTGTGATCTGGGTGACCCGGGTGGAGTCGGGTGAGCAGGTGACGCCGCAAGTGAAGTGGATGCGGTGGGGGAGGGTGCATGGGTCGGTGGTGAAGTCCCATGAGGCTAGGCAAGACCAGGAGGGAATTGAGGAGGGTTTGATTGAGGCTTTGAAGGCCTTGAGAGCTGAGATGTCTGAAGGTGAAGTGAGGGCTTGGACATGGTTGGTGAAGAAGAGAGAAAATTGAAGGAGGAGGAGGAGGAGGTGAAAGTTAAGGTCAGACATGTTTGATGAGTTTGAAGGACAGTGGAGATGAAGTAATAATATGATGTAATATGAATGTGAAGTGGGGGATGGTGGCCTAGTTTTGAGTGTTTTCAATAGGTCTGTTTTGGTTTGCTAAGCTTACCTATCTGGTTGGAGAGCACTAAGATTCACCGAGATATTGTGTTTAGTTATATTCATGATTTGCTGAAAATGCTGTCTGAAGGGATGCCTTCCATCACACACACGTCTCCTTGTCTGGTAGTCTGGTACTAGTTTTCATTTTTAAAGGTTTGGGGAGGACTTTGGTAGGATCAAATTCAGCTCAAATTGCCAATTCTATATCTTTTTGTTCTCTGTTGATCTTGTTTGGTCTGATTCTATGAACATTAAGAAATCTGCAAGATAGGATGGTTGTTTTCTTAAGGGATGGGGTTCTCGATTGAGTAGTTAGCTTGGAACTAGTTATAAGCAATAGTGCATACATATTGGAAAATCAGTTTAAGTTGCACGCATATATAGTCTTTTATGTACATTGTCTTTGCGAGTGATCATAAAGTTTCTAAAACTCACTTAAAAATTTGTCTCTCAAATTACCTTTAAGCATATCTATAGGGAGACAAACTTTGTAGCTGATGCTATTGCAAATTTAGGACATGATGTTGCTTCTCCTATGTCGTGGAGTGATAGGGTCCCAAGTGAGGCTTCTAGAGCCTTAATTTTTGATGTTGTAAACTCTGGTTGCCCAAGAGGCTTCACTCTTTAAATAGTTTTCTTTTCTTATCAAAAAAAAAAAAAAACTCACTTAAAAATTTGAAGGTATTTCAATTAGACTTGCTTCACGTTGTTGACATAATGACATAGAATTAGTTTCTTAATCATATATGCCCAGTGATGAGCTAAAAGTCTAAAATTATATGTTAGAAGCAAAGCACAAATTATTTTGCTCGTATATATAAAGTCAAGCAAATTATTTGTCATGTTCTCTTACTAGCACCTCAGTATTCAGCAGTACAATGAAGCACTCCGGGTTCGTGTGATTATCAGGACTGTGACTTCTTAAAATGTGAAATTTTTCTTTCATCAACACGTCTCCTCACTTGCAACTTCGTCAAAAATAACAAATTCTCATATCGAGAACTTAAGGCAAATATTGCACCCATGTGTTGATGGCAAACATGGAGAACATGAATATTTTTCCAAAACTTACCTAGCTAGGTAGATCTTTTACAATGAATTACTTAGAATTACTAAATCATTAGACCATCCTATTGGGCGGATAATCTCCTCTGATTAACAAGGGTAGGGAGGTCGGTAAAGACTAGAGGGACTAGATTGCAGGTAAGGTCTTTGAGCTCATCAATTAATGGACTAATTCTTAAATTAAAGCATCCGGTCCGGTCGGAAATTGGGCCCTTTGTTGACATAGCAACTATCAACAAAGTAGGTTTGGGTATAAAAAACCGAAAACTCGAAAGATCAAACCGAACCCACCTGATCGGTTCAGTCTAGATTTTTTTTTTTTTTTTTTTTTTGTTGTTGTTGTTGTAAATAACAGTTTTTAGGCAATCCTGTTTCAATATGCTAATTACCCAAGTCGGTTCCGGTCCTTAGAATTTCAGGTTGTGAAGTCAGACTTTGAGAATCCGAATTTGGAGATGCATCTTATGACTTTGAGAATTTGAATTTCAGGTTACAGTCATATGACTGATTTAATGAGGAGGCCATGGACATTGAATTTGAAATTCCGAAGGATAAGGAGGCTGATAATAGTAGAAGGATGATAATGAAAGAGGCTGATAATGAAATTGAATCAGTTCGCTAGATAAGACTGGAAATTTAATTAATCAGTTCGAACTTAATGAAAAAGGAAAGAGTTGTCAAACAACTGGAAATGGTTTGACTTTGAACTGAATCAGTTCTATTAGGGAAATGATTTTAGGGTCAAAATATTTTTGATCATCTATGGCCGTGTGTGTGTGTGTGTGCGCGCGCGCTTGCTCTGCTAAGGAGGTTCGTTCTTTAGCTAAGGAACGGATTTCCATATTTTGACCACTTTTCGATCACATATTCACATCTTAACCGTTCAGTTTTTAGGTCCTAATGTTTAGATCACTTCTGCAAATTTTCAGTCAAATTGATTAACATTAAGGTATCAAACTCGATTAAATCAATGAACGAACCAAATCTGTCCAACATAAACCGTTCGTGTTCATAATTGTAAATTGCAGTTTTGGATACCTTAACGATCATCAATTTGGCTGAAGATTTGCAGAGATGATTTATACATTAGGACATAAAAACTGAACGGTTAAGATGTGAATATGTGATCGAAAAGTTGTCAAAATATGAAAATCTGTTCCTTAGCTAAGGAACGGACCTCTTTAGCAGAACAAGCCATACATACATACATACATACATACATACATACATACATACATACATACATACATACATACATACATACATATGAGACTTGTATATATTCGGGTTTTTCGATATGAATAAAAAACCAAGAACAAGTTGGACCGGAATTGAGAAACATGCAAAATTTAAGTATTATGGCACTTATTTTGCTTGTGATGATTCTTCCTATAATGGTGCCAGTACTCGTAGGAGGTATATAAAACAATTATGTAAGAACTACCCTAGTGTGATGACTTAGAAGATGGTCGATCAAAAGGTTTCATTAGTGATGGACAAACTGAACCTAAGGCATTGTTGAAGGGAGACTAGACAAAAGAAGTTTGTGAAATGATAGTTCTAGATGAACTACCATTTAGCCACATTGAAAAAAGGATTTAAGATCAGGTTCTGTAGGGTAGCAATTCCTTGATTTGAGGTGCCATCTAGGAGAACAATAATTAGGTGTTTCTTGAAGATGTGTATGATGACAAGAAAGAAGAGCTTGAGAAGCAATTAAGTAGTCATTGAATGTCTGAATGGCAATACCAACTATCACGTGGTAGTCCGGAACCACATAATAATTTCTCAGCTAGAGGTACAAGTCAAGAAATGAAGAGAGCGTACGAAATCCCAAACCACGGGCTGACACAAATGAAGACCTTACTCTTTCTCCTCCTACTCTGCTCCCTTTCGCTCACACTCCCCACTTTCTCCGACGCAACCTCAGCCTATCCTTCCTTTCCCGGTACCGCTCCAGCCGACTGTTCTTTCTCCGACGGCCATGACACTGCCCCTCTGATTCCCCCTCGCCGTGAAGTGTATGGAAATGGCCGAATCTTCGACGTAACCCACCTGATCACCACGGCCACGCCATCGTATGGCTCCCCGGACGGCGTGCTGGGTCAGTTCCTGTGGTTCCCCCACAAAAGGAAGAACGGCTCCATCTCTTCAGTTTTCAAGCTGCCTTCTCACACCGGCACACATGTTGATTCCCCTGGACACTACTTCCATCACTACCTCGATGCTGGCTTCGATGTCGATACGCTTGACTTGGAGGTCCTTAATGGTAATTGATCATGCACTGCTTTCATTGTTATTCGTTTCAGGTTGATTTGCTGAGTGTTGGCTCAGTTGCATGTTAGATGTTGGATGAAATTACACTCGCCTATGCTAGATGATTATTCTTATTCTTAAGTTTCATGCATGGTTGTCATATCTGTTAGGATTGCGGCTCAATATCTAAATCCTTGTCTGTTTTGGATTCTTTACTTCTGAAGGCTTTGGGTAAGCTATTCTAGTGTATCTAGGATTTATGGAGTTTTTCCTTAGAAGTAAAGGTTTAGGATTACCTTCTATGATTCTGAATCCTATTATAAGTCTAACTAATTGTGAGCCTATAAATAGGACCTTAGAGGCATAGCTTTATGTGTGGATCAATTGAGAGTTCTGATAATTTGAGAGATTTTAGAGAGGTGCAAGCTTTGAGAGATCGGGTGTATTTGGGAATTCTCTATTGAGAATTTGGGTTGTGAGGAGAGAGGTTATTTGAGTGGAAAAACCAAAAACGTTCTTCAAAAGTTTGTAATCTTCTTCTCGTTTAGTGGATCCACCATCATCATCACCCGGGGACGTATGTCAACTGTTTGACCGAACCTCGTCGACAATCTTGTGTTTGCTTGCATAGTTTGTGATTATTGTCTTGATTCAGTTTCGGTCTTGGGCTAGGGAATTCAGAAGGTGACCCGAATTTCCTAACAAGTGGTATCAAGAGCAAGGTTTCAAGAGCTAGAGGAAAGATGGGGATTGAAGACGTCGAGACAAGAGTTGATAAATTTGATGGGCATGATTTTGTTATGTGGAGGTCTCAAATAACTGACTATTTGAATCTGAAGAAACTGTCCAAGCCTTTGCTAGGAGTTAAGCCGGAGGGCATGAAAAAGGTGGATTGGGAGGAGCTTGACACTCAAGCTTTAGGAGCTATTCGACTATCGCTATCAAACGAAGTTCGGCGCGATGTGATTAATGAGAAAACTACTAAGGGGTTAATGGATACTTTGTCTGAGATGTTTGAGAAACCAAGCGCTGTTGAGCAAGTACACTTATTGAGAAAGTTATTTTCAATGAAGATGAGCAAAGGTGGTTCTGTGCGAAAACAACAAGCAGCGGTTTGTGATATTGTCGAACAATTGGCCACGGTAGATATCATAATTGGAGAGCACCTCAAGGCATTGGTACTATTGACCTCCATGCCAGATACTTGGGATGTTACCGTCAACTCTATTTGCAGTTCAGTTGGGAAAAATAAGTTGGTCTACAACGAAGTTCGGGATACCCTTTTGAGTGAGTAATCTAGGAGAAAGAAAAATGAAGAAGAGACATCTACAAATACATCTGCTTTGGTTGTAAGGGGGAGATCTAATGTGAAAGAGGGTTTGAGTCGTGGTAGATCAAAGTCGAGAAATTTTAGAGATCAAGATAGAGACAAAGATAAGGAGTGCTATTACTGTCATGATTTTGGGCATATCAAATATAATTGTCCAAAATTGAAGTCAAAGAGAGCTACTACTGCAACGGTGGCGAGTGAAGATGATGGGGAATTTTATGGAGATGCACTCATGGTCACATCATGTTTAGGAAAGCCACAAGATGAGTGGATTTTGGATACAGGTTGTTCTGAACACATGTGTCCCAATAGGGATTGGTTTTCTTCCTACAAGTATGTGAAGGAAGGTCTAGTAAAGTCGGTGGGTGCACATACCTACAAAGTTGCTGGTGTTGGAACAATCAAATTGAAGGTACATGATGGATCGGTGAGGACTTTAGAGAATGTTCGCCATGTTCCTAAGTTGGATAGGAATTTGATATCTCTTGGCACTTTGGATTCGGAAGGCCACAAGATTGTGGGTCATGATGGAAATATGAAGGTTTTGAAGGGAGCACTCGTAGTGATGAAGGGTAAGAAGGTAAATGGTCTCTATCGTTTGGAAGGGAGCTTTGTTCAAGGTGGAACAGTTGATTCTTTTGAAAGTTTTGTTCAAGGTGGAAAGATTGGCAATCTTGGTTCCTATAGGCATTCGGGGAAGATGAGCAATAGTAAATGTGGAGGAACGAAATTTGCTTCTAAGAAGGTAAAATTTCAAGAGCAACCAACATTGCAGCAGTCCTTAAAGGGAGACAGACCCATAAGGATCCCAACACAAGTTTGTGGTGGAGATATGCTAGCTCATGCATATTCCACAATTAAGGTGTCACCTACTTTGAAGAGTAGATTTAGTAAGGACAATGAGAAGCAAACTTGGTGTTATGAGAATGATGCGTCAAGAGAAGGTACCATTTATGGTGGAGAATTCGTTCAAGGGGATGTTGCTCGAAGTGAGTTGTGCAAACCATTAAAGATCGCTCCTATTAGGTTTGGCAACTTTGATGGAGACTTGGATTGCATGCAAGCGGCTGCACATTGCATGTTTGAGGGAAAGAGTTGTTGTCCAAGGGTCAAGTTTGAGTGCTTCTCAAACTTGACTAACTCATCTTAATGTTAAGCGCGCCAAGAGGCGCATTGAGGTGTGGCGGTGATCGTGGTTCGTTGAGAAGACCCAAGGAAGCTTACGTTCAGTGAAAGTTTAGAGATTTTGAGCCGAGGTAGAAATTGTTAGGATTGTGGCTCAATATCTAAATCCTTGTCTGTTTTGGATTCTTTACTTCTGAAGGCTTTGGGTAAGCTATTATAGTGTATCTAGGATTTATGGAGTTTTTCCTTGGAAGTAAAGGTTTAGGATTACCTTCTATGATTCTGAATCCTATTATAAGTCTGACTAATTGTGAGCCTATAAATAGGACCTTAGAGGCATAGCTTTATGTGTGGATCAATTGAGAGTTCTGATAATTTGAGAGATTTTAGAGAGGTGCAAGCTTTGAGAGATCGGGTGTATTTGGGAATTCTCTATTGAGAATTTGGGTTGTGAGGAGAGAGGTTATTTGAGTGGAAGAACCAAAAACGTTCTTCAAAAGTTTGTAATCTTCTTCTCGTCTAGTGGATCCACCATCATCATCACCCGGGGACGTAGGTCAACTGTTTGACCGAACCTCGTCAACAATCTTGTGTTTGCTTGCATAGTTGGTGATTATTGTCTTGATTCAGTGTCGGTCTTGGTTATTGGGAATTCAGAAGGTGACCCGAATTTCCTAACAATATCGTCCTCCACCATCAGCTTTTGTGGTACTAATTAGTTTAATGATAAACGAAGCAAAAATTATTTTAATGGTATAATTTTCTTATAGTACGTGTGCCGGTATATGCTGCTTGTGGTTCAAAAGACAGTTATATACTGTATCATTTGCCTTAGAAGGAGTATCAGAGACATTTTCTCCTTATAGTTTTACTAAAAATGGGCCGAAATGTGCCACCCGTTCTTACTTTTGCCGCATCGGTTTCCATTAGACTACCATTAGAGTACTACCAGTCAAAAGATTGTATACGGCCTGGACCATTGTTGGCCTGTAAGAAGAAATTGGAAATTAGTATATAGTTAGCTAACTGAAATCCCAAAGCTCCTGCTGCCACGCACCATGAAACTCGTACTCGTCTTCCTACTCTGCTCCATTTTGCTTACCACCACCACCACCACCCTTTCCCTCGCTACCACAGCCTATCCTTTCACTACCACTATTGACTGCTCCCTCTCCAGTGGGGACTCCTATAGTCTGACTCCACCTCGCCGTGAAATGTATGGAAATGGTCAAATCATTGACATTACCCACCGCGGTACACCCCGGATCGGAGGTGCCCTCCTGTCATTCTTTGGAAGGTGTGGGGCAGTTCCTCTGGCTCCTTGATGGCATGAAGAATGGCTCAATAGCTAATATATGTCTGTGATGAAACTGCTTTCTCACTCTGGCACCCATGTTGATGACCCCAGCCACGTCTTTGATTGCTACTATGATGCGGGGTTTGATATTGATACGCTTGACTTGGATATGCTTAATGGTAATTATCCATTGTTTCATTAACATTGAACCGTTTGAGTGGATGGTTTTCTCTGTGTTCCAATGAAGTTATGCTCCTGTATGTATAGGGTTTAGATATGTCATATACTATGGGGAGGGCAAGTGAAAGAAATGCAAAATTTATAGTCAGGTCTCTGCATTTAGTTAATTTGCTAGATAAAAATGGCTTTTCCTAGGTTTCTTGATTCCCTCTGCCATATGCATGTGTTCTAGAAACTTCAATACTCTTGGAGTATATTTGAACGTCGATTTCCTTAGGTTTGTTGATTCCCTGAACCTACCATAAACTTCATATATTTGATGGTCGTGATCTTGAATAGCCAAATCTCTGCCTCAGTCATACAATTCTTGCTTACTTTCAGTCTTGCTTGCGAGAAAATTTAATATAAAAGATAAGCCATGCCAGAGATTAGCTTATGCTTGTGTGAGGAGAGACTAGAGAGACACTGTGTGTGAGAGGATACAAATAGCCAGGTAAATACCATGGCTGATTGAAAATTCATTTCGTCTTTTCATCTTAAAATACCCCTAAATATAAATATAAACATGTATCCACCAAAAGAAAGGATTTTTTTTTTTTTTTTGAACCAAGTAATCATTCATTCATCTCAAGCCAGAATGACACGGATACATACCTTCCCTTGCCAATCTCAAGGGCAAGTTTAGGACATGGTATGCTAGCACCACTCATTAGACAACCAGTGCTCACTTATTAAAAGCAAACCTATAACTATGACAAAACTAGGACACAGTAAATAGGCATAGTTCAATAAAAAAACTAAATTTTCTCCTTGCCTTCCACACCATGGCTAGGAGGTTTGGTTGGGTCCATCCTCCTGGATCCGAAATATGAAACCCCATAGAATTTGAATCCAATAGTTTGTCCCATGAAAGAGGCACAATCCATAAGAGACCCCTATTTGTTTTGGCCACCCAACACCTATTTAGTACCCAAACAGAATTGGGCCTCCACGTCTCTCTGGACACCCAAATCACGCCAGGCATTACTTTGAATATCCAAATTGCAATAGGCCACCACCGTGACTTGGGCCACAAAACCGATCTGGGCACCCAGCCCAATGTTGGCCTACCCTCTTCTGCACCCGCGGTCAACATCGCCGCCACCCAATGCATTCTGGGCACCACATCCTCCAACCTTGCTACCACCTTCCGATTAGCATCAGTACCATCACCCAGCATCGCCACAACCCACCATGGTCTTCTCGCTGCATCTGGACGCAACTCTATGGCAAGACCAATGTTCGATTTCATAGCTCCTGCAATTCGAAGCCGAATTGTTGCATTGCTGGAATACCAGATCGCCACCACCTTGTTTTTGGGACAGAAACGATCCTTTACCGCATCCCACAACCGGCCAGAGCAGATCCCATTCAGCTTTGCAAGCCTATCATCCAGATTCTTCAGACGTCCTATGCGTGGTCGATTGACAGAGGATCTCATCTCTATCACCCACGACTGCCAACGCCGGCCACCGACGTTCACATGAGAAGAGTAATTCGTAGTCCCCCATTTACATCGCACGCCACTTGTTGTTGGACGCACAATAGCGACGTCCATTGAAGATTGGCGCCGCACGAGTTCGGCCGGCAGAGGCGCATTCTCGACACTCTTAGGGCGGCATACATTCTTCTCCTCTCGAGGCAAAGAAATAACACCGATTTGGATTGACGCAAGGGAGCGCCATTGGAAACCTAGCAAGCGGCGGCTAGGGTAGAGCATTTTTTTTCCCAGTCTCGAAGATTTAAACCAAGTGGGTAGAAATGAATTTTCTTAGGTACCCGGGTGTTTGCCATACACCCATTTTGTTAAATATTTTGGACAATTGGATTAGTAATATATCCAATGGTCTAAAATATTTAAAATTTGGTAACCTGTTTAGTTCTTAGTTAAATAGTATTTATTACTAATTAATTTTATCATTATTCAAACGAGTATTCTCTCTCTCTCTCTCTCTCTCTCGAAACTAAGGCCGAGGCGACGTGGAAAAATCACCACTTGTCCGGTGGCACTCTGACCGGCATCAGGGTTGACCTTGGTCGCACTGCTATCATGACGGTGTTGCCGGACGGGTACTGAGTTCTATGGCTGGGCCCTTGGGTCGGCTCTGTTCGAAGGCTGGACGTGGATCCGGCTTACCTGTTTTCATTGCTTTGAAGCGGTGATGGATGGGAGCACTAGTTTTCGGTTCATCTTCAGGCGTGCATGGGCGTGGCTGTTTCCAAGCCGGGGTGATGGTGCAGCGGCGTCAATGTGGAGTCCTCGTTCTGATGGCGGTGATGGTGGTGCTGCTGGCAAATCTGCACAGAGAGTGAAGAATGGTTGGGTTGGGCCTATTGTTGGGCTGCTTTTGGGCTTGAATTTTTGGGTTGGTAGGGTTTTTGCCCTAGGCCCATAAACATTTTCTTTGTTTTAGGGATCCTATGTTAGTAGAACTTACTTTCAATAATTTCCTAAGTTTTTAGGGATCTATGCACTTTCTGTATCTCTAGTGCCTCTGGAGTAGTACTGAAGGAGGATTTACGCTAGTCTCTACGAATTTGATGTATAATGAGTGTACCTATTTCTATGTACCACCGTGGGTACTACCACACCTTCTTGATCTGTCTAGTTGAAGGCAGTAGAAGGGTATGTAATGGCCATTCTCGGCGGCGAGCGCTGATTGATCTCATTCGGCAGGAGAAACCAAAGATCCTGTTTCTCTCTGAAACGTTGTGTTCTGAAAAGCAGTTAGAAACCCTAAGGGTGAAAGTTGGATTTGATAACTGTCTGGGAGAGTCGCAGGGCAGGGATTCACGGGGAATTGCTTTTTTATGGATAAACGACGTACCGGTTGATATCCGGAATTACTCGAAGCGCCATGTCGATGTGTCAATTGGTGATAGAGGGTCTGTAACGGAGTGGAGATTTACGGGCATATATGGGTATGCCCAGACGGCTGATCGATCGGAAACCTGGAACTTGATGCGGCAGTTAGTTGCTCAAACGACGCTGCCATAGCTCATCGTTGGAGACTTTAACGAGATAGCTGATAACTCTGAAAAAACTGGTGGTGTACCACGACAATTGCCTCAAATGCAAGCTTTCAGGCAAGCGATGACTGATTGTGATTTAATCGATATGGGTTACTGTGGTAGCCCGTACACATGGTCAGATTATCAAACAAAGGAGCGTCTAGATAGGAGTCTGTGGACTGAGGAGCTTCAAAATTTATTTCCCTGCTCCCGTATTACTCATCTGCACTCGAGTACCTCTGACCACAGTCCTCTGCTTGTGGCAGTCAGTGATGCTCCGGTACGTCAGTCTGGGAGGAGAAAAGCATTGTTCAGCTTTGAGCAATATTGGGCGACTCATCAGGAGTGTGAGGAGGTGATCCAGAGGGGTTGGCAAACAGCAGCTGAGGGTGATCCTATGAGTAAAGTCTGCCAACGCATTAAGCAGACAGGAAAAGATTTGTTTAAGTGGCAGAAGAGTACGTTTAAGTTTCGGCAGGTTGAAATGCGAGCAATCCGAGCTAGGTTGGATGATTTGATGAAAACTCCCTTTGTTGCATCTGATCTTGCAGAAAAACAGGCTCTTCAAGCCAAGTTTCAAGAGCTACTTACTCAAGAAGAAACGTTGTGGATACAAGATCTAGGGCTTTGTGGTTAAAGGTAGGAGACCGTAACACTGCTTATTTTCATCGCCGGGCTTCGAATAGGAAGCAACGAAATCAGATTCTGGGCTTGTTTGATGAGTCTGGGCATTGGGTGAATGGGCCACAAGAGATAGAAGGGATTGTTAGTTCATATTACCAGAAGTTATTTCGGACGGAAGGTTGTAACCCTAGGGCTATGAAGTTGATTCTTAATACCGTGCAAACTAAGGTAACCACAACAATGAATCAAGAGTTGATGGCGGGTTACTCTGATGAAGAGGTGAGAACAACACTCTTCCAAATGCATCCTTCGAAGTCTCCAGGCCCGGATGGTATGTCTCCTTTTTTCTTCCAGAAATATTGGCACAGAGTTGGGCCTGATGTTTGTATGGCAGTGAAGCATTTTCTCTCTTCTGGAATGTTGCTCCGAGAGGTTAATTTTACTCATGTTACATTGATACCTAAGGTTAAGGATCCTAAACATATGGCTGATTTACGGCCTATTGCCTTATGTAATGTGTTATACAGAATTTGTTCAAAGGTCCTTGCCAACAGGTTGAAGAAAATTTTGGGAGATGTTATCTCACCTCTACAAAGTGCTTTTGTTCCTGGCAGATTAATTTCAGACAATACTCTTGTTGCTACTGAACTGGCTTATTTTTTGAATACTAATAGAAGAAGCGGTGATGGTCACTTTTCATTGAAACTGGATATTAGCAAGGCATATGACAGATTGGAATGGGCGTTTCTTCAAGCTATGTTATTAAAACTTGGTTTTGATCCTGAGTGGGTGGAGTTGATTATGGCTAGTATCAAGACTGTTAGCTATTCGTTTCTTGTGAATGGGGAGGTAAGAGGATATGTTAGACCTTCCAGAGGCATCAGACAAGGAGACCCATTGTCCCCTTATTTATTTATTTTGTGTGCATAGGGGTTATCTTCTCTGATTGAGTAGTTTGTTCAGCAGCAATGGATTCAAGGAATAGTAATAGCTCCAACTGCTCCAAAGGTTCATCATTTACTTTTTGCTGACGATAGCTTCTTATTTGGGGCTGCAACTGATGAAGAGTGTCAGCAGTTCAGAAATATTTTACACACTTATGAGGTGGCTTCTGGGCAGCGTGTTAATCTACAAAAAGTCATGTGGCTTTTAGCAAAAATGTGAGCATGGAGAGGCAACTCTATTTAGCTAATCTACTTGGTGTGGAGAGAGTTGATAAACATGAACGGTATCTGGGACTACCTACTTTCGTGGGAAGAAATAAAACAGCTGCTTTTGGCTATTTAAAAGAAAAGCTCACAAAGAAGGTGGTGAGTTGGCGTGAGAAACTATTGAGTGGTGCAGGAAAAGAAATCTTGATCAAAGCAGTTGCTCAAACGGTTCCCAATTATGTTATGAACTGTTACATGCTGCCTACGGGGATGTGTGAAGATTTGCAACAATTGTGTGCAGGTTTCTGGTGGGGAGATTCGGAAGAAAAACAAAAAATTCATTGGCAGTCTTGGGATAGATTATGCGTTCCCAAGATGGAAGGAGGAATGGGTTTCAAGAATCTTCACTGGTTTAATCTTGCGATGCTTGCAAAGCAAGGGTGGAGAATTTTGAAAAATCCAAATTCTCTTATAGCTAGATTGTACAAAGCAGTCTATTATCCTAATGGTGATTTTAGCAATGCAGAATTGGGAGATAGGCCCTCATTTCCTTTTTGCAGCATATGGGAGGCTAGAGATGTATTGTTACGTGGTCTTCACTAGCAAATAGGTAATGGAGAGTCTGTTGATATTTGGCATGATTGTTGGCTTCCCGATTCTTTCCCTAGATGTCCTTCCCGATTCTTTCCCTAGATGGCTCCAACGAAAGTTTCGGAGTTGATTGATCCAATTACAAGAATGTGGGACGTTACACTGCTTAATCAATGGTTTGCACCAGTGGATCTCCCATGTTTAACCATTTGATCTCCCATGACCGTAGTCATCAGGGTTAAAGAAAAAAACATTGGTGAATACTGCTTAATCATTGGCTTGTTTGTAGTTGTTGTTGGCAGCAGTAATGTCACAATGAGGTGGCCGCAGCTGTGGCAATTTTACTGATATTGCTAATGCAATTATGCCCTGTACATACATCAAGATTCTATTATATAT
The DNA here is from genome assembly GCF_958449725.1 of Rosa rugosa. Taxonomy (NCBI): domain Eukaryota; kingdom Viridiplantae; phylum Streptophyta; class Magnoliopsida; order Rosales; family Rosaceae; genus Rosa; species Rosa rugosa. Next base: position 8,495,053 of record NC_084822.1, read on the forward strand.
ATAAAGATCATCATTAATCTTTGATAAATTGAAAGTTAAAAACCGAAAAAGTATTCACCAATGTCTGTATTAGCAATGATTAAAACATTGATCAAATGGTTAAACCTGATGACTACGGTCATGGGAGATCAAATGGTTAAACAAAGTTTCGGAGATCAATGTTTTTTTCTTTCTCGTCCGGCGGCGCCCGGCTGTCGGTGCGGGCCTCCGGCCTCGCCTACCGTCATGGGGTTGCTGCCGGATGGGAGATCTACATGCCCATAGGGCTTGGTCGGAAGAATTCGCACGGGTTTGGTCAGAAGGTGCGGCTGGGTGGGCGGCGAAGGCGGTGTTTGTGTTGTATGGTCCAGCGGCCGATCTCTGCTGCTGGTTTTTTGGAGCGGCGGTGCCATGTTTCAATGGCAGTGGGGTTTCGAAGCCTGGTTCAGGGATTGGTTTTTGTGTTGATCCATGTCGCTGTGGCGTGGCTTGGAGCAGTTTGGATCGATCGCCGATGGTGTGGTGGGGCAGCTCGTGGCGACGCTGGTCTGGTGATGTGGGTCGGCCGGAACTTGGCCGGACGGTGATGCACGACGGGTCGTTGGTGGGAGAAGGTGGACTTGGACCGTACTAGAATGATGGGCTTGATGCCAATTCCTTGGTGGACTACCCTATTGGGCCACGAAATGTTGGGCTGGGGTTCTCCCCTAGTCCATTGTTATTTTGGGGTAGGGTTTAGGCCCTTGGCCCAACCCTATGTTTTTAGCTTTTGTCTAATTACAATAATGTTTCTTGTATTAGGAACCTAGATATCTAGCGCCTCTGGCGTAGTACCAATGGAGGATCCCCGCTACCTCTACGTATTTGATTGTCTAATTAGTAGGTCTATTTCTATGTACCACTGTAGGTACTACCACTATCTTCTTGTCTGCCTATGTCCTTAAATGGCAGCGGAAGGGTATGTAAGGGCCTATTCTGGCTTGTGATGAATGATATTATTGCCCCTCGGGCCGATCAAAAAAAATTTTTTTTTCATTATATATCTAATCAAACAACTATACATTAATTTCTTTCCCATTCTTCTTCAAATTCATTTATTATAGACAACTTAAAAATGCTCAATAATTACATGCAATCCATCTCCTCAAATTATTTTCTTCTTTTTCTCCTTCTCTAAATTCATTTGTTGTACTTTAAAAAAAAAAATTCATTTGTTGTAGAAAAAATAATTAATTAAGAAAAAAATCCATTTTGATAGACCTACAACATAATTACTTAAGGAGTAAAACCAACATTACATGCAATCCATTCCTGTTTTAATCATTATACCCGAAAATTTTTTTCTCTCCCTTTGAGAGAAACCCTACCTCAGCGGCGGCGACCAAAGTGCAAACTTCTCGTCCGGCAGCGGCCCTGGCACCTCGGCCGGCCTTGGCCTCTCTGATGTCACGTGGTTCTGCTGCTGGACGGGGACTGAATGAGCTATTCCGATTGTCCTTTGATTGGGTTGCTCAAGTTTCTGCAGGTGATGGTGGTTTTGAGTTTTCAGGCATGAGATCTATGGGAGGTGGCCGATCTCGTGTTGTTAGAGGCTGGGATTGACGGTGCGATTCGAATTCGTTTGGCGGCGTCGATCGGGGAAGGTGAAATCGAGATGGATTTTGGGATGCAGCTTATGGCGGTGCTGGTTTCGTTGTGTTTTCTTGTGGGGGTGTGTTTCGCCGGGTTTTTCAGGCATGGCTAACTGGGGCGATCTCGGGGCGGTGGGAATATGACGGAGCAGCCACTGGGGCAGGGTTGCAGCAGTGGTTTCGTCATACTTCTTGTGGCGGCATGTGTTGTCGGGTTTTTCTGGCATGGTGAACTGGGGCGGACTCGAGGCGGCGGGAACAGGACGGAGCAGGCAAGGGGACGGGGCTGCGCTGGTGGTTGGGTGGTCTGGCGGTGGTGGCTGGATCTCGGGCCATGACATGCCTGCTGGGCCTTGAGTGAGCCTTCCTCTTGGGCTACTTGGATTGCAGATTTTTGGGCTAAGATTTTTGCCCTTGGCCCATCTTTTAAGTTTTTAGTTAGTCTAATTACAATAATTCCTTGTATTAGGAAGCTAGGCATTTTATGCTCTATGTCTCTCTAGCGTCTCTGGAGTAGTACCGAAAGAGGATATCCGCTATTTCTACGTAGTTGAATGTATAATGAGTGGGACTATATGTATGTACCACCTGTGGGTACTACCACTAGCTTTTTGTCTGTCTATGACAGCGGAAGGGTATGTAACGGCCTATTCTGACTTGTGAGGAATATAAATTTGACTTTCATTCAAAAAGGAGTAAAACCAACAAATGAAGATTTTTTTTTCTTAACCTCTTACTCTATGTTACATGAAAATTTAAAAGTAGTTTTTCAATTGATACCTTACATGAATGAGGTTAGAGAAGAAAGTAACTAAATAGATCATTTTAATCGATTGGGTATTCCAAATCGGGTTTTGTCTACAGTAAATAAAGGATCGATATAAAAGGAAAAAGGATAATATACCTTTGTATTTTAGAATATACATTTAATAAAAAAAATCAAATAAGAAATTATTATTCAATCTCAACCATCAGAGGGATCAAAACTCCAAAAAGTCTCCGATGAGTGATTTCTAGAGAGAGAGAGAGAGCTAAGTAGTTATATGATCTAATAATTTATAAATAGAATTAACTATAATTTAGGTCGCTATTGATATGGCCGTGTGTGTATTTGTATTCGTAATTCGTGTAATTCATTCGATCAATGAGAATCAATACTACGACAACTCAACAAATTGTCGTTAGCCAAAGCAAAATCCCAAACCACCGCCTCACAAAAATGAAGACCTTATTCTTTCTCCTCCTACTCGGCACCGCCTCCGCCGACTGTTCTTTCTCCGACGGCGACACCGCCCCTCTAATTCTCCCTCGTCACGAAGTTTATGGAAATGGCCGAATCTTCGACATCACCCACCGTATCACCACGGCGATGCCGTCGTATTTCTCCCCGGACGGCATGCTGGGCCAGTTCCTGTGGCTCCCCCACAGCATGAAGAACGGCTCTATCGCAAACATGTCAGTTTTCAAGCTGCCTACTCACACCGGCACGCATGTTGATTCACCCGGACACTTCTTCGATCACTACCTCGATGCTGGCTTCGACGTCGATACGCTTGACTTGGAGGTGCTTAATGGTAATTGACTGCTTTCATTCTTATTATTCGTTTCAGGTTGATTTGCTAAGGCTTTACTTAGTTGCATGTTAGATGTTGGATCACCGCTAGATGCTTATTCTTATTCTAAAATAAAATAAAAAAAAAAAAAAAAAGTTACCGCTCGATGCTTAATTGCTTATTCTTATTATCTTAACTAAGTTGCATGTTTGGTGGTCACATATATCCTCCTCCACCATCACCTTTTGTGGTACTAATTAGTTAAATGATAAACGCAAGCAAAAATTATTTCAAATTTATAATTGTCAGAGTGCATCGTTGGCCTTAGAAGGACTATCAGAGATTCCTCCTTGTAGTTTTACTAAAAATGGACAAAACCGGCCGAATTGTGCCAGCCGTTCTTGTTTTGGCCGCATCGGATTCCATTACACTGCCATTAGAGTATTACAAGTCGAAAGATTGTATACGGCCTGGACCATCGGTAGACTGGAAGTGGAATTTGGAAATTATTAGTGTATAGTTAGCTAACTGAAATCCCAAAGCAACTGCTGCAACGCACCATGAAACTCGTACTCCTCTTCCTACTCTGCTCCATTTTGCTTACTAGCACCACCCTTTCCCACGCCACCACAGCCTATCCTTCAACTACAGTTGTTGACTGCTCCCTCTCCCGTGGGGGCTCCTATAGTCTGATTCCACCTCGCCGTGAAGTGTATGGAAATGGTCGAATCATTGACATTACCCACCGGTACACCCCGGACATGCCTTCCTATCATTCTATGGATGGGGTGGGGCAGTTCCTCTGGCTCCTTGATGGCATGAAAAATGGCTCAATGGTTAATATGTCTGTGTTGAAACTGCTTTCTCACTCTGGCACCCATGTTGATGCCCCCAGCCACGTCTTTGATCACTACTACGATGCGGGGTTTGATATCGATACGCTTGACTTGGATGTGCTCAATGGTAATTATCCATTGTTTCATTAACATTGAACCGTTTGAGTGGATGGTTTGCTATGTGTTCCAACGAAGTTATGCTCATGTATGTATAGGGTTTAGATATGTCATATTTTATGGGGAGGGCAAGTGAAAGAAATGCAAAATTTATAGTCAGGTCTCTGCATCTAGTTAATTTGCTAGATAACAATGGCTTTTCCTAGGTTTGTTGATTCCCTCTCCCATCCGTGTTCTAGAAATTTCAATACTCTTACAGTATATTTGAACGTTGATTTCTTAGGATTGTTGATTCCCTCTACCTTATGGTAATCAGCTTTTTGTATATTTGATTGTAGTGATCTTAAATAGCCAAATCTCTGCCTCAGTCATACAATTTTTGCTTACGTTCAGTCTTGCTTCTGAGAAAGTTTAACTTAGCAGATAAGCCATGTGAGAGATTAGCTTATGCTTGTGTGAGGAGAGACTAGAGAGGGAAATCTGAAATGAATGGAACAGAGTATGTGAGAGGATACAAATAGCCAGGTAAAACCCATGGCTGATTGAAAATTCATTTCGTCTTTTCATCATTAAAATACCCCTGAATATAAATATAAACAAGCGTCCACCGAAAGAAATTAGAAGGAAACATTAGAATTATGAAAGATGAGAACAGAATTAGAACTGTAGAAAAAGAAAACCATCACAAACAATATCAAAGGAGGCAGTCGAAGATCAAAGATTGGGTACAAAGCCTTAGATTTCAACCTTGACCCAGAGAGAACATTTTCCATTGCAATAGACATAACCTTCTTCCTTAGAACATCTACTTTTTCTAACACCCTGGGGGAACTGTGGTGCAAAGGGACTGAAACTAGTTTATTGGATTTTATGCTAAAACTAATACATAATATATTGCTTAACCTTGACCTTATGCTCCATAACTGGGGATTATACTTTGCGGATCTGATCTCTTTCACTCTGATTAAATTATAGCATAGAAGTATACTTTCTGTTTTCTTTATGAAGTTTTTCCCTTCGTATCTTTCCATGCATATTACATACTTACATTTTACCCTGTTTCTAAAGGTGACGTAGACAACAGCAAAACAAGCATGTTACTGATATTGTTGCAAACTTGCCATCACTAATATTTTTGTGATGTTTATATGTGTTCGTGCCTATAGGTCCAGCATTGTTAGTTGATGTTCCGAGGGACAAGAACATAACTGGTATGTATCTCTGCTCTAATATCATATTCCTATGCTGCTCTGCTGGTTTCAATGAATGGAACCTGTTGACTAATTTTTCCTGGGATGCAACCTCAGAATTGTTGACATGGATCATAGCCTTTTAGTTGCTAAACAAATATATTAGTGACGAGAGCTTTTTTTGTATTCTAATTCCTTTAATTTATATACTTATCGCAGCTGAAGTGATGAAGTCCTTAAATATTCCAAAGGGAGTACGTCGTGTGCTCTTCAGAACATTAAATACTGACAGGTATTGTACTTATTAATTAACTACTTTGAAATTATTCATATTTGTATAAAAATATTTCTACTTTTTGGACATTTACAATCAGTTGAACTGTAAGTTTCCGTTGATGTTATTATTTGCATGTATGTTAATGTCAAAATGTTTGGTTGTGTTGACTTCTCCTATTTACATGTTCCTAGTATTCTAAATGAGAAATCGTGAATCCTTTCTCCTCTAAACCTCTTTCCAAAAGTAAAATTTCCACCTTCTAAATTCCACATCAGTCCTACTGCTGTCCCAAGTCATATGAGTTTGTCCATTAACGTACCCGATGTAACAGAAAAAATTAAGAGTTGCTCCATAAGGGAAGTGAATATTAGAATGATACTTGGTGCAATATGTGTCTTGCAATGGAAACAAAATTTATTGTTTTAGTTTAGGAAATTGTGGATGCTGTTTGGGCACTGTAGTTTGATCAATTACTCTTCAGTTTCTAGTAATTCTGATGATTTTCATAGACACAATTTCTTACTTGTTTCCAATTATTTATCCAATCTGTGAAATCTTGTTTCTATCAGTAACTGAACTACTCATGTTTAAACTATGTACTAAGTTCCGATTCAGTTTGATTCGCCAGTCTGAAAATATTTCTGAGAAGATTAACAATGTGCCAATTAGAAGAATCTTTATATTAACTAAAGCTTATTGCAATTTATAGATGGCTTATGTTCAAAAATCAGTTTGACACAAGCTATGTGGGATTCATGAAGGATGGAGCCGAGTGGTTAGTGGAGAACACAGATATCAAACTTGTTGGTGAGATATTAGTTGTGCCTTTTTTTTTTGAAGTAAAACTATTTTTACACCCTAAACCATAAGTAAAACTATTTTTACACCCTAAACCAATGTACTCAAACCCCTGTAAGAACGTCAGGAGTCAACTGCCTCAGGGGTGCGAATATAGCCATTTGGGTGTGGATATCCCCACTGCTTTTCTATGGAGCATTGGCTTCTCCTTTTTCTTTGTGCATGCATCTTGAATCTATGTTGAAATACCAGAATTGATGTCTCTGTCTGTCTTTATGAAGTCTATAAAATACAACAAATACTGTTTTCACTTTAAAATAGACCATGCATGTCTAAGTACTTCATGCAAGGATCAGTCACAAATCTCAATTGGATTTTGCAGTTGACGCAAATTTAACTGTGATATGTTAATTTTCATAGATAATGCAAATGGCATTTTGTGCCTACTATCTGCTCTTTTAACTCAGAACTTTTGAAACTGTTACTATTGTTCGGTGTGCATATATATAGCAGAATTGATTCTTATGTTGAGCCTTTCCTCAGTGAAAAAAATGTTTGTTAACTTACTACGCTCAGTAATTATAATCTATCTTCTTTCATTGAAACTGATGCTTTTGTCTTTTGTGAAATGTAGGAATTGATTACTTATCTGTTGCTGCATTTGATGATTTGATTACATCCCACCTTGTTTTTCTAGAAAGCAGGGTAAGAAAATGTTTCGTTTATCATTCATGAATGGCAGTTTTTCCTACACCTGCACTGCTTTAGTTGGGATTAGGTCCACTTGATAGATCATTTTGATACATTCGTAGTTCACCAGTGCTAATGCAGGATGAAAGAGCCAAATATATTAAAATGCATACCTTGTACTGAATTGATGAGAATTTGATTAAGGGCCATCAGCTGTACCTCTTCCTTTCACACAGAAACAAAGAAGATCTTGATCAGTTTTAGTTGATGAAATCATATCTATTAGGTGGAACTTATTTTTGCCAGCCCCAAATACTCATGATTCCTGTATAGAACTAGCTTCACGATATGCAATAAAAAAAAAAAAAAAAATTTGAGTTTAGGATAAGTATAATGTCAAGACTCGTGAGCACTAAGGTTGGTTTCAATGTTTGCAGGAAATCATCCTCGTGGAAGCCCTAAAACTTGATGACATCCAACCAGGAATATATTCTGTCCATTGCTTACCTTTGAGGTTGCAAGGTGCAGAAGGATCACCAATCCGATGCATTCTTATCAAATGAGCAGACTCCTTTTATATCCTTGTAAGTTGTTTATCATTGATTTGAAAATCTACCCTTGAACTGATGCAAAAAAAACTAGTTTCCGGTCGAACAAATGGAAGTTGTCTGTGCTATTTCTTTCACCTTTTCCATATGCCATATGTCTTATGTTGAACTTGGATTGCTACATTTAGATGTGATTGTACCAATTTTGAGTGTTACACAACCTTGAACTTCTTATATATGTTGTAGGAAACAGCAACAGCCCCAGGAAAAGTTGCATAGCAATTGAAACGGACAGCATCCGAGTTCTTTGCAAGGAATGGAAAAGACGTGAGAAGAAGAAACACAATGTATCATATGCACACGAATACCGTAGTAGTTATGTTAATAGCCTGTAACCATTATATGAAACAAGAAATGTAATGTAATGTGACTGGAGGAGGTGGTTGTTGATTCATTAAATAAAAAAACCTCCACCTTACCATCATAATGATCATATGTACAAGTCAACAGTGGAGCTTGAATTTGTAAGGGTTCATGTATTTGTATCCAACTTATTTCTAAGTAGACCCTGTTGGGTGTGTGGATCCGATTCCACATAGGATAAGGATTTGTTAATCCTTGATCAAAGAGGAGTTTTGATTGTTTCCTACCTGCTTATATAATCCTACTTGGTAATGGTTTCTATGTCTATTGGGAATAGGTTTCCAATGTCTTATAGGGTCTAGTTAGATATCTATAAATAGGGGCATAGGTTGTAGTAGTAGATCAAGTCTTTGAAGCATTAAACAGAGAGAGCAAGTGAGGTCTTGAGAGTTGGTGAGAACTTCTTGTGAGAGATCCTTGTATTCTTGTTCGTGTATTCTTCTTCTTCTATAGTGAAACCCAAGCAGCCCGGGGACGTAGGCAAAGTTCTTTGCTGAACCTCGTTAACAAGTTCGTGTTTGTTTTCTCGATCGTTTATCTATATTGTTTTGCACTTGTCTGCTTCCGCAAGAGGAATTTTAGGTCAAATTCCTAACAGACCCAGCATTCATACCTGAATCGGTGTTAGATACTGTAGGAGAAACATGAGCTTTTAGAGCTTGATTTGCTGCCATCATTGATCGGATGAAATCATGGTATGGATAGAACTACGCTGGCGAGAGGAACACAATTGTACCGATTCGCCGTTGAAAGGTGGTTGTAAGGCGGAGATCTGGTCACGTCTGATTTGACCTGAAAATGGGTAAGTAGTTTCATAGTCACGACAATTAGCAGGGGCGGAGGGAGGCAGGGGCCCAGTGGGTCCCGTGCCCCACTCAGTTTTTGTAAAAAATAATAATATATATAGTATATTAATATTATTAATATTATATTACAATCTGATTTTGTTATATATTTTTAAATTAATTAAAACTTTGGCTAACGATGATAAACTCACGTGCTCCTTTTTTGGTTCTTTTTTGTGAGATAATTTGAGATGTGTTTGGTGCTCCCAGCCTCTCAACCTCGATAATTAATCACCATAAATATTATATAATATTTTTCTTTCCCAAATTTTTTTTAACATTAATAATAGAATCGGTTATAGTTAATAATTCCTATTTCCATATTTTTTTTTTGAAATAGGGTCAGTACGGCTGCCCTCAAGCCTTGACCATTAATGAAACCTCAGAATACATGAGGGGGACATGAGACCTAAACCCCAAAATACAATAAGCATAGAGAGAACATCCTAGATTAAAACCGGGATTCTCCACAAAATCTATGTATTCTAACAAGCACCAATTAGCGAAGAGTGCAACATTGGCTACTCTATTCGCTTTACAAAGGTGGTGACATACCGGAAAGATTTTGCTCACACGGAGCCATAAGTTACTATTACTATCAGCTTTCCCACTATGTTGCCACCGAAAAACAATTTCGGTGACACTAAGTTTCATCCTGCCACTAGGAGGTTGCGACCATTTGGGAACTCGCCACCAAGCTAGGGCAGACCAGGCACACAAAAGGTGCAGTCCGGGACAGAGCCCACGTGGCCCTACCACTACTCGGTAGGGACTTATTACCGGCATATAGCCACAATTAACTAATAAAAGCCAAAAACAATAAAACATAAAGTAAAGGGAAATTGGGCCCATAGCCCAAGCCCAAGCCCAATCCCCACCTAGCCCAATCGAAAAGAACAGTTGCATGCAAGCATCTCGCCACCGATCAGCAAGAGAAATTGGCGCCGTCCACCCACAGGCGACCACCCTACCGCACCAAGCAGCATTCGGCGTTCCACTTTCAACAGCACACCCACCGCACCGAACACACTCCAGCCGTCCCTCCACTCCGTCGATCTCCCCACCATGCCCGCAAGCATCGCCGCCCCATCCAACAACATCCCTCCACTGGAAGGCTCCAACCAATCCAAACCAGATCGGAACACTCCGATCCGATCTAAACCAGAAAGAAATCGTCCCCCTCCACACGACGGCTCCAGACCACACCAACCAGATCAGAGATCTCCGATCCGATCTGTGCCGCCCATAACCCATTCTCGCACCACCAACCGACGACATCTCCGGCTGTCCTCTTCCCTTTCCTTGTGAGATCGACCCCCACCACACCACAAGCCGCTGAACCTGCAATGAAAATCCGGCAAAACCACCGCGCGATCTGGACCTCGAAGCTGCCACACAACCAATTCTGCGACTGGCCTTATTCCATTGAACGATACCGCCGGACACTAGATCCGATTCCATCCCGTCCGACGACGCCGCCATGAGGGCGAGCCACCGGAGGCAACACGCTCTCTCTCTTTCTCTCTGTTTCTCTTTCTCATTCCTATTTCCATATTACTTACAGAGTTACAGGTTTTCAAGTCTAATACAGATACAATTTAAAAAATATTTTATTATATCAATAACATGTGTGCGTGTATCGTCAAGTAATGATTCTCAGTATTTTCTGCTATGAACGAGTCTTCACCCGTTTACACAGTCGAATGGGTGACAAGTTTATAAATGATTGCTTGATTTCATATATTGAGAAAGAAAGTTTTATTAGTATAGATGATGAGATTATTATGCAACGATCGATTTCAAAATATGAAATCTTGTCGAGCACAATTACCATTGTAATTGATAGAAATTACATATTTTGTATATTATTATTTTTTTGTGCCCCAGTAAACTTAAATTCCTGGCTCCGCCACTGACAATTAGCATTAATTTTTTTGGTTCGTCGGTGTCAGAGCTATGATCAAGCTTTGCGGTTACCTTCAAAACATGATATGTGCTAGGCATGGTACCGAACAAAAACTCTTCGACAATCAAGGATAATATAACCTGTAAGCTCAAAGTAGGCATTAGGGGTCGGTTACTTGTTATTGAAGTAAGGTGTGGTTTATTGGGATTCACCTTCCTTATCAGGGGCTAGCAAAATGGTTCGACTATCGTGACCCCTTATACCTTACATTCATGGAGTAATCAAGATAGAACTCGATCGAGCACTCCAAGAATGAATATCGTGTTGGAGATTACTTCATCCCCGGTAAAATTCTCGCATACCGTTCATGGCGAGTAATCTAGGCTTGGGAGGCATGAACTTTAAGACAGAGTATGAATTTCTAAGAACAAACTTTTTGAAACTTCATTTTGGTTATGTAGAAATTGACTTACATAGACGTGAACTATCTATATTATTCTTAATAATATTTTTTTTGTTTACATGAATTATTCATTTTACTAACGAGTAAATGTTATAAAATAAATACTACTTGGCGTACAAATTTCATAATTGAGTAAAATAAAATCGTCTTTCACTTTTCTTTTTTTGATACAAAAAGACTATAGATTAGATTTACAAACCTCTCGGGCAACCACAATTTACACTCTCTCTTAGCCTTATTGGTCCAAGAGGAGCCATTTACAAGATTATAACCTAACCTAAGTTGGCAATGACATCAACCATAAAATTTGTTTCCTTAAAAATGTGTTTGAAAGTAATGGAATTGAAAGAAGTTGTAAGGGACCTAACGTCTTGTACAATCTTAAGTAATCTCCATGGCGGTTTAATGAGTCCATTCACCGCATCAATGACCAGTTTTGAGTCACCTTCAACTTCAATTCTGGTATAACCTATAGCCTTGCTCTCGAGCACATGTTAGGCTGTCTCTTAGCACCACAACTTCGACCCTGGGTAAAAATCGTCTTTCACTTGAGAGTGTGATTTAAACAAGATGATTAAAACATAGCTTTGAGTTTTGACTCTTGATTACGCTTTACTTGGTGTGCTAGATTAACCAATAGAAAGGATTTAGAAAGTCCACACTTTTGCTACATAGAAGTTGATCTTCCCGGTCCAAGTGGCACAGAAGAGGGAAAAAACTTCGCTAACCAGCCCTGGTCAGCATGGACTGCCCATGATTCCCTAAAAACCAATCAAGGTTTACACGTAGGGCACCATTTTTTCTGGTACCTTTTTGTCTCTTCCTTTTACCAAAAATCTCATCTACTGCAGCTCTACTATTACTTACTTTTATTAACAAAAGCGTAGTGGGCCCATGTAGACTTTGTTTATTTTCACATATTGCAATTATAGATTTATCCTCTATACTCAAAGGTAAACAGTTATTTTACTATTTATAATTTTGATCGTTGACAGACTTGAGTTAAATGTTATTTGCAAAAATACTAGTAGAGAATTGAACAAGGAAAGAGAGAAATTGAGAAAATTGAAAGAGTATAGAGAAAGTCTTAAAAGAGAAACTTCCAATTACTGAGATATCATTTTTAGACTTCAAACAAGAATCTATAAAAGAGAGCAAGATATTGAAAATCTCTTGTATATCCTTAAAGAGGAACAAAAACCTCTTGATTATATGAGCATTGGTTAGATCCGCAAATCACTGGTATCAGAGCTTGTAAAATAGCTCAAAAAAGGAATCCGCAATGGGGACAATGTCTGATTTAATATTCACTACACCAAAAACTGCATCACACAACGGTGATCACACAACGAAGAACAAATCCTCTATTGTCTGATGACGACAATTGAATCATACAACACATTTAATAAATCTTCGTTGTATAAAGATGCTCAAATTCTAAAACTTCTAGTTAGGAGGTGATGGCACAACGGAAAGAAAGATTATCCGTTGTCTGAATGAAAAAAAAGACTGGTATATTTCCCTCCTACCATTGAGTCAAATTTGGTTCCAAATTGTACCCTAGATGCTATTAAATTGGACAACAGTTTAGTTACTTCCGTTGTAGGAGTATACCTACAAATTATCATACAATGGTTTTTAATGTCCTGTTGTGCAAGTGAGTACCAAAATTTGGAGATGGCTCCAAAATGACATTCATTCCCCCCAAAATGAGAAAATTTGGCTTCAATTGTTTGTTATGCTTGCAAGTTCCAACAACAGAATGAATTATTTCTGTTGTGTGAATGAGAAATGACTCGCCTAAGCGCGAAACCAAACATTTTGATTGCAGAGGCGGGAAATTTTCATCTTTTATTCCCTCAGCTATGTAACAAATCAGACAACGTAAACGCATCTATACGTTGTCTGTCTGAGTTTAAAAAAAAAAAAAAAAAAGTTAATGACTATTGCCTTAGCCAACTCGAGAGCACACTCAAACAAAGTTAACGCCTTGGCCATTTTTCCTATCAGAGAGAGAAACCTCGAGCTTTTCTCCATCTCCAAACCGAATCGTCCTCTTCTTCCTTCTCCGCCTCTGACCAGAACCCGACCCTTCTCTGGCTCTTCCCCCAAACCTTATCCCTCTCTCTCCCCCGTCCTAATCGAACCAAAACCTCAAAGCCCCAGAAAACAAATTCGCAGAGATCTCTTTGTGGATCATCTCCGAGGTGCAACCTGGTGTTGACTCATCAGAGGAAGGCGAAGAATATGGTGGACACGGTGAGCCCACCCCGGTGGTCGGAGATCGGTGACGGAGGAGTGAGTCCTCCATATCCATTTTCTCTCTCCTCCCTCTCTCTCTTTCGTATGTGCTTTTCTCTCTTCCTAGCTTTATAAAGGGGGCCATTCGGCACCAAATTCTTATTCATTCTCTGAATTGCTTCTTCTTCTTGTTCTTCACAGAGAAAAAGATTGAAAGGATTGATTTTGAATCAAATTGATTTAGGAATGGCTTTGAGAGTCGTTGATCAACAACAAGCCAGAGGTATTGCCTAATTCTAATTGGGGGTTTTGTTGTTCTTGATGATTGTTCATCTTATTTGTGAATCGAAATGTTCATAATTGGGTGATTTTGATGAAAAGGCTTAATCTTTAGACTTTGTGTTTGTGTAATTGCATAACCCATGTTGAGAAATCGTAGATTCTGTTGGTTCTTGGTGGCTTTTTTGTTTAAATTTTGCAAGAAATTTTCTGATTTGCAGTGCGAGAAGAAGGAGTTTGGGAAAACTAGAGATGATTTGAAGTCGCCTCAAAGTCTCGGTCAGATTATAAGGGAAGTTCTAAGACCTCTCGATAATATTGAACGCTGTAAGTTTAGGTTTTATCTTAGGGAGCATGACTTTTATCGGAGACGTGAGTTTTATCGAGACTTTTTACTAGTTTTTATCATTTCTTGTTTTTTGGTCTTTGTGTTGATGAGAGTGTGTGTGGTTGATGCAGGGTCAAAATTATGTACAACCATGTCAATGATAGATCTGGGATGGAAGCTCCTCTGATTGCTAATGATGTTTATGAAATCATCATGAAGGTAATATCTTTCAGCAACTCTTGGTCATTTGACTTGGTGTTCTGGTTTTTGATGGCTTAGATGATCTTCTTGGCGCTATAACTGTGCAATGATAGATACTGGAGTTGAAACAAAATAGACTTGTGATCTGAAATAGCTTATATCAGTGCTTTTGTGTCTGTTTAGAATGCAGTGTGTTTGGACAGTGAGATCATTTACGACCGCGACTTTGACTACGACTACTTTGGTTTCAAGACTCTTGAGAGGTCTTACCTCTTGAAGGTTCATGGGAAGGTTGTAGAAAGGCCTCAACACATGCTAATGAGGGTTGCTATTGGAATACACAAGAATGATATTGACTCTGTAGGTGCTATGTAAGTTTAGGTTTTATCTTAGGGAGCATGACTTTGGTTTTTGTTCTATGTTAGAGGTAGAAGTGATTCTATTGCCTGTACAATTTCGGATCTTGTAGGACAATAACTATCAAAGTACTCTAGACTTTTACAATGCCTCAACTCTCGATTTCTGTAGCATTCTAACCAAAATTGGAATTCATTTGTCTCAAGAGTAACATCATTTGAATTCTGTGGAGAATGGAATTGAGTTTTTCTATGATTGAGTTATTTCTGTTGACAGGATTTTGTCAATTTGTAGGTTTTGTTAGAGGACTTTGTCAAATGTCATATTTATTCACATATGTCATCATTATTGAGAAGCATAGAGTCATCTGGTGCAAGTTCAAGACATGCAAAAGTAAGAATCATACTCGGTTGCTTAAGTGAATTTGCTCAAATGGGAACAGTTGGTCCCTTCTTTACAGTTTTTAAGTCTAACTCCTTAGCCTTCTTACATGATTTGCTATCACTTTTCAGTATTTCTCATGGAGCTATATGGTGGCAGGTACTTTTTGTTTCCTCCCACGAGTACCAAAGAGTATGATGATCGCGTGATGGTGCTACTGTATATGCTGTAAAGTGTGAACCACAGGTATCATATATTCCTTAGCTGTAGTATGCTAATGATTGTGTCAACTGGGCAATATCATCATGTTGCTGGGAGGATTTCGTTACCTGTATGCTGATGTGTGTTACAATATTATTCTGCTTTGTCGATGTAATTGCAACCTTTTTTTCTTTTTTTCTTTTTCCACCTATGCAGCTATCCTTATATAATGATAACATGCCTTCTATGCTTATAAAATCTCAAGGTGTATGCTGATGTGTGTTACAATATTACTCTGCAATTCACTGAATCTTTGTTGACTGCTACCAATTGTTCGATACCCATAGATCTGATTGCGCATCCCTTTCTTTCAATTTTCTGATAGTAACGCCTACTTCGTTTGAAATTTCAATGTAGGTGGCGGAGCTGGATCTGCTAAGCACATGCACTTGTTAATCGACATAGCTCATCTTGCAACCAACAACACAAAGGTATCTCTCTTTCTGCTAATAAAATAAATCTGTGTTTATGGGTTATGTTACCTATGCTTGAAAGAATTGAGTAATTAGAATTTGGTCAATTTGAAACTGTAAGTCTGCTTTTAGACTGGTGTTCATATTTTTGTTGATAAATTTCATTCCTTCAATTGCTTTATGTTTGCCTGCAACACCACCGCTTGGTCTCCTTGTTTTATATCGGTGCTTGCATTATGCGTTGAGTATTGATTTTGTTTTTGTTTGATTGAGAGAAGACCATGTAGCTAGGCATCTTGGCCTTTTGTTCTTTGACTTGAAGGCCTTACGAACTTGCAGCACACTTTAGCAAATCAATCTTTCTTGCTTTCACTTGTTAGTACAAGCTTTGTTGCATATATTTTGTGATTCTTCAAAGCACCTAGAGATAGCCTTGTTCTTTGTCATTTAGCTTTCAAAAAGAACAAAGTTGTAGCATTAAAATGAATTGGGTCAATTAATGCTACTGGAAACAGTAGCATTCTTAGATTGAGCTTTCGTCTCAATTTGTTTCAGTTCTAATCTATGAGCAATTTGAACTATGTATTCTGACCTATTTTCCTGTAGTGTTAAACACTTCTCTAAATTATTTAGCAAACTTAATTCATTGCTATGTTGATAGCAGCATTTCAATAGAGTTTATAGAGAAACCACCTTGCCTAAGATTAATGGTTTTCTCTGTTGCTCGTACTGATATTCATCTTTGAGCAGATAATCCGCTTGTCCCTAGCATCGCCCATTTGTACTTGGCAGTTAATGCATTTGTTAATTGTGTCAGGAACTATATGGTGGAATGTTGCATAAAGAGTCTTTGGGAGATCGAGCGTGGAGTACCAAGCATTAATGCAACAAGCTATATTTTGTTTCATCATGTAAAACTTAACCAGGAAATTTAAATGCTTTTTAGTCTATCCAATGTATGAATGCTTTAGCAATGTTCCTTAAATTCAATATTTGATGAATTGATGTATCCCAATGACTTTGGTACAAATGTTGATCATTTGATGGTTTGCATTCAATTTGTATTCCAATTTTTCACTATTAATTTATATCCATTCAAAATTTGGGCATTCACACAACGCAATTATATATATCACACAATGGATTTTAATAACTAACATCATTTAGTTTTAATCTCATACAACAGAAAAGGCTAGAACTCAGTTGTCCTAGTTTAAATCACACAACAGAATAATTTAAAAAACGTTGTATGAGAATCTTAACCCACAACGGCATAAAAACAAGTTCTGTTGTGTGAACTGCTGCGCATGACTGCTGCACATGGTTGCGACTGGCATCTGCCGAGTTCTGAGACAACGGTGCAAATGAATATATGTCGACTGATTGCATCTCACACAACGGTGAATTCACAGTCGTCTGAGTTTTCATCAGACAACATCGAGATAGACGACGGTGAGTCTCCAAATCACACAACGTTTTTTCACCGTCGTGTGATGCAGTTTTTGGTGTAGTGATTAGAGAAGTTGAATTCTCTACTGAAATCCTCTGATGAGAAACATCAGACCCTGCAGAAAGAATTGACTAGATGTCAAAATCATCTAGAAAAATTACCGGATATACTCTACCAATTAGAAAAATTGGAAAACAAAATAGATTATATCAAGGAACTTCCAAAAACGAAAGAAGAAAAGCTAACAAGTGTTAGTAGAAAAATCAATGAACAGCAAAAAACGCTGGATTCTATGAAAAATATACTGAAGGACAAGAAAGTGCCTACAGTAAAAACAAAGAAAGCTAATGGATTCAAACCATTAGAAAGATCAGAAAAGAATCTTGTTCCAAACATGATTTTTCTGGAACCATCTACTAGTCAAACTAGTATTTGGTATGAAAACCCGAAAAAAGTACAAGATGTCAAAATGATGAGCATCTTCGGGAAAAAGAAAGGAGTACAACTCCTAAATGCTGAAGAATTCGAATTCAACGAAATCGAACAGGAGGTAAAAAACTCCGCAATTCCAAAGTTAGATTTTAAACAAATCTACAAAAGGGGAAAATTTGATTTGCTGGATAGCCATCACTTCAAATTATTGGAATTTACAACCCCCTCAACAACAGGAGAAACAGATCTCTTGATGATCACTCCTGATGAATTGGCCAGAGCAAGAACAAAAAATTATCAATTTATGCATATTGGAGCAGTCCAAGTAGGCATAAAACTTCTTGCCCGAGAAGGTATAAACTGTTTAGTTCTATGTGTCTTACAAGACAATAGACTAAAAGATTTTCAAGCTAGTCTGTTGGGAACACATGAAGCATCTTTATGCAATCAGGTGGCATACTTCAACTGCTTTCCAAATTTCTCAACCAGCTTGAAAGATGCAGCTCACTGTCTAAGACTGAGAGTCAAGACAGATGGCATATCCATGAAAAAAGATATGCAAGAATTGGCAATAGTATACATAATATACTATAAACTGATGAGTACCACAGTAGAACCTAAGACAAGGATATCAAACATCCCTGGTCTTACTACTGGATTCCTCACCAGTCAAAAGAACCATTCACAACAGATTCATAAGGTTACTTGGAATGAAGTAACTTTTCCTATTGAATGGAAACTATCTGGTCCGAAACTACCAGCACAAAGTGCAAAAGCCAAAATTTTTGAAAGCAGAAAGACTGGAGAAATCAGTCTAAATTTTGACAATCACAGGAAAAGTGATGTCTGTCCTGAGAACATCAGGATAAACAAAAATCTTCTCAGAAGAAGCTATAGCACTAGAGAAGCTAGTATTAGTGGTACACAATACTCTGAAGAACCAACAGAGTCCATCACTGAAGAAGAATTAGAAGCTGATCTGAACAGACCAGTAAATATACTTAGATCACAAAAGCTCTATAATCTCTATGATGAAGCAGAACTTTGCGAAAATCCTGAACGATTAGAAAAACTAATTGAAGAAATGAAGAATTTCAAACCAAGAAAGGAGAGAAAACTCCTACCATATCAAGATATTGAAATAGAAGAAGGAGAAAGCTCCAACTCCAAAACAGTCATCATTAGAGAAAAGGGAAAGATAAAACTCCATGTACAGAAAGCCCCTACGGGCAAAAATGGAGAAAGAAATTCTCAAAGATTTGTCCTAGAGGACAATATACCCAGAGTACCAATTTTCTCTCATGGTATCTGGCTAAATCTAGACAAACCTCTAGATAAGAGAAAAACTCTTGACCAATGGGTTGATAGCCTGATGATGGCTTCTGCTCTAACCCTTGGAAAATTTGAAGCACCAGATCTTCAGGTGTACTATGAAAAGGCTAAAGAAACGGCCAAATCAAATATCTATGCTCTCAAAATCTGTGACATGAGATATTTTGAAGAATACTTGAATGAATTTCAAGAATATTACTGTACGATTGGTGAACTAGAAAATACTGATCTAGTCAACCTGTACGTTGCACAGGAAACTCCCTGAACCATGGAAAACAGCTGTGAGAGAAAGCATAGCTGAAAAACCAATTGAAAGATTTTCAGTTGGAGGGATTGCCGATAGAATACGGCAATTACTAAAAGAGCAATGCAAGGCCAATCTTAGAGCTAAGATGGCTAAGAAACAACTCAAAAGAGTTGAAAATTTCTGTTACGGAATACTGGATATGCCAACCAACTGGGGATGTCATGAATCCAAGTTCCACAAAAAAAAGAAAAGAAAAATATTACCCCAAAAGATTTAGAAAGGGTAAAAAAGATTGGAAATTCAAGAAAAGTTCCAAGAAACAACAGGATGAAGATCCTAAAAAGAAATTCTTTAAGAAAAAGAAGAATAATCATCAGCATAAACAACAACCAAGCAAAAAAGCTTGCAGATGTTGGTTATGTAAAGCTGAAGGGCACTATGCCAATGAATGCCCAGAAAAGGGTAAAAGATCTACTAAAGCTCTATTTGACGAATACGAGCCTATAGTAGAAACTGCAAATATGAAGGGTTACGAAATAGTCTATTCTGATGACGAAGAAGACGACAGGTCAGTCTACTCTGCCTGGTCTGAAGAATGAGACTCATCTGACTCTGAAACTGATTCCGAAGTAGAATACTTAGAATCCAGACAGATGAATGTCTTGAAAATAAAAAACTGGGAAGAAAGCATGACAAAAGCAATAGTGTCTACTTATCAGGTAAACCCTGGTACATTCGTTTGTGACTACTGTCTATGTCATGAAAAGGATGGACTTCCTATGTTCTGTGAAGAGTCAAAAAAGACTTATCACAAAGAATGCTTCATAGCAGAAGCACGAAGGAAAACCAAGAAAGTCCTTGTCAGCCAATTGGTAGAACAAGAATATGAAGAATATTTCTCTGAACAAAAAGAGAAAAAGGTAGAAGCCTTGTTCCAAGAAATTATGGAACCATCTTCCTCAAAAATAAAGGAAGAAAATATCGATGAAGAAAAAATTGATAACAATATTGAATTGGTTGAACCACCACAAATTATTCCAGAAGAATGTAAACCGTTCATTCCAAAGAAACAACCTCAAAAAAATGAGCTTCAACAAGCGAAAGTCGTCTCTACTAGTAGATACAGCAACTACATAGAGATTGGATTAAAATTCCCTGATCACAAGAAATATCATTTACATGCCTTTGTAGATAATGGATCAGGATTCACTGTTGCAAAGAGATTTGCAATTCCAGATGAACTCTGGAAAGAAGATAAGAAAAGAATTGCTACTGGTGTCACTTTTGACAGAAGTCACCTTACAATGAACAAAGTAGCAAAAAATGTTCATATCACCATTGGTGGAGGAACATTTATCATCCACAACGTTTGGCAATCTGAAGGCCAAGGATCAGATTTCTTGTTGGGAAATGATTTTATTCTCCAACAGAGATTCATCCAAGATGAAGAAGAGATAGGCTTCAGAAAAGGAGAACAGGTGTTCTGGGAAGATAGGCTTACTCAGGCCAAAAGTGTAGTATGACCAAACTTCACTACACAGTATCAGAGATCGCAACAGAATAGTGGTGATCTTACCCCCTAGAAACCCAAATTTGAAACCATACTCCAAATCAAACAACAAGAAGAACTACTTGTTGAAGAATCTTCTGAAGAAGAAGAAGAAAAAGAAACTAGTGAAGAAGAAGAAGCTAGTTTCATTCATGAGCATAACCTCAAGCACTTCCAGAATAAGCTTGAGTCTCAGAAAATTCCTACTCTTGATAAAATCAAGAAACTACTCGAACATAATATCGATGTAGATCCTCAAAAGTTTTGGGAGAAAGACCCAGTGGTCTGTGAATTACGATTACATGATATGAATGCTATCTGCCATGTCAAAGCCATTCCTCAGTACAAAGAGGAGGATAAAAAAGAATTCAGAAAAGACATTGAAGATCTCCTGAACAAGAGATTAATTCAACCTTCCACTAGCCCTCATCATGCTCCAGCATTCTACGTGAGAAATCATGCAGAAAATGTCAGAGGAAAAGCTAGGATGGTAATTGACTACAGAGATGTCAATAAGAAGACCGTGAAAGACGGTTATCAAATTGCTCAAGTACGAGTACTGATCAACCAGCTAAGAGGAGCTAAAGTCTTTTCAAAATTTGATGCAAAGTTGGGTTTCTGGCAAGTCAAGATGCATCTTGAGAGTGTTTCTCTCACTGGATTTGGAACGCAACAAGGTCATTACGAATGGCTAGTAATGCCTTTTGGTCTGAAGCAAGCCCCTTCAATCTTCTAGAGAAAGATGGATGACATCTTTAAACATGTGGCTGAATTCTGCGTCGTCTATATTGATGACATCCTGGTTTTCTCCAAAAACAGAGAAGAACACATGAAACACCTCCATGAGGTTGTAAAGCTGATAGTTCAGCATGGGATTATCCTAGGAGAAAAGAAAATCTTCTTTATTCTCGATGAAGTTGATTTCCTAGGAATAAACATCAAGAATGGAGTAATAAAACTCCAACCTCACATCCTTGAGAAGATCTGGAAATTCCCAAATAAAATTCCTAATGCTAAAAGTCTAGAAAGATTTTTAGGAGTTATCAATTATGGGAGAGATTTCATTCCCAAAATCTTAGGACTAACAGCAATGTTATCTCCTAAAACAAGTTCCAAAAGAAAAAGGAACTTCACAGAAGATGATGAGAAAATTGTGAAGCAGATAAAAAATCTCTGCAAAAATCTCCCTCCTCTACAACAACCAGAGGAAAATGATGAAATTATCCTACAGACAGATGCGAGTGATAATTACTGGTCCGGTGTTGTCCTGGCAAAAACGCCTGGAACCGACATTGAAAAGATTTGCAAATTTTGTAGCGGCAAGTTCAGCCCTGCAGAACAAACTTATCCCACAGGGGAAAAATAAATTTTGGCTGTCAAGAAAACAATTTTAAACTCTCCAGCTTTTCTTGGAAAACCCTTTACTATCCGCACCGATTGTGCTAGAGTAAAGAATTTCAAAAATTTTAAACTTGATAAAGCTGCTGACAGAGGAAGATTAGCAAACTGGAAATTATTTCTTAACCAATATGATTATACTGTTGAATTAATTGCAGGAAACAAGAACTATCTTCCAGACGCCTTAACCAGAGAAATGGCAATGTTCAGCCGAAAAGATGACGACGAAGGTCGCAACCCCAGGAGCAGAAGAACTGGGAAAGAACATGAACCTGCTGAAGATCCCAAAGAAAAAATCCTCAAAAGATTCTTGCTAGGTCCAAAAGGACTAGCCACAACTGATCAATCCCATGGTAAAGGATTGGCTAGCCCGTCTCAAACGGCGGACGGTAAAGGCTCATCAAGACCGTTGAAAGTTGTTGCTTTGCCAAAAAGCAAACCTACTCCAAATGGAGTAATAAATGTTTTTAATTATGAACTGCAAACGTTTGATACTCCTGTGTTCAGAACTGGCAGGAGACTAGCTTACCACCAAAAGGCAATCCTTGACAATCTCCTTATTTGCCTTTCAAGAAAGAAACAGTGGTATCATGTTCCCAGCTCTGTTTGCCTTAGCTGAAGAACTTTATGAAAATGCTAGACCACAGAATGCAGAAATTTACACACAGCAGAGTGCTGGCAAAAGTGAAAAAATTCACTATCTTGAAGATCCAGAAAGTGCTAGAGTTCCTATCATAGCACTCAAAGACTCAGATTGGTTTGAATTCCATAATCTGATCGGAAGTCACAATTCTGAGGCATGTATTCCTCCAACTCTCTTCATTATTGCTGGACCCTATGTTGGAAGATACTTGGTCAATGTTCAGAGTAAACACCCTCAAGAACACAAGGTTTGGCTTGTTGAAAATGGTTTTGTTCATAATCTTTGGAGCAAAACTAATGATGATCTTAAAGGCCTGCCCCCCATCATCGTCAACACAGTCAAAAATGTCAGAAAAAATGACTGCACCCTAAGACTGAAGTTCAGATCCACTCCACCAGAATGGATTCAAAAAATGAATGGTGAAGTTGAATACATTTCGCCGTATCATTATGTGAGAATTATTTAAAGAAGATATCTTCAGTCTGCCTGTGTTGGATACAATGGCCAGCCAAATTCAAGCATTCCATGGATGAAGGCCATGTCTCTAGAATATATTAAAAAGATCATCTCTGAGGATACGAAAAATACTTTCTTGGCAGCAGGAGAAAAAACAATAATCACTGCTTACGATCATCCTGACGTAGTCAGCAGTGACCTTTTCCTATCTCTCACCAGAAAAGAGATAGACTCGACACTGGCATGCTTACAGTGGGTTGAAAAGCTTGAAACAGACAACCACTACAAGATGTATGTTGATACAGATGTCGAAGACAATGCAACAACTGCTCGAATGGCCCAGGCGGATAACAACTAGTTTGTCCTTGGTCACAATTCAGAAACAGACGAGAACATGTGAAGCAGCAGGTGTAGAAAGCACCAAAAAGTACTTTTGGACTCTTCCCAAAAGCTGCTTTTGCTTTTCAAAAAGAAAGGTGAAAAACATTTCACCTAAAGGAATCTGCTTTTTCCTGTCCGACCTCCATCATCAGGAGCACTAACGAAAGCAGATAATCACGGAGTTGTTCTGTACATTTTGATGTTTTGAATTCTAGTTTGATTTTCGCTCCCTATATAAGGAGCTTTAGTTTCATTTGTAAGGCATTCGAAAGAGGGAAAAGAAAGAGAAAATCCCATCAAAAACACTTTCATATTAGTTATAGATCAGGAAATTGAGCAGAAGAGTCTTCTCTCAAATATAGTAGCAGTGTGCTCTTTCCTTCCAGTCTAGTGTGACGCAGTGTGCTTTCTTTCAAGTAAGTATATGTAAATGATAGCTAAACAGCTTCTTAGCTGTTTACCTGAGAATGAGGCTCTGAATTTTTTGCTGTAATTATGTTTGAATAAATAAGTTCTATATGAAGCCCAGTACTCGGTTTGAAAATATTTGTTTAAGTTTTGTTGCTGCAATTATCTGTTTACTATTTATCAAGCTAAGATTTTTCTCCCAAAAGCCTAGAACAGCAGTGATTCTGCCCTGAGAAGTAACCGTTTATACATGAAGTCGTTAGGTGAAAATGTGGCATGTTGAAGGCTAGATCTATGCTTTAAGAGCAAGTGCATCCGTAGTCAAGAAAAGGCAAAGTCGAGAAGTCAAGAATTCGACCGGTCAAGTTACTATTCACTGCAACTGGACATAGGTTTGCATCCGTTTTTTTCTTGCCCGGTCAACACTGTTCACTTTTTACTGTTTGTATCTACTGTTCATCATACTGTTTAAATGTACTGTTCCTATTACTGTTCATCTCTACTAAAAAAATTTGTTAGAAAAAATATATATATTTAATGATAATAATGGATAATTGTGTGCTTTGAATTTAGCTTGTATTATGTTTATTATGTGCTATGATTTTGAATATAAGGTGAGTGCTTTAATACGTGGAATTTTCAAATACAACTTTTATTTCATTAAATTGTCGCTTACATAAATGAAAAACTAGGAAAAAGTACAATACAATTACAAACATGCATAATAACCTAATTATTCAAATCATAATCCTCATCCTCTCTAGAAATCCAATTTGTGTTTGAAGGCTCATCATTAGGGTTAGGGTTGGTGGACTCACCCGTAGAGAAAGGTGAAAATTGTGGTTGTGTAGGATATCCCCCGGGGTAAGGTGGTTGCGGATAGTATTCACCGGGGTAAGGGGGTTGTGGGAATCCACCGGTGAAGGGAGGTGGTGGGAATCCACCGGTTAAGAGAGGTTGTGGGAATGCATCGGGGTAAGGTGGTTGTGGATATGCACCGGGGTAAGGAGGTTGTGGGTATGCACCACCAACATTTGGTTGTGGGAATGCACCACCAAAATTGGGTTGCGGATAGTATCCACCCATAGAAGGTGGCGACTGCTCGTCAAGATCTTCTTTCTCCGCTATCTTCTTTTGTTTTCTTGACCAATAACGCTTTTTATTTGGCGTCATTTTACTTGTATCAATCTCCATAATATGCTCTTCCCTCTCTTTATTTCACTCTTCCCTCTCTTTAATTCGATCTTGCCTTTCTTGAAATAGGAGTTGCTCTTTTCGCATTTCGATTTGCAAGAGGATACATGCTCTTTTCTCTTCCTCTTGGAGACTTCGAGCGAATTCGTCATCGAGTTTTTTCTTGCCCTTGGTTGCCTCTATTTGGTTGTTCGCTATACTCTCGAGACTGCTTGAGTAAGGACTTTGATCTTTCGCTGCCTTCTTGGCTTTCCATATTGCTTCTTTCGCAGCCTTCCTTCCTTGAGGCCTCACATTAGGATCTGCAGTTTCACCTGCAATTACCTCATCTACATCCATGTCTAAGTTGATGGGGGAATTTTCAGCAATTGGTTGTGTGTGCGTATGTTGACTTCCTACATTTGATGTTCCTCCGGATGTATGGCTAGGGATGTCTTTAAATTGTGCAAAGCCCTCCACAACAGCGTAACTATCAAAACTCTGAAACAGGTGTCTTTTGGTCTTCCCTTTTTTCTTCATCCCGTTATGCCACAATTTTTGTGCTTCATCTTGCTACGTAATTAAAAAAATTAATAAAAAATGCAATTAGTACAAATATAAACATCGTTGTAATTACATCATTATTTATCAACTAATTATTTTAATTATAAAGAAAAACAATTACTACAATTAAAACGATATTATAATTACTACATTATTTATCAAGACATATTTTACTATAATGTATCAACAAATTAAATGATTTATCAAAAAATATAAAGGTCATAATTTTAATAAGAATGTATTTTTACCGTTTTACAACAAAAATCAATAAGTACAAATATAAACATCGTTGTAATTACATCATTATTTATCAACTAATTATCTTAATTGTAACAAAAAGCAATTACTACAATTAAAATGATATTATAATTATACATTATTTATCATGTAATATTTTACTATAATGTATCAACAAATTAAATGATTTATCAACAAATACATACCTCATCAACCGCATTCGAACCGCTCTTGTACCAATTTTTCGCTTGTCTTAATGCACAATGCCACTCAAAGAGTTCAACCTTCAAAATTTTCCACCTTCCCTACAAAGATTGGGTTGATCGGCTCTTGGGACAATTTGCGTCAAAGTGTCGCTTCACGCGCAACCATAAGTCGTTTTTTTTCTGATTTGTGCCCACAGCCGGATCTTGGCTTACAACTTTCCAAGACTTGCACAATTGAACATCTTCCTCATCCGTCCATCTCCTTTTATCTTGGGTATCTTCACTTTGATCTCCCTCTTGTCCGGGCACTGGACGTGTGTTTCCCCTTTGTTCGGCCATATTGGATAATGAAAAAATTGAATGGTGAGAGCTATATGAAGAGGAGGAATGTGTAACTATGAACTCTAATTTTTTGGGTGTGAGATGTCAAGAAAATGCTAGGTATTTATAGAGAAATTTTTAAAATTTTTTAACAATTTTTTTCTTACCGTTTCTTACCGTTACTATTAATGTATATACATATTAAAAACTACCGTTGGATTCTGAACATTACCGTTACAATTCATATATATACATATTAATTCATCCACCGTCGGATTGTGAACATTAATTGAAACCAACGGCCCAGATTAAAGGACCGTTGGTTTCAAATTTTCTGAACAAGCCAACGGCCCGATGCCACCTGTCCCCTGAGCCCACTCACTGTCGCTACGCGACAAAATAACAATTCAGTCTGATGGTCGGCCACATGGCGCGTTTCGATTGGGCCGTGTCCTCCACTCTGGGCCATTACCGCGTTTGGTTCATTGTGTCACCCACTGACGTCACCCACGTTCCTCTCTATATCGAGCTGGCAGCCGGATGCCTTTGGGCAAGAGTTTGGTCATGGGCTTGCCCATTTTTTTGACCTGGGTCATGCAAAGTCAAAGCTTGCCCAGTCAAGCATGGCCCGGTGGAAGCTTGATGTTCATTATACCCAATCAAAATCAAGGAAAGCTGAGGTGGTGCCCGGGCAAAAGAGCACCGGTGCACTTGCTCTAAGAGTTTATATTGAAGGCTTGATGTTGAAGGAAAAAGATAGAAGTAGACAGGAAAGAAGGGACACGTGTAAACTTCTTAAAGGAGCACCCTAAAACCTGGTCAGGAGATGCTAACCACACCTGGTCAGCCAAGTACTATCCAGTATCCACAGAAGAGTGAGTGTCATATAAAACTACAAACCCATCAGATTCTCTATTCAAATAGCAACACTCATCATCCTTCCCAAACCAAAATCCCAAATTCCTGCTACACCACTCTCACCATGAATCCAATCCTTCTCCTTCTCCTTCTCCTTCTCCTCTTCTCCCTTCAGGCCACCCTCTCCCACGCCACCACAGCCTACCCTTCCATTCCGGGCACCACCCCCGTCGACGTCTCCTCCGGCGCCACCGCCTCCAACCTGATCCCCCCTCGCCGCGAAGTCCACGGAAACGGCCGAATCTTCGACATCACCCACCGCTACAGCCCCGACATGCCGGCGTTTGGCTCCGCCGACGGCGTCGGCCAGTTCCTCTGGCTCCCCCACAGCATGAAGAACGGCTCCATTGCTAACAACTCCGAGATGAAGCTCCCCACCCACACCGGGACCCACGTCGACGCCCCCGGCCACTTCTTCGATCACTACTTCGACGCCGGCTTCGACGTCGACACGCTCGACTTGGATGTCCTTAATGGTAATTATCTTCACTGAGTTCATCAAGTGCTGCCATGCCAGGTGGTGTTTGATGAATTGAGAATCGGTTGTTTTTGGGTTTATGGTTTGGTTTTAGCATCTGGGTTTTCTTTGCTGTGGTGTTTTCCTTTGACCCAGAGAAAAAGGTTGTAACTTTCGTTTGGTCATATAACACCGATCATGAAAGTTTGTTTCTTTTTGTATTGATAGGTGAGGCATTGTTAGTTGATGTTCCGAGGGATAAGAACATTACTGGTATGTATTTCTGAATATTTGTGCTCTGTGTCGTTGAAAACATAGCCTGCTGTTTCAAATCAGTGAAACTATTGAACTAATGCTTAAAAAGGAAAGAGGGAATTATAAGTAATAAGTGTGATAATATGGAAGGCTAGTAAAGTGGCCTTTTGGTCCGAGAGTGTAATCTTCTAATAATAAGTGACAGAGAAGATATAATGGATTCTACTGTTTTGACTTTGTATATAATAATTTCAGCTGAAGTCATGGAGGGCTTACATATTCCCAAGGGCGTGCGTCGAGTACTTTTCAGAACTTTGAACACAGATAGGTAAGTTTATGTGAATCGTCTTTGTATACAATTGCCACTGTTTGGTCTGTTCATCATCAATGTCATATACGAGTTTCTGTTGATGTTATTGCTTGTAACATGGGTGTATGCGCAATCTTGAATTATATACACACAAGTGAGACACCTTACTTGTGTACTAGTTATGTTGTATTGCTTGTCCACTCCCTGTTTTGGATATGCAGTAGCGACAGCTTGGTTAGAAAAAAGTTAACCTCTTTTGAAGTTTGGTTCAGAAAGAATGCCTAATGGAAATTTAGGATTCACTCGGTTAGAAAGAAAAAGCAAATATAGACTAAACGACAACATCTACCAGTTATTTAGAGGGGATGCATGTCGTTACAAATACTCAATTTCTCCCGAGTTTTCTGAGTTTTGTGAGAGTCGATGTTAGTTTCTGGTGATTATGATGATTCATGTGAACAAGAATGTCTTGCTTATATATTTAACCAGATTATTAGACAAGCAAGGACTTATTGTGTCAGGGGTCACCTATCCTATTTTCTATCACCACTGCCATTCTTCTTTCCAAAATGTATTGAAAAGATCTTGGTTTTATCAATAATTGCATTGCTGTTCTTCTACTAGATCATGTAGATATACAAGCGTGTAAATGTTGCTGAATATTTACATACAGTTCGATACAAGAAAGTTTATATTAACAAGCTTATTGCAATTTTAGACGGCTTATGTTCCAAAAGGAGTTTGACAGCAGCTACGTGGGATTCATGGAGGATGGAGCCAAGTGGTTGGTGGAGAACACTGACATCAAACTTATTGGTGAGATATGCATTTCTTTTTCTTTTTGGATAACACTACTGCCCCACCCCTGGAAGACGAATCAAAAGTAATCTCTCTCAAGTCTCAAATAGGGGTGAGGATATGGCCATTTGAGGTGTAGAAATAGCCAAAACTACCTCTCACTTTACATCACCTTGTTTTATGTGCATGCATCGAATCTATGCTGGGTATCAGCACTTCTCTACATGTAGTTTATAGATGGTCTTTTACTGTTCTGATATATCTATATGACATCTCAGTGTACCACATGAGGATTCAAAAGTAATCTCTCTCAAGTCTCAAATAGAGGCGAGGATATGACCATTTGAGGTGTAGAAATAGCTCAAACTACCTCTCACTTAAAATCACGTTCTTTTCCTTTTGTGCACGTGTCAAATCTCTACATGTAGTTTATGAATGGTTTTTTACTGTTGTGATTGACCTATATGACATCTAAGTATACCACACCAGAGGAATCAAAAGTAATCTCTCTCAAGTCTCAAGTAGAGGCAAGGATATGGCCAAATAGCCCACAATACCTCACTTAACATCACCTTATTTTTCCTTTATGCATGCTTTGAGTCTGTGTTGGGTATCACCACTTCTCTACATGTATATTATAGATGGTCTTTTACTGTTCTGATGGACTTATATGACATCTTGGTATGCCACACAAGGATCACAGACAAATATCAGTTGATTTCTTCAGTTAAACACCCATAAATATTTATGGATGATGCAAAATGCATCTATGTTCATATATTTCTGTTGAGTGAGAACTTTTGGGTTTGTAGCATGCATTTGAAACCACAACCCTATTGTTCAGTGTGCATCAATATTTAGTATTATATCATCTCTGTTCAAATTTTTTCAGCTTGTTTAGAATCTTATTGATTTGCTCTTTCATTTGAAGCTGATCAAATTGTCTTTTATGAAATGTAGGAATTGATTACTTATCTGCTGCTGCATGTGATGATTTGAGTCCGGCTCACCTTGTTTTGCTAGAAGGCAGGGTAAGAAATATTTGTTCGATGAATCATGAATGACTTTTTCTTTTGATCCTGACTTGTAGTCACAGACTCACAGTTGGTTGATTGTTTCCATCCAATCATAATCCAACAGTGATAAATACATCATGAAAAGAAGATACAAAAATAATTTATAAATCACACAACTTCTCATACTGAAATGATTTTCTATTCGACTAAAGTTGATTGTCTGTGATCTTCCATCTGGGCCTCTTCATTTTCTGTTGTTTTAGTCGATGAAACCATGTTCACTAGGTGAAGCATAATGTTTGCAGTCAGAGAAACTTGTAATTTTTGTGCTGAAAATACCTTCACATAAAAGGAATTTCGAGTTCTGTTATGTGGTTGTCTATTGTGAAGTAGAAAAGCAGTTATCAAGTCTCAAAACTAACACTTGTTTAATGTTGCAGGAAATCATCCTCGTGGAAGCCCTAAAACTTGATGACATCCAACCAGGAATATATTCTGTCCATTGCTTACCTTTGAGGTTGCAAGGTGCAGAAGGATCACCAATCCGATGCATTCTTATCAAATGAGCTGACTCCTTTTATATCCTTGTAAGTTGTTTATCATTGATTTGAAAATCTACCCTTGAACTGATGCAAAAAAAACTAGTTTCCGGTCGAACAAATGGAAGTTGTTTGTGCTATTTCTTTCACCTTTTCCATATGCCATCTGTCTGATGTTGAATTTGGATTGCTGCATTTAGATGTGATTGTACCAATTTTGAGTGTTACACAACCTTGAACTTCTTATATATGTTGCAGGAAACAGCAACAGCCCCAGGAAAAGTTGCATAGCAATGAAACGGACAGCATCCGAGTTCTTGCAAGGAATGGAAACGACGTGAGAAGAAGAAACACAATGTACCATATGCACACGAATACCGTAGTAATGTTAATAGCGTGTAAGCATTATATGAAACAAGAAATGTAATGTAATGTAAGAAACAAGAAATGTAATGTAATGTGACTGGAGGAGGTGGTGGTTGATTCATTAAATAAAAAAACCTCCACCATCATATGTACAAGTCAACAGTGGAGCTTGAATTTGTAAGGGTTCATCTATTTGTATCCAACTTATTTCTAAGTAGACCCAGCATTCATACCTGAATCAGTGTTAGATACTGTCTGAGAATCATGAGCTTTTAGAGCTTGATTTGCTGCCATCATTGATCGGATGAAATCATGGAATGGATAGAACTACCCCGGCGAGAGGAACACAATTGTACCGATTCGCCGTTGAAAGGTGGTTGTAAGGCGGAGATCTGGTCACGTCTGATTTGACCTGAAAATGGGCAAGTAGTTCTATAGTCACGACTCACGACAATTAGCATTAATTTTTTTGGTTCGTCGGTGTCAGAGCTATGATCATGCTCACTGTTGATAAATAGTTTTTTTTTTTTTGATACGAAAAGACTATATTAAAGATGGAAGCCTCTCTGGCATCCTGAGTTTACAACATCGAACATTAAGGCTCTTGAAGCCTGCATATGGACTCTATTTGTCCACACTGTTGATAAATAACCTTCAAAACATGATATGTGCTAGGCATGGTACCGAACAAAAACTCTTCGACAACCTGTAAGCTCAAAGTAGGCATTAGGGGTCGGTTACTTGTTATTGAAGTAAGGTGTGGTTTATTGGGATTCACCTTCCTTATCAGGGGCTAGCAAAATGCCCCTTATACCTTACATTCATGGAGTAATCAAGATAGAACTCGAGCACTCCAAGAATGAATATCGTATTGGAGATTACTTCATCCCCGGTAAAATTCTCGCATACCGTTCATGGCAAATAATCTAGGCTTGGGAGGCATGAACTTTAAGGTAGAATATCAATTTCTAAGAACATACTTTGTGAAACTTCATTTTGGTTTTGTATAAATTGACCTACAGTGAACTATCCAAATTTTTTTTTTTTAATTACATGAATTATTCATTTCACTAACGAGTTATTTAGTTAATAAATAAATACTATATGGTGTACAAATTTCATAATTGAGCAAAATAAATTGTCTCTCACTCCTTTTTTTCTTTTTTTTTTTTCCATATATACGAAAAGACTATAGATTAGATTTGAAAGCTTCTCGGACATCCACAATTTACAACGTCAAAGAGAAGAGTTCTGGAAGCCTCATTGGGCACCATATTGGTTCAAGAGGAGCCATTACAAGATTATGACCTAAGTTGGCAATGACATCATCCATAAAATTTGTTTCCCTAAAAATGTGTTTGAAAGTAATGGAATTGAAAGAAGTTGTAAGGGACCTAATGTCTTGTACAATCTTTTTTTTTTTTTTTTGAATAAAACATTATAGAGATTTCATTATTGTAGGAGTAAGGCCAGAATGACTATTACATATCCTTCCGCTACCATGTACAGATAGACAAGAAGTTGTGATGAATACACCACAGTGATACATAAGATATGATCATTTATTTGATATGTTATGCTCACTTATTCAAAGCGAGCCTATTTAACTATGAACCAGTATGCATAGTAATAGGCTAGTCTAAAAGAAAACTAACTAAAGGGTGGGTATAAAAACCCAACAGTCAGTCTGGACCTAAGAAAGCCAGGCCCCAGATCTATCTTCACTTCTCCGGGCCTCGCCCGCGGCCCAAGAAGGCCATCAAGGACAAGAGATCCACTAAGCCTTCTGGACCTCAACAAACCCAGTCCAATTACTATCCCGGCTTTTGACCCAAATAGAGGCCCGATGAGCCTGTTAAGGCCCAAACGCAACTGCCCTCTCGGCCACCACAAGGACGACGGCGCCTCCAGCTCAGAAAGCCACCGGCTAGTGAGGACTTTTGCCATCGAAGTCGCCCCGAACCCGGTTTAACGTTGGGTCCACCCATAACCCAGATACATGGCCATCCATACTGATGTGGACACCCAGAGCCAAAATGAAAGAGCCCTAGCGTCACCGCTTCGAATCACCGCTCTCCCGATCACTGCGAAGCTTGCATCTCCCAGCACCGTCTTCACCAGCAGCAAAACAGGCCAGGTTAGATTCAATATGGGCCCAAGTAGACCGGCATTGCTGCAATTAGACCGGCGTCGCTGCGACAGCCACCTCGACGCAAGAATCCCAACCCAGGAACTATCTGACACAACCAGCATCGCAGCCGGGATCAGCATAGTTACGATCCTGATTGCATCGTCGCATATTGGTAGCACAGATCCGTCCGCCGTCATAGCAGTCTCCGAGAGCCACACAAATTCCGGTGGCACAAAATCCGCCCTTTCCAGCCCGGGTTTGGGACACCAGCTTTGCATGTCGTGGTACAGACCACGATCCGGCCACCGCAAAGGTTTGGAAGGGACGCCAAAAGCCAGCCGCGACCAGAGAAGCTGAGATGGAGAGGAACCAGCCCAAGAGGACAGTCCAACCATTGCTGAAAACGAAACATCATCGAGAGGAAGGGGACAGAGGCGGCCGAAGCCGCTGTGTTCGGTGTCGCTCGGGAGCGACGCTAGGATCAGCGCAAGAGAGAGCGCTGTTAGAGAGAGGCTAGGGTTTGCCATACAGTAGAAGCACGCTGTTATTCTTGAGTAATCTTCGTGGCGGTTTAATGAGTCCATACACCGCATCAATTACCAATTTTGAGTCACCTTCAACTTCAATTCTGGTATAACCTGTAGCCTTGCTCTCGAGCACATGTTAGGTTGTCTCTTGGCGCCACAGCTTCTACCACTGGCAAAAATCGTCTTTCACTTAAAAGTGTGATTTAAACAAGATGTTTAAAACATAGCTTTTGAGTTTTGACTTTTGATCACGCCTTGCTTGGGATCGGAAAGTCCACTTTTTTGCTATGTAAAAGTGTAGTCTTGATCTTCCCCGTCCAAGTGGCACAGAAGAGTGAGTGTTATATAAAACTACAAACTAATCAAATTCTCTAGTGAAAGAAGAGTAACACTCATCGTCCTTCCCAAACTGAAATCCCAAATTCCTGCTACACCACTCTCACCATGAATCCAATCCTTCTCCTTCTCCTTCTCCTC
The DNA here is from genome assembly GCF_958449725.1 of Rosa rugosa. Lineage (NCBI taxonomy): Eukaryota > Viridiplantae > Streptophyta > Magnoliopsida > Rosales > Rosaceae > Rosa > Rosa rugosa. The sequence continues at coordinate 8,529,361 of NC_084822.1, forward strand.
TTCTCCCTTCAGGCCACCCTCTCCCACGCCACCACAGCCTACCCTTCCATTCCGGGCACCACCCCCGTCGACGTCTCCTCCGGCGCCACCGCCACCAACCTGATCCCCCCTCGCCGCGAAGTCCACGGAAACGGCCGAATCTTCGACATCACCCACCGCTACAGCCCCGACATGCCGGCGTTTGGCTCCGCCGACGGCGTCGGCCAGTTCCTCTGGCTCCCCAACAGCATGAAGAACGGCTCCATTGCTAACAACTCCGAGATGAAGCTCCCCACCCACACCGGGACCCACGTCGACGCCCCCGGTCACGTCTTCGATCACTACTTCGACGCCGGCTTCGACGTTGATACGCTCGACTTGGATGTCCTTAATGGTAATTATCTTCACTGAGTTCATCAAGTGCTGCCATGCCAGGTGGTGTTTGATGAATTGAGAATCAGTTGTTTTTGGGTTTATGGTTTGATTTTAGCATCTGGGTTTTCTTTGCTGTGGTGTTTTCCTTTGACCCAGAGAAAAAGGTTGTAACTTTTGTTTGTTATATGAACACCGATCATTGAAAGTTTGTTTCTTTTTGTATTAATAGGTGCGGCATTGTTAGTTGACGTTCCGAGGGATAAGAACATTACTGGTATGTATTTCTGAATATTTGTGCTCTGTGTCGTTGAAAACATAGCCTGCTGTTTCAAATCAGTGAAACTATTGAACTAATGCTTAAAAAGGAAAGGGAGAATTATAAGTAATAAGTGTGATAATATGGAAGGCTAGTAAAGTGGCCTTTTGGTCCGAGAGTGTAATCTTCTAATAATAAGTGATAGAGAAGATATAATGGATTCTACTGTTTTGACTTTGTATATAATAATTTCAGCTGAAGTCATGGAGGGCTTACATATTCCCAAGGGCGTGCGTCGAGTACTTTTCAGAACTTTGAACACGGATAGGTAAGTTTATGTGAATCGTCTTTGTATACAATTGCCACTGTTTGGTCTGTTCATCATCAATGTCATATACGAGTTTCTGTTGATGTTATTGCTTGGAACATGGGTGTATGCACAATCTTGAATTATATACACACAAGTGAGACACCTTACTTGTGTACTAGTTATGTTGTATTGCTTGTCCACTCCCTGTTTTGGATATGCAGTAGCGATAGCTTGGTTAGAAAAAAGTTAACCTCTTTTGAAGTTTGGTCCAGAAAGAATGCCTAAAGGAAATTTAGGATTCACTCGGTTAGAAAGAAAAGGCAAATATAGACTAAATGACAACATCTACCAGTTATTTAGAGGCGATGCATGTCGTTACAAATACTCAATTTCTCCCGAGTTTTCCGAGTTTTGTGAGAGTCGATGTTAGTTTCTGGTGATTATGATGATTCATGTGAACAAGAATGTCTTGCTTATATATTTAACCAGATTATTAGACAAGCAAGGACTTATTATGTCAGGGGTCACCTATCCTATTTTCTATCACCACTGCCATTCTTCTTTCCAAAATGTATTGAAAAGATCATGGTTTTATCAATAATTGCATTGCTGGTCTTCTACTAGATCATGTTGATATGCAAGCATGTAAATGTTGCTGAATATTTACATACAGTTTGATGCAAGAAAGTTTATATTAACAAGCTTATTGCAATTTTAGACGGCTTATGTTCCAAAAGGAGTTTGACAGCAGCTATGTGGGATTTATGAAGGATGGAGCTAAGTGGTTGGTGGAGAACACTGACATCAAACTGATTGGTAAGATATACATTTCTTTTTCTTTTTGGATAACACTACTGCCCCACCGCTGGAAGAGGAATAAAAAATAATCTCTCTCAAGTCTCAAATAGGGGCGAGGATATGGCCATTTGAGGTGTAGAAATAGCCCAAACTACCTCTCACTTAACATCACCTTATTTTTCCTTATGTGCATGCATCAAATCTATGCTGGGTATCAGCACTTCTCTACATGTAGTTTATAGATGGTCTTTTACTGTTCTGATATATCTATATGACATCTCAGTATACCACATGAGGATTCAAAAGTAATCTCTCTCAAGTCTCAAATAGAGGCGAGGATATGACCATTTGAGGTGTAGAAATAGCCCAAACTACCTCTCACTTAAATCATGTTCTTTTCCTTTTGTGCACGTGTCGAATCTCTACATGTTGTTTATAGATGGTTTTTTTTACTGCTGTGATCAACCTATATGACATCTCAGTATACCAAACCAGAGGAATCAAAAGTAACCTCTCGCAAGTCTCAAGTAGATGCAAGGATATGGCCAAATAGCCCACAGTACCTCACTTAACATCACCTACTTTTCCTTTTATGCATGCGTTGAGACTATGTTGGGTATCACCACTTCTCTACATGTAAATTATAGATGGTGTTTTACTGTTCTGATGGACTTATATCACATCTCGGTATACCACACAAGGATCACAGACAAATCTCAGTTGATTTGTGTAATTAAACATCCATAAGTATTTATGGATGATGCAAAATGCATCTATGTTCAGTGTACTTCTGTTGAGTGAGAACTTCTGGGTTTGTAGCATGCATTTAAAACCGCAACCCCATTGTTCAGTGTGCATCAATATTTAGTATAATATGTCTCTGTTCAAATTTTTTCAGCTTGTTTAGTATCTTATCGATTATGCTATTTCATTTGAAGCTGATCAAATTGTTTTTATGTAGGAATTGATTACTTATCTGCTGCTGCATATGATGATTTGATTCCATCTCACCTTGTTTTGCTAGAAGGCAGGGTAAGAAATCTTTGTTCGATGAATCATGAATGACTTTTTCTTGTGATCCTGACTTGTAGTTACAGTTGTGTGATTGTTTCCATCCAATCATAATCCAACAGTGATAAATACATCATGAAAAGAAGATACAAATATAATTTATGAATCACACAATTTCTCATACTGAAATGATTTTCTATTCGACTAAAGTTGATTGTCTGTGATCTTCCATCTGGGCCTCTTCATTTTCTATTGTTTTAGTCGACGAACCCATGTCCACTAGGTGAAGCATAATGTTTGCAGTCAAAGAAACTTGTGATTCTCGTGCTGAAAATACCTTCACATAAAAGGAATATCGAGTTCTCTTATGTGGTTGTCTATTGTGAAGTGGAAAAGCAGTTGGCAAGTCTCATAACTAACACTTGTTTAATGTTTCAGGAGATCATTCTTGTAGAAGGTCTAAAACTTGATGACATCCAACCAGGAATATATTCTGTCCATTGCTTACCTTTGAGGCTAACAGGTGCAGAAGGATCACCAATCAGATGCATTCTTATCAAATGATGCCTGTAAGTTCTGCAGCAGTGTCTAATTTGAAATCTGGAACCATTGCTACAACGACATTAGTCTTTGCCACAATCATTCTTGTGTTTGACGTGAGAATCAGCACGTGAATACTTTTGTACATTATCAACTACCTTCGGACTTTTTTGAACTCCTTATATTTGTATATGTTTGAGCCCAAAAGTAATTTTGGCAAGATCCTTTAGTGGATTTAGCACAGCGGGCCGATACCTGCGGCCCAAAAATAAGCCTACTCGGGTTTGGATTACAGCTTCACCCATTCCGTAATCCATGAGGAAAACGAAGCCTTATTGGAGTCGGGTAGCGGGGATTGAATAGGAAACTTCAATCAATATCCCTTCTATGATAAGGAACAGTCGAAACCCTAGGTATATATACCAGGTTTCAAGGACAGAAAGAAGACCTCTCCCATATCAATCAATCCTAGCGATTACAAAGCCTCCCCGGAGCAAACCTTCAACCTTGTTGAAACCCGGCGACCGTACTTCCAGTCCCAGTCTCCCCAGGAGCCGACTGCGAGCGCAACCGCTACCGTTACTACCAGCGAAGCAAGGGTAATGCCCTCGCAACCCAGCGAAGCTAAAGTCACGCTTTAGCGCAACCCGTGCTTTCTCCAAACTTCCCAGTGATTGCTCTGCTTAGTCTACAATACTAAGTATCGATTCGGTGACGCGAAGAGATCACACCCAAAGTCCTTATCCATAAGGCAGAAAGTCCTTATCCGTAAGGCTAGAGAAGAACCTTGTGGCGAGGTTGGTGCTCTCCTCGTCCACAAACGCTTGAAGAAGAAGTCAGGTCAAGGGACTACCCCGACGACTGCACCCCACGGTGCTGGCACGCCTGCGCACACGCTCAAAAGAGACAGTTTGCAAGCCAACTGGTTTTTGCGCCAAACAGTATCAGGAAATGACGAATGGCCCCAGGATATATGTTTCATTGAATAAGATGCTAAAGACCTAGTTTTGAAGAATGACCAATGAAGAAACATGGCAACATATATTCCTGAATGTATATATATCCAAGTATTTACATTCGTAGTTTCATAACAGAGTAATAACTTTATCTGGTAATTCCTTCATGTATTTCATTAGTACAGTTAATGTTCGAGAGTTTCGAGATTTGGATATGTAAGATTTAATTCAAGGGTGAGCAGTTAATGGTTTCCAAGTTGAACCTATTAACTCACAGTCAAACACATTCTAGATCAATGGATTGATAGATTAATGTAAAACCCTCATTAACTTGCATAAGACCGATGCCAGAATGTTATCTTGGATACATTTAGTTTGAAAATACAGCCTTATCAAACTATAATTTCATCTTTGACATATGAATGAGATTACAGAATGTATCATTTGATGAGAATGCATCTTGCTGGTGATCCATCGGAACCAATCAACCTTAAAGGCAAGCAATGAACAGAAGAATATAATCCTGCCGGAACTCCTTCGAGCTTTAAACCTTCGACAAGAATTATCTCCTGAAAGTCATGAATTCTCTGATTAAAAACGTAATCCAATTGCTAGATAATAGAATGATCTATATCAAAGGAAAAACAATGATAAAGTTTTGATTTTTACGTACCCTGCCTTCCAGAAAAGTATTATGCACTGGAACTACATCAACGAAAGCTACGACGTTTAAGTAATCAATTCCTGCATTTTATGTAGAGAAACAATGTGTCAGCTATTTTTTTTAATTTTTTTTCTGTTTAGAAGTAAGAAGACTTTTTATTTTAATTAAGTTTTTTATGGTCAACTAAAAAGATTCTTGAATCATGAAGCACTATTTGTTTTTGACCAAAAGGACATGGCAATGTGTAAAGGGGAACTTATATTGCCTTGCCTCAAGTAACTTACCAACGAGTTTGATGTCTGTGTTTTGAACTAACCATTTTGCCCCATCCTCCGTAAATCCTGTGGCGCTCGTGTCGTACGCTTTGTTCCACATAATTTTCCTGAATGTAGTAATTTAATATCCAGGTTCTTGAGTTATGAACCTTTTTTTTTTTTTTTTTTTAATTTATTTATTTATTTTTTAATCCCCACCCCAACCCTCCCATAGTGGGGCTCGAACACCTGACCTCCCAAATGAGAGTTCAGAGCCTTACCACCCCACCAACACACACACACTTTGAGTTATGAACTTACATACAATGGAAAGATGAATTCAAAATAATAGGGTCTTTCTAAATGTACCCAGCAAATATCTAAGTATACCCAGCAGATCTTTTACACCCAACAAAATCATAGAATCTCTAACTACACCCATAAACTTTTCCAATAATACCCCTATTTTTACACCCAGCAAATACTTACTTCCTTCTTCTGAGATGGTTTATATTAAACTTCTTAACACTGATCTTGTAACAAGGATGCATACCCAGTCCCAAACTCAAGAATTTCTCCATTTTAGACTTCATCGTCATCACTACCTCCTTCGCTCTTCCTATTTAGTTTGGTGGCCAACTACCAAAGCCTATATTAAGTTTTTGGGGTTGCCTCGACACAAGCTAGCTCTCGTCGTTGCTTCCGCTTCCCGAAAGGTTACCTACACATATATATATTGCCATCATATGTATAAACATCATCGAAATAGCTACTAGTACAAACTAACCAAATTAATATCAAAATCAATTAAATATAATCATGTATTTGTTTCATCAAGATCTGGCAGAAAACAATTATGAAACCATGTATCTAATATTTACCAAAAAAAATGCACCTGATAACAAGATCAAAATAAAAGAATTGAAGAAGAGATGGATGGATGGAAGAGAAGGATAGGGTGTATATACGCTTAAATCCGTAAGCCTGGGATCTGCTGGTGGCCTTGTCAGTGATGACAATAGCCTCCAAGATGTCACCAAACTGCTCAAAGTATCTCTTCATGGTCTCCTTCTGGGTCTCCCAAGCCAATCCTTCAACAAACACCTCAATGTACGTCGTGTCCTCAAACTGACCTGCCGCTCCTCCTCCCAAATTAATTGCTGCTATTGCTGCCGTTGGTGCTGCTACGGCCTGACTCATGTTTTCGATCTTTTGCTAGCTGTCTATTTGAGCCGATCTTTGTCGTCATCGCTACTTCTGAAATCATAATTGCACTCACAACTTTATCGCAGAGATGAGACAATTATAATGATAAGTGAAATTTCGGTTTGAAGTTTTGCTTGAAGAAACAACGTAATAACTTGAACTACTGGGTACAAATAAAAAAAAAAGAGTTTGAACTATAAATTATTATCTTAGTTTGCCATAAGTTATTATCTTAGTTTACCATGACTTTTAATGTCATTTCATATGAGGATACAACTGTCTTTTCATGTAAAATTGATTTGCTGGGTATACATAGATATTTGCTGGGTACATTTAGAAACACCCAAATAATATTATGTCCTTTTTAAAAAAAAAATCTTTTGGTATTTCATACATACAAACACAGGTTGAACCAAAAAAGAAACAAGTATATGTATATTACCAGCTGTCAGTATTTAAGGTTCTGAAAAGCACACGACGCACTCCTTTAGGAATGTTCAAAGCCTTCATTACTTCAGCTGATATTTATACAGAAAACATTATCACTTATTCATTAAAAAATAAAATAAAGGGTTTGGTATATATTGTTCAGCTAAAGTCAACTTAATTTGGTCAGATCAAAAGCAAGCTCGATCACACCAAGGCTATCAACTATCAAGGAGTCTAATCGCAGAATGGAAACATACCAGTTATGTTCTTATCCCTGGGAACATCAACCACCAGCGCGGGGCCTATATCAAACATCCAAAGAAATAAATAAACAAACATCCAAGCCACAAATTAGTTTAACAACTAATTATGTGAGAAACAGGTTCTACTTAGTTACTTACCGTTTAACACTTCGAGGTCTAAAGCATCGACATCAAATCCAGCATGGTAGTAATGGTCGAAGACGTGACCAGGTGCGTCGACGTGAGTGCCCGAGTGGACACAGAACTTCATCATGGAGGCATTTGCCAGCGATCCGTTCTTGATGCTGAATCCCAGCCACAAGAAGTCGCTGCCCAGCCGCCCGTTTTCGGAGGCGAAACTCGGCATCTCAGCGGTGTACCTGTGGCTGATGTCGAATATTCGACCTTTATCGTACACCTCGATCTCTACGTACCGGGACAGGGACGGCCTCGCCGGAGCCCACCGAGCAGTCCTCGGTGACTGTGGGGTAAGCTGAGTCAGAGGATGAGGTGACGGTGGCAACGGCCGTGTAAATCACCGTGCAAGGTAGTGTTAAATATAGAGATTTATGGTATAATTGCCTTGATATTTTCTTCTCCAAACTGGAGGATATATATAGAGGTACAAATTTCCTAGAGCTAAGTGTGAATACAATAAGTCAAGAACTACGGCTACATTAATTACACAAGGTGTGCTGCTGCAGCTATAATCTTCATGTCAAGATTTGCTGCTGCCGCCTTAATATGCATGTTCACATCAACAACATGACTCACAAGTCAACACTCCCCCTCAAGTTGGGGCATAAACATCACGAAGACCCAACTTGCCAAGTGAGTCATGGAACAACTTGCTAGATACAGCTTTGGTAAGTATATCTGCTAATTGCTCCTCGGTTGGAACAAAAGGAAAGGAGATTAACTTTGCATCCAACTTTTCCTTAATGAAGTGTCGATCAACTTCCACACGTTTTGTTCGGTCATGTTGTATAGGATTATGTGAGATGTCAATAGCTGCTTTGTTATCACAGAACAATTGCATTGCTGACTTAGGCTTAACACCCAAATCTCGTAGTAAATTTCGTAGCCACAGAAGTTCACACACTCCATGTGCCATACCTCTATATTCAGCTTCAGCACTTGATCTTGCAACGACCTTTTGCTTCTTACTTCTCCATGTAACAAGGTTTCCTCCCACAAAGGTGAAGTACCCAGATGTAGACTTTCTGTCTGTGATAGAACCAGCCCAATCTGCATCAGTATATCCACTAACATCTAGGTGTTGATATTTAGAAAACATTAAACCTTTTCCTGGTGCTGACTTCAAGTACCTCAAGATTCTTACTACTGCCTCCATATGCCTTTCACTTGGATTGTGCATAAATTGACTCACAACACTAACTGCATAAGCAACATCAGGTCTAGTGTGTGACAAATAAATCAGACGTCCCACTAACCTCTGGTATCTTGGTTTGTCAGTTGGAAGCTGATCAGGATATTCTGCTAGTTTGTGATTTTGCTCGATTGGAGTGTCAATCGGAGAACAATCCAACATGCCTGTCTCTGCCAAGAGATCCAACACATACTTTCTCTGACATAGGAAGATGCCATCTCTCCCCCTAGCTACTTCAATCCCCAAGAAGTACTTCAAGTCTCCCAAATTCTTCATCTCAAACTCAGAAGCCAACTTCTTCTGAAGACTTCCAATTTCTACCAAGTCATCCCCTGTTATTACCATATCATCCACATATATAATAAGCACAATTACCTTCCCTTTCTGGTGCTTTAAGAATAAGGTGTGGTCTGAATTGCTCTGCTTGTATCCAAAGCGTCTCATGGACTGAGTGAATCTGCCAAACCATGCCCGGGGTGACTGTTTAAGTCCATAAAGGGATTTCTTCAATCTGCAAACAACATCACCATGTGTATTTGATGCATACCCAGGAGGAAGACTCATGTACACTTCCTCAGTTAACTCCCCATGAAGGAATGCATTTTTTACATCAAATTGATGAAGTGGCCAATTCAGATTGGCTGCAAGGGACAACAATACCCGAACAGTATTCATCTTGGCTACTGGAGCAAAAGTCTCATCATAGTCAATCCCATATGTCTGAGTGAATCCCTTAGCCACCAACCTAGCCTTATACCTACTTACTGTGCCATCTGCATTATGTTTCACAGTAAAAATCCATCTACACCCAACAATCTTTTTACCACGAGGAAGTGGTACAAGTTCCCAGGTGTGATTTTTTTCTAACGCCTCCATTTCTTCCTCCATTGCCTTGGCCCACATTGGATCTCCCAAAGCTTCCTGCACTTTGTTAGGAACAGATACAGAGGATATTTGATTCACAAATGATGCATAAGGTTTAGATAACCTATGGTGTGACACAAAGTTAGATACTGGATATTTGGCTTTAGCAGTTATAGAAGGTTCATACCTTTTTGCTGGTTGACCACGGGTAGTTCTACTAGGTAACACATATGTAGAAGAGACTGACTCTACAGGGTTACTAGATGAAGATACTGGACATACCTGAGATGGAGCTTCTTGACCAGAAAGTTCGGCATCAAGGGGTGAAGTATCAGATGAGGGGGAAGCCCAGGAATAGAGTTTTCTTCAGCTTCAGAAATCGGCTGGTCAAAAATATCCTTTGACTAGTCGAGTACATTTCTGTCTATTTCGCTAGTTTCCTCGTTCAACTGGTCGACTCCCCCTTGATTCCGGGATGTCGGGATGTCAATACTCTCTTCTTCTGCGTCTTTATTCTTCTTCAACTCTCCACCAACAAACATCTCTTCAAAAAACTCATTCTCCCCCTGAAGAGAGGTGTTGTTGGGGGAGAAATAACACATATCTTCATAAAATGACACGTCCATGGTAACATAGAACTTTCGTGTGGGTGGGTGATAGCACTTATAGCCTTTCTGATGAGAACCATAACCTACAAAGACGCATTTGAGAGCTCGGGCATCTAACTTTGACCTCTGATTTTTGGGAATGTGGACAAAGGAAACACAACCAAAGACACGAGCAGGAAGATTATGGAAGGAAGGAATAGAGACATGGGTTGACAGGACTGCAAAGGGAATGCGCCCCTGAAGAACACTGGAAGGAAGACGATTAATAAGATGTGAGGCAGTTTGAACTGCTTCACCCCAAAGATACTTGGGCATATGAGCACCAAATAGTAATGCTCTTGCTATGTCTAGGAGATGACGATTTTTACGCTCAGACACACCATTTTGTTCAGGTGTTTGGGGACAAGTGGTTTGATGGATTATACCTTTTTCTTGGAAATATTCCTGAAAATCATGATTAACAAACTCCCCTCCATTGTCAGAACGAAAAACTTTGATATGACCATTGAACTGTGTTTGAATCAATTTTTCAAAGGCTTGAAAAGCAGAAAACACAGCATCCTTAGACTTAAGCAATGCTACCCATGATAATCGAGTGCAATCATCAATAAATAGGACAAAATAACGCATTCCAGAAACAGTGGGTTCTCGAGAAACTCCCCACACATCAGAGTGAATAATCTCAAAAGGCTTAGAACTTTTATTGGAAAGACTTAATGGATAGTTGACTCTATGGCTTTTGGCCAAAACACAAGTTTCACAATGTAAGGTCGACTCATCAATGCCAACAAATAAAGAGGACATAGTTTTACGCATTACACTGAATGAAGGATGCCCTAAGCGTCTGTGCCATAACCAGATTTCATTGAGCTCTTTAGAAGCCATTGTCAAAGCAACTGGGACATTCTTCCTTGGCCTCTCCCCAGCATAAGCTTGATCCAGATGAAACAGTCTTCCCCTCATATACCCCTTGCCAATAACTTCCCTGGTCAGAAGATCCTGAAACACCACATACATGGGATAAAATGTCACAGAGCACAAGGATTGAGTATTCAGTTGGGGAACTGAGATTAGGTGGTGAGACAAGTCTGGCACATACAACACATCATGCAATACTAAGGTAGGTGTGACTCGTATGGACCCAATACCTAGGACTGGAAATGATTCACCATTGGCATTTGTAACATATGACACATTAGGGGTGGATAAGGTAAGGAAATACTTCCTATCATAGGTCATATGATCTGAAGCACCAGAATCAATAATCCAAGTATCTGAACCAACAAAGTTAGAAACTTTTAAAGCCATACCGATCTTACCAGTACGTCTAGCAACCATTGAGACTGAGGGAGGGCCATCACCGCTAGTGGTATAATCTTGCCCAACGACTCCAAAGGACTCTGAACTCTGAACAAGATGGACAACTACCTTTCCTCTGCCTCGAGGTTCAGTTGGCTTGGGTTTGCTGAAGTATCCAGCAGGGTACCCAACCAACTTATAACAAGTCTCCTTGGTATGTCCAGGTAGTTTGCAGTGTTGACATACAGACCTGCCTGGATATGAACCCTGAGTTATGGGTTGTAATCCTGATCGTGGTGTACTGAAGCCAGGAGGTGGACCTTGAGCCCGTGGGGGCTTAGCTTGGATTGTCAGGCTGGAGATTTCAGAATGGACTGCCCTTGTGCTGTCTTGCTGAGACTCATCCTTACGGATGTAGGTAAAAGCCTCAGTAAGGGAAGGAGGCTCTTGCCGACGTAACAACTCTCCTTTGGCACTGTCATGTCTAGCATCTAATCCACTCAGAAACTGGTGCACACGCTCCAACTCCTTCTCTTTTTGGTACCAAGTAATATCCTCAGCATTCTTCAATTTGTTTGGTCGTCGCTGATCAATCTCAGCCCAAACATTTTTCAGCTGAGTGTAGAACACTGAAACTGCTTGCCTATCTTGCTTCATCCTTGTTGCCTTGCACAACAACTCATAGATTTGAGAAAAATCAGATTCATTCAGATAGAGATCATTGAGTGTCTTCCAAACTTCTGCAGCAGTGTCACACCCAATGATTAATTGGATCACCTCATCAGTCATGGCTTTGTACAAAATTGATAGTACAAGTCCATCAGCATCTTCCCACTTGACATATTCTTCACTTTCTTCATTCAGCGGTGCCTTAATGGTACCGACGACATGACCCATCTTATGGATTCCACGAAGGTGAGCGGAAATCATCTTCTTCCATGTCCTGTAATTCCTAGGCCCATTTAGTTTTGCTCCTCCGAATGAACTTGAAGAAGAATCTGGGTGTTGAACGGAAACTTCAATTTTCGGAATTCCAGAATTGCTGGTATTCCTTCCTTCTAAAAGTGGAGCATCAAGGCCAGCCATTGAAATACTGAATATAAAGGTGTGGGGAAGTGGATCGGCTTTAATAAAAGGAGAAAAATAAAGAGAAGCAACTTTCTCTTCCAAAGATGTAATGTGATGACTCGGTTTTGGAGTAGCAACTGCTACTTTCCTTTTCTTTAGTGCTTGGTGAGAGGGAAAGAGGGATTAATTTATGATAATAGTGAGAGAATGGGATGATGTCGACAAGGTGAGAGAAAAGGAGAGGGAAAAAGTATTATGATAATGGTGAGAGAATGGGATGATGCCGACAAAGCATGCAAACAAAGTATGCACAATATTTTAACAGAGGGTGCAATTTGTTTGAAGAAAGAAAGAAAGGTACCGGCACCAACAAAACCAACAGGCTAAAGATTTGTGAGAAAGAGAGAGTGAGAGAAAGAGGTGATCGATAGATCAGAAGCTCTTTTCAGTCTGTCCTCTTCCAAGATACCACGGTGGATCGGTCGCCGGGTCTGATTCTGGGCAATAGTCTATCCTTGGCAAGGAAGGTAATCGATCTAAAGGTCGAGAGACATGCACAAAGAATGCCGGCAGACTTGCAGGCCTAGAAGTGCAAGACAAAAAAGGAAGAAATAAGCTTCCTGGGTATGATATTGGTGTGGATATATTTTCTGGGTAAAAAGATGAAGAACAGAGTCCTTCTCTTGGTATTTCTTGCAGCGGAATATGGGTATCGGTCTCAAGAGCTAAACTGCTCTGATACCATGTTAAATATAGAGATTTATGGTATAATTGCCTTGATATTTTCTTCTCCAAACTGGAGGATATATATAGAGGTACAAATTTCCTAGAGCTAAGTGTGAATACAATAAGTCAAGAACTACGGCTACATTAATTACACAAGGTGTGCTGCTGCAGCCATAATCTTCATGTCAAGATTTGCTGCTGCCGCCTTAATATGCATGTTCACATCAACAACATGACTCACAAGTCAACAGGTAGTAGCAGCAGAAGAGGAAGAAAATGGTGAATGTGATCCATGATTGGTTGAGTTGAGAAGAGGGGATTAGCTGCATTAGCATAAGCTTCTTATTTATGCTGTTTAAAATCTTCAAGTCTTCATAGTCCCTTCTCTCTGGCTACCGAGAGTTAGGGTTTTATTTTCAAAGGTGAAGGTTGTGTCTCTTTGACGCATGTATTGGTTGGCCACTTTTGTTGTCAAAAGCTATCTTGTGCTATCTCATATTCTTTGCTCGATGGAGGAGGTTGTGGGGAATTTTGCCAAGAAACTTGCGTTGACTGAGACGGAGGTGGAGGTGGTTCTTCCGCAGGAAGTGTTGGAGGCTGATCCTTGACGCTGGTTCCTGGTTTGTAAATTACTTACGGTAAAAAACTATAGGGTTGAATCCCTGATCAGTACGATGAAGGGTCTTTGGATCCCAAAGTCAGATCCGCCGGATAGATCGAGGATTAGCGCGTGCCAACTTGGGAGTAGCAATAGGGTGTTATTCTCTTTCAAGCAGGAGACAGATCTGAAGTGGGCGATTAAGGGTTGCCCATGGTCTTTCGATAAGGCACTGCTAGCGGTGGCTGTCACTAATGGCCGCGAGGATCCACTGGCTGTGTCCCTAGATACACAATTCTTCTGGATTCGTATTCGCGGGCTGCCTCCAGTGTACATGGAGGAAAGGTCAATCCAAAACACGGGTAGGTGTATTGGACAGGCGATTGGGGATTTTGTGAGAGCTCAGAAGGGGTGTAGTGTGAGCTGCTTGGGTGAGTTTTTAAGAATTAGGGTTGGGGTGGATCTGTCTGTTCCGCTAAAAAGATGGGTGAATTTCAAGCCGGCAGGGTGTTTGGAAAGTAGGCGCTTCGATCTCGAGTATGAACGTCTCCCTCACTTTTGCTTCTTTTGCGGCCTGTTATCTCATACCGGAGGAAGGTGTCCACGGCGGGAAGCGGGGGAGTTGACGGAGCCGGCTTATGATGCACTCCTTAATGCTGATAAAAAAGAAGAATGGCTCTTGAAGCAACTCCGTTTGCAGGAACAGCGCACGGGGGATGGTGGTAGTGGTGGGGGATGCAGGTTTGGGTTGCATCCTCAGAAGAAAGTTGGATGGATCATGACTGCTCCAGAGCTTACTGTATCTGGTTTCATTAGGACGAGGGAGGAAAGGGATGCTGGAGTCGCAGTGCAGACGGTTAGGGATGAAGAGGCAATGGAGGAGGATATGGTGCAGTCCTTGGAGGAGTCTGCTGACGTTCGTTCAAGAAAGAAGAGGAAAACAGATAGTTGCGGTGGCCGGAACTTTGCTCCGGCGGTGGAGTTGGATGGAGAGCTTAATCTTCGGGAGGTGACAATTTCGATTGCGCCGGATTGGGAGACTGCATTAATGGAGGCTTCAATGGCGGGAGCGGATTTTGGAAAGAAAGATAAATCAGTGGGTACGGGGATTCCGAAGTCACAGTGTGTTCCGGATTCTATGCAGTTACCTGTTAAGACTGGGACTCCACAAAATTTATTTGTGCAAAACAATGAGAGGGAATCTCTCCGTTTAATTCCGGTGGAGCCTTTATGTGTGGATGGGCCGGTTAAGGGGTTGAAGGTTTCTCGGCCCAGGACCGGAAAACAACTTGTTAATGAGTTGGGCTCCAATGGGAGTAGTAGTGCTGGGCAGGAGCTGGGTGCAGCTAGTAATAGGAAGTGTGAGGGGAAGGACGTTCCCCGTAGCGGCAAGGCAGCTAGAACTGGTTACGTGTTGCGCAAGGCTGTGGTTACTCATGTTTCTCCGAAGAAGAGTCAAGGGCGTACTCCTGATCGTCCCTCCGTGATGGGTCCGGTTTCGACCCATCCCGAGCCATGAATGTCTTGTGCTGGAACTGTCAAGGGATCGGGAACCCTTGGACAGTGAATGGACTTAAAGGGTTGGTAACCCTCAACTTTCCCGACGTGATTTTTCTCAGTGAAACAAAGTGCAAGACCCAGGAGATGGATAAGATTAGATTTCAGTTGGGTTTTCGGAATGCTTTTGCGGTTGATTGTAAGGTTGTCAAGAACCCTAATGGGAGAGTTTCTAGAGCTGGGGGCTTGTGTTTATTATGGAAAGAGGATATTGATGTCGCTCTAAGCACTTTTTCTGATAACCATATAGATGTTTTGATTGGTGGTGTGGGGGACAAGAATAGATGGAGGTTTACTGGTGTATATGGGCATTCGAAAGTGGAGCTACGACATTTGACCTGGGCTCTCATCACTAAACTTGGGTATAATAATCACTGGCCGTGGTTGATTGGTGGCGACTTCAACGAGATACTCAAGGCTTGTGAGAAAGAAGGGGGTCCTCCTAGGTGTCCCAGACAAATGGAAGCCTTTAGAAGATGTGTGGAAGGATGTAATCTTAACGACCTAAATTTTGTAGGTCCTTGCTTTACTTGGAGAGGTAAGCGTGGGGGAGACGAAATACAGGTGAGGTTGGATAGGTTCATGGCTACGAGAAGTTGGAGTGATCTTTTTCCTACCTCACGTGTCACTCATCTTAAATCCTCAAAATCAAACCACTTACCAATTCTTGTGGAGGTGCGTTCTACTATAAGGAGGAAGCGGCGGAGGAAGAGGCGCTTCCGGTTCGAAGAGCATTGGCTACAGAATGCGGAATGTGCAAATGTGGTAAAAGATGGTTGGGAGAGTGTTGCGGGCAACAACCCCTTTCAAACTATTTGTATGAAGATTGAGCAAACCAGGAAAGCTTTATGGGTTTGGAGCAATCAGAAATTCGGCCACCTCAAAGCGGAGATTGAGCATATAAGGGCCAAGCTTGCTGTTTTCTATGATAAGTCATTGTCAGCATACCCTGAGGGGGAGCGGTTGGAGTTGGAATCTAAACTCAATGACTTGCTGTATCATGAACATAATTATTGGCAGCAAAGGTCAAGGGTTATGTGGTTGACTGATGGAGACTTAAACACGAGATTCTTTCATCAAAGAGCTAGCAACAGAAAGAAAAGAAACAATATTGTTGGGTTGTTCAACAATGAAGGAGTGTGGTGTACTGAAGACTCTGATTTGGAGAAAACTGTGCTTGACTATTTCGGTAACTTATTCTCTACTAGCTCTCCTAAAAACATGGACTTGTTTACTAACCTATTCCCACAGGTGGTTACAAGCGAGATGAATGCCGAGTTAGTTAAGGAGTTTGGGGAAGAGGAAATTTTAAAGGCATTGAATCAAATGCATCCTCTGAAGGCACCAGGGCCAGACGGGTTTTCACCCATTTTCTACCAACGTTATTGGTCTGTGGTTGGTAGAGATGTCATAGCTGCTGTACGTTGTTTCCTGAATTCTGAGGATTTGCTTCGAGAAGTCAATGGCACCTATGTTACTCTGATACCTAAGGTGAAGGAGGTAGAAAACATGCAACAACTCCGTCCAATAAGCCTCTGCAACGTGATCTATAAATTGGGTTCCAAAGTGCTCGCAAACAGACTCAAACCTCTCCTCCAAGATATTATTGCTCCGAACCAAAGCGCATTTGTCCCAGGACGACAGATTTCGGATAATTCGTTGTTGGCTTTCGAGTTATCTCATTTTTTGAAGAGAAGGACTGGGGGATCACATGGTTATGGTGCTTTGAAACTCGACATGAGCAAGGCTTATGACAGAGTCGAGTGGGAATTTATTGAGGCTGTAATGCGTAGTATTGGTTTCGACCAAACTTGGATAAATTGGATTATGGGGTGTGTAAAAACAGTGTCATACTCCTTCTTATTAAATGGGGAACCTAGAGGCCATCTAATTCACTCTAGGGGCTTGAGACAAGGGGACTCCATCTCCCCGTATTTATTCTTGCTTTGCGCGGAAGGTTTGTCAAGAATGTTGTCGTGTGAAGAAGAGCAGCAAAGTTTACATGGTATAGCCATCGCCACAGGGGCTCCCTCAATAAATCATTTATTCTTCGCGGATGATTCTTTTGTCTTTATGAAGGCAGAGAGGGAGGAATGTGCAAGAGTGAAAGAGATTTTGAAGTGGTATGAAGATGCATTGGGTCAGCAGGTCAACTATCAAAAGAGTAAAATTTCTTTTTCAAAGAATGTTGATATCGTTTTTCAGGAGGAGCTTGCGGCTGTGTTTGGGGTCGAAAGGGTTGATAAACATGACAACTATCTTGGCCTCCCTACTGAAGTAAGTTATTCAAAAACAGAGGCTTTTCAATTCATTATGGAAAAAACTAGGAACAAAATGAAGAACTGGAAGGACAAGACTCTGAGTGTGGCAGGGAAGGAAGTAATGATCAAGTCTGTGGTTCAATCAGTGCCCACGTATGTTATGAGTTGCTTTGAGTTGTCGAAGCATCTTTGTCAGGAGATGCATCGCTGCATGGCAGAGTTTTGGTGGGGTGATTCAGAGAAAGGACGGAAAATTCATTGGCTTGCATGGGATAAGATGTGCATCCCAAAAGAGGAGGGAGCTAGGTTTAGGTTTTAGAAACATGGAGTATTTCAATCAAGCTCTTCTAGCGAAACAGGGTTGGAGGATACTACGACACCCTGACTCGTTGCTTAGTAAGACTTTGAAAGCTAAATATTTCCCCAATAGTGATTTTATGCATGCTTCTGTGAATCAGGGTGACTCCTATACCTGGAGGAGTTTAATGAAGGGGAAAGTGCTTTTGGAAAAAGGGTTGCGCTTTCAAGTTGGCTCGGGGACACGGATTTCTGTTTGGTTTGACCCTTGGCTCCCCAGACCGTATTCTTTTCGGCCTTACTCGAACGTGATGGAAGGACTGGAGGACTTGACGGTGGCTGACTTGATTGATCCGGACTCAAAGGACTGGATGGTAGATTGGCTGGAAGAGTTATTCTTTGCTGATGAAGTTGAAATGATTCGTAAAATCCCTCTCAGCTTGCGAAATCCAGAAGACCGGTTGATTTGGCACTTTGACAAACGTGGTTTGTACTCGGTGAAGAGTGGGTATCATGTAGCGAGATGTGTTGCCTCATTATCCTCTCATGTCTCTACGTCTAGTTCACAGGGAGATAAAGACTTGTGGAGACGAGTTTGGCACGCTAGAGTACAACCAAAGGTGCGAAACTTTGTGTGGAGACTTGTCAAGAATATTGTGCCTACAAAGGTTAATTTGTGTAGGAGGGTGAACTTGGATGATCGTATATGTCCTTTCTGCAGATGTGAGAATGAGACTACGTTGCATGTGTTTAAGGAATGCAATGTGATTGCATGCATGTGGCTTTTCAGCTCCCTTGGGCTGCGAGCTAGGAACCATGCCATTAATTCCATGAAAGAATGGGTATTGGATATGCTGGATGTCCTAAACAAAAGCCAGGTTGACATTTTCTTCATGCTACTATGGGCTATATGGTCTGAACGAAACAAATTGGTCTGGAATGGCGGTACTTTCAATCCCATGCACACCGTTACGTGGTCAATGCATTTACTGTCAGAGTACCAGCGTTGTCATCCTGAGAAAATCTCACACAAGAGCCCTAGAGGAGCTACAGCTAAATGGGTGTTTCCTCCGCGTGGGAGACTTAAAATAAATGTTGATGGTGCCTACAAGAGTAATGCAGGGAGTGGAGGAATAGGGGTAGTAGTCCGGGATGATATGGGTATTTTCCGAGGGGCTTGGTCCAGAAAGATACCTTATATGTGCTCGGCTTATCCATGGCGAAGCGGAGGCCTGTAGGGCTGGATTGCTTATGGCAATACATCAGGGTTGGAAGCAGGTGGAACTGGAAACCGACTGCTATATCCTAGTTACTGCCCTTAACCAGCAAATGGAGGATAACTCTGAGGTTAGTCGGATTCTCGATGATTGTAAGAATTATTTACATGATTTTGATTGGATTAAAGTTCGACATGTGTATCGTGAAGCAAATAGTGTGGCGAATAGGTTGGCACACTTTGCTAGTCTAGATCATGTTGTGGATCTTTTTTTAGATGAGGCTCCTGCTTTTATACAGGACGTTCTCTATGAGGATAATTGTAACGCAACTATGCTTGTTCGGGGTTCCGGTATTACGTCCCCCCCCCCCCCCCGATGCAGCAAAATTTATTTAATAATATAAATAACGGGCGTGGGGCTGAGCCTCCCAGTTAGGCTGGGTTCCAAACCCCAATTCAAAAAAAAAAAATCTTCAAGTCTTCACGAATCTTTTTAGTCTATGTTATTATTAAGAAAATAGGATTTATTAGCCAAAATAAAAAAAATTTAACGACCTTAAAAAATTAAAAAACTTTGAGAATAATTAAATCACAAAGACAACTATGACATTGACAAAATATATTTTTATTAAAAGAATAAAAAATAAAAACCCACAACCCACTCTCTTATTTCTGTGATTCTCTGCAATAACTAGGGCTGGGCACGGGCCGGGACGGGCCGAAATCTCGCTAATCCCGATCCCGGGCCCGGAATTATTAGTCGGGACGGGCCGGGACGGTTAAGGCTATTTTGAGAAGTGATCCCGACAGGCCCGAACCCGATCGGTACCGGGTCGGGACTGGGCCCAATCCGGGACAAACCCGAAAGAGAGAGGAAAAAAAAAAAAAGGAGAAGAAGAAGACAGGTTCCTGAAATTTCCTAGTTTGCATTTCTTCTTTTCCATTACTTCAACTCTGCAATCAAATGACCATTTCAAAGAGAACAAGCAATAGTCCAATCCCCCAACTGATCTTATTCAATAAATCAAGCACATTATGAAGTATGAACAACATTAAAATCTAAAAGCCTAAAACTGAAGAAGAAAAAAGACCAAACACCCATGAACTTGCCGAGCAGCGAGTAGTAGATCTTGTCGAGGGCCACCATGAGGAGCAGGAACTGGATGGCCTGGATCGGCAGGGTCAGGTCGAAGCCGTAGAGCGCCGCCTTCTCGGTCTCAGCGGCCAGGGACGACCGGGCAACGGAGAGGGAGGTGGTAGAGATTAAGGAGAGGGATTTGAGGGATTGGAGGAGGTGGGTTTTGGTGAGCTTGGGGATGGAGATTTGGACGCGGCGAGGAGGCCATTATCATGTTGGCCATGGCGAGATGAGAGCTTGAGCAGCTTCTTCTTCTTCTTCTTCTTCTTCTTCAATGGGGGATTAGATTTGGCTTAGTTTTTGTTTTGATATTTTGGATTTTTTTGAGGGTCTGTGTAATTTTTTTTGGTTACAAGGGTCTGTGTAATTTGTGTGAGTGGAAATATTGGAGAAGGGGTTATGGTTTCTAACTTTCTATGGAGAAATAGAGAACTGGGGATTATGGTTTCTATGGAGAGAACCAGAAAATGGCTGAATGAGAGAGAATGGGGAGATCGGGTTTAGGTGTGTAGAATGGGCTGAAACAAATTGTGATCAAGTGTCGTGGAGTACATGTTAAACCTTAGACTTGACTACATGGACCAATTACACTAAGCCACATTGAATAAATAATGGAAGATTTTATTTATTTAATAATTCGGTACGGGACGGGATCTAACGGGATTTATTGGGCTGGTCCCGATCCCGGGCCCGTTTCTCTCGGGACGGTACGGGACGGGCCCAAACAGTAAAATTTTGATTTTAATCCCGGCCCGTCCCGGCACTTTTCGGGCCGGTTTCGGTACGGTATCGGGCTTTCGGTTTTAGGTGCCCAGCCCTAGCAATAACCATTCTCTTTTCTATTCTCTGAAAAAAAAAAATATATATTTGCATGTGTGGAGAAAGGACTTTACTACACTAAGCAAATTACTAACCTTTATATTAAAATAAAATAAAATAAAAATTATAAACCTGTTTAAGGATATCTCTATTTGTGTTTGGCCCAAACTCTAGGTTACTTAACCTAGTGGTAATAGGGTTAAATTAGAAGGATCTAGATTCTTATTCAATGTACGATTGAGATTCTATGCATTGTAATCCTCTATATAAAGAGGCCCCTATTATCAATGAGAATATACAGCAAATTTCTCTCAATTTCAGTTTCTCTACAACACGTTATCAGCACGAAGCCCTAACCCTGAAAACCCTAATTTCGTAACCTTCAAAATCCTGCAACCACCGCCTCACATATCGAAGCCCTATTCCCAAGGAGCCCAGAACCGGCGGCGGAACCACCGGAACCGGCCGGAAAACCCCTGAACCGGCCATCGGAAAATTCAGACGGGCCCCTGCCTTGTGCCTGCCCTGAGCCTGCCCTCTGCGCATCTGCCGAGTCGCTGCCGAGCCCTGCGCACCCCTGTGCCTCCACTTGCTGACAGCCCTGCCGAGATCTGCCGAGTGCTGTCGACATCTGCCGAGAAGCCCCTCGCGCATCTGCCGAGTACTGCGCACCCGTGTGCCTGCTTCTGCCGACTGCTGCCGACAGCCCCGCACAGGCCCCTGCCGAGACCTGCCGACAGCCCCTGCTAGCCACCTGCCGAGACCTGCCGACAACCCTTGCACGAGCCCTGCATAGCCTCCGCATAGCTTCTGCACAGCCCCTGCAAGTCACATGCAGCAGCCCCGCACAAGCCCTGCAGCAGCCCTGCACCAACCTACTTAGCTCCGGCCACCAGTTTCCGGCCACTTTTCCGGCGACCCCTGACGACCTTTTTCCTGCCATCTTCAAAGACTTTTCCGGTCAAGATTTCCGGCTATTTTTCAAGGTAAACTTTTCTAAAAGTTCCCGTTTTTGAAGTTTTTCAATTTCTTCTTCTTTTCTCGGGGACTTCCAACATCCCTTCTTCTACCCCCCTTTCTTCTTCATAGGGGAGACCAAAAGCCGAACTGTGGGGGTTCGTGCGCACTCCAAGCTTGGAGCTTGTAGAGTCCTCCAAACTTAAGGGTTTGTTGAGAAGAAAACGATCGACCACACACATCATTGTTTCGATCTAATCCAACCCCTCTTGGAATCGAATTTCTTGGAAGCGACTACGCTCGGAAATTCCTAATTTCTTGGAAGCAACTACGCTCAGAAATTTTATATGTTTTCGTGGTAGCTTTTCACGCTCCGAAACTAACCCTAATTTCTTGTTCTCTTTCAGGATGAGTAACCTGAACAAATTGGACTTTGCTCCATTGGGAACAACTGGCTCTGAATATCACAGGTGGGTTCGTGATGTCCGCCAGCATCTCAAGGCCGATGGAATCCTGGATACGATTCTCGAGCCTAGCCAGGACGTGCTAACTGTTGAGCAAGCTCAAGCTTTGGAAGCAAATAGAGCAGCCTTAGAGGGAAATAAGGCAAAAGCCATCATCCTAATGACTCGTCATATGGATGATTCGCTCCAGTACGAGTGTATGAATGAAGAAGACCCCAGAAGGCTGTGGGTCTCACTCGAAGAAAGATTTGGCAACGTCTGTGACTCCTTCCTTGCTTCCTGACCTAGAAGTGAGATGGCATAGCCTCCGCTCCTATGATTTCAAGTCAGTTCTTGACTATAACTCGGAAGCACTTCACATTAAATTCTTAATGGAATTCTGTGGTAAAGAGATCACAAATGCGATGTTGATTGAGAAGACTCTCTCTACCTTCCCCGTTTCTGCATGAATGGTTTCTAAGAACTATCGAATTGATGTTACTGCAGGACGGATCACAAGGTTTCATGAGCTCATTGGAGCTATGAATGTCACTGAAAAGTATGACAACATCCTTGTGAAGAACTATAATTCGAGATCCGTGGAAATAGAGCATATTCCGGAATCCAATTATAGTCGTGCCCCTAAGAAACGGCGCCAAGAGCGAAACCCTAACCTTAGGGATACTTCTGGACGTTCTGGTCCATATAATCGCTCTACTTGGGAAGGTAACCGCCAATATATGTGA
Source organism: Rosa rugosa (assembly GCF_958449725.1). NCBI lineage: Eukaryota > Viridiplantae > Streptophyta > Magnoliopsida > Rosales > Rosaceae > Rosa > Rosa rugosa. Next base: position 8,552,368 of record NC_084822.1, read on the forward strand.
ACACGGAACCAAAGAGGTCAACGTGGAAAAAGAGAGAGAGGCAACGCCTCTGGCCATGTTGGTGGCGCCACCAACACTAAGAGCCATCTAAATGACGCTTTCAAAGCGCCTCAATCAATGGAGTTTGAGCAAAGAGATGTATGTTCTCAATGTGGAGTGTCTGATCATTGGGCACACATTTGTAGAGCTCGTGAAGAACTTGCCACCGCCTACAAAGCATATTTGTGAAGCAAGAGAAGCTCACTATGTAGAACAAGAAGATCAAGAAGATGATCTAGAGTGAAGGGTTGAAGACTACGAATCTGGCTGGGATCAATAGATCGCCAATTCTGTTTAAGTCTTTATTTTCCAAGAGATGTAGGCAATTGCCATATTATTTTTGTAGTAGATGCCTATGGTTTAGTCTTTCTTCAAAGTAGGCGTACTCAATGTAAATGTGATGTCTAGGAAGGTTTTGAGATAAGTGGTTGTTTCTACTGAAGAATACGGAACGGGACTAAGTGTGGATCATGATGGGGAGAGAGAGATAGAGAGACACAAACATGTATAGTGGTTCACCTTGCCCTTGAGGCAAGGCTACGTCCACTTAGATATTTCTACTATGAGTGAGGCCAAGTAGCCTTTGTTGTGATACAAGTGTGGGGAGAATGGATCCATCCCTTCTAAGAAGGGGAGGACTTCCCTTTATAGCTAAGGGAAGTCCTCATCTATTCTATATTTCCGATGTGGGATACAATGTACATATTGCTTCTCTTGAAGCCTCTTGGAGAGCATGGGAGGGTGGCCTTCCTATGAGGTACCGACCGACTTCCACCATAGCGAGGTAGCTCGGGTGTCGGAGTACCGGATGCATGTTGTAGGCGGGACTAGCTATGCCGCGGGGCCCACCTAAGAGGTCGTTGCTTATGCTTGGCGGTATGTAGTATAAGTGATATCAACAGTGGTAATTAAGCGAGCTTTGCTCCACCGACATCTCCCTACTCACCTGGTCACATTTGCGTTGGAATTACCGAAAGAAGTTAGACGACTACCATTGTTTTGCATTAGCTAAGCATTTGGATTAGATTCTCCTAATGGTTAAGAGACAATGATGTACTCCGTTGGCTTATGAATAAAATTTTGAGTTCTTTTTCTTTATGACTCCATTTTGATTCATGAGCATGTTACTTTGTGACTACGATGGCTGGGCCATCAGTATTAATTCAAGGACATGGAATAGCCCAAGTTCTCTTTGCCAAATGGCACCTTGATTAATGTCACAGAAACTCTCTACGCTCCTAGGGCAACTCGCACCTATGGATAGCCAACGGATTCCATGTGAAAACGCATGTAGAGAACAGAAATGAGTTCCTTTGCAATGCCTCTAATGATTGCGAACGAAGGCGCATCTTAGAGAAGTTTATGTGTCTCTCTAGTGGACTCTATGTCACTATTTGAGCTATTAAATCCAATAAAGTTATGAGAGAAGATCTCTTGGATTTAGACACATATTGGCTTTGTCTCGACAGGATAAGTCACCCTGGTCATGATATGATGATCCGTCTACTAAAGACTTCGCATGGACACCCTCGAGCGAAATGAAGCAAGAATCAAAAATTGGTTCCTGGACTTAGCAAGACCGCAACAATTGCAGCATCTGGCGCTGCAGCTGTCTTGGAGCGCCATATGGCCGCCCAAGTCCCTTGTGACAACGCCATATATGGCGCTACCCATGGCCATGACGCCATGGATGTCAATCCCCATGGTTATAACGCCATGGATGCCACTTCCCATGGTCATGACACCATGATGGGTGATGTAGTCACAAACTTTGCTTCAATATGCGTTTCAAACGCTCAGGCCCAACCAAAACTCTCCTTGGTTGCTTCTAAGGCCTCTCGCTCATTTTACAAAGCCACTTCCTTAGGAAAATTAGGACTGAGACCGTCCTATGCAAAGGATATGAAAATACTCATTATGTTCTTACATAGAATCCTTAGTGATTCTGTGGACTAATTCCACCAACTTGCGGACGTTTAAATATCTCATGATGTTGGTTGATATGCAAACACGCTGGTCATGTGTTGTGCCATTGTCCACTTGTAATGCTGCTTATGAAACACTCCTAGCACACATCATATGACAACGGGCTCACTCCTCGAATCATCCTATTCAGTCAATTGGATTTGACTATGCTAGTGAGTTTACATCGAAGACTTTCGATGGATATTGCAATGGGACTGATGTTGGACATCATATTCTCATGTACACACCCAAATGGTCTCGCGGAAACGACTACGATGGTAGTCAGGACATTGGAAATGCGCCCCAATCTCCTTATCCGCTTGGGGTGATGCAATATCGCATGCAGCAATGCTAATTCGTCTATGACCCACCGCCACTCAATCTACCTCTGCGTTACAGCTAGTGACTGGGTACAAATATCGTACTTACGCATATTTGAGTGTGCCATTTATGTGCCAATTGCGCCGCCACAGCGCTCTATAATGGGTCCTTACAGACGAATGAGCAACTCAGTTGGATTTGAGACTCCAACAATCGTCCGCCACTTAATGCCCTTGCATGGCGATCTCCTTACCGCTAGATTTGCGGATGTCACTTTGATGAGACAGTCTTCCCGTCGTTAGGGGGAGATAAGAACACAGATGTTCAGCAGGAACGACAGGAATTGTCGTGGCCTGTCCCCACTATGTCTCATCTCGATCTCTACTAAAGTGACGAGATCACACAAATATGCTGCAAACACGCCCGCAAGGATGGAAGTCCCTACGAGAGGACGTAGCGCCACCCTACACAGAGGTAGGCATGGCGCCAATGCCAAAGAGAGTGGTGCTCTGGCGTTATAGGCCATGGCCCCAGCTAGGATGCGTGGGAGGCCCGTGAGTTCGAATGATACTTTGGCACATTCCAACCCTTTGATCATCGACACTCAAAATCCGTCTCATGAGAATCTTCCGGGTTATGGTTATCGTTGGGGGACGCCTCAACGTTAGAACCCTATTCCTGAGAATATAGAGCTCTATGAAAATTACACTAGTGTACATGAGACGTGGGATAAAAACTCCATCATAATTGATGATGTAGTCACGCATTTCGTTGCACATGAGTTTGTTGAGTCCGATGATATCGAACCACGCTCCGTTGATGAATGAATGCCAACGTAGAGAGATTTGGCCCAAATGGAAAGATGCGATCCAGGTTAAGATGGATTCTCTAACGAAGAGGAAGGTTTTCTGAGCTAGTGATGCCAACACCTCCTGACATAAAACCTATTGACTAATGGGTCTTCGTTAAAAAGCGTGATGAGAAAAAGAGATGGCAATCTCGCCTTATGGCGCAAGGCTTCTCACAAAACGCCCTGGAATCGACTACGATGAGACATATTCTCTCGTAATGGATGTCATTGCACTCCACTACCTTGTCAGTTTGGTAGTTTCCGAATAACTGAACATGCAGCTTACAAATGTGGTCACTACGTATCTTTATGGGGATCTAGATACGGAATATACATGAAGGTTCATGGTGAACTTCATTTACCCAAGTCAAGTGGTTCTAGACCACGGAGCGCGTTTACAAAGAGGTTGAAACGCTCACTAAAGTGACTACTTGATTGGGAAGGGATATGCCCACGCGTTTCCATAACAAGTTTAGGATTCTATCGCGGTTCATGTTGGACATGATCTTCATTAGAAGCCCTTAAAGAGTTAAGGGAAACCGCTGAACATTAGAAATCCGAGTTTGAGATGAAGGATTTTGGGAGAACACGATTATGTCTCGGTTTGGAACTTGAGCATCGTGTTGATAGATGCTTAGGCATTTTGACAAGGTCAAGCCTTCAAGCACCCCCATGATCGTTCGTAGTCTTGATCCTGAAAAGAATCCTCTTTGTCAAAAGGATGATGACGAAGATGTGCTAGAGGCAGAAGTGCCTTACTTGAGTACAATAGGCGCATTATTGTACTTAGTTAAATGCACAAGACCGGACATCTCATTTGCAGTAAGCTTGTTAACTAAGATATAGCTTTGCGCCAGCGCGACGCCATTAGGATTGGTGTAAAAGATATATTTCAGTACTTGAGATGTACGATTGATATGGGCTTGTTCTATCCCTACAGAGAGATGATGGATTCGGACCCATCACACACCAGGAACGCCGCCAACACTGGCCTGCGTCCCCTCTCCCCATCCCAAAACGAAGTTATTGTTTTGGAAGGTTTGCTGATGCTGGGTATCTCTCTGACCCACACAAAGGTCATTCCCAAACTGGTTAAGTGTTCACCATGGGTAAAGACTGCGATATCTTGGAGGTCTACAGAATAGACCCTAGTCGCTATATCTTCGGACCATGCAGAGACTATTTCTCTTCACGAAGAGATTCGTGAATGTATATGGATTGGATCCATAATTACGCATGTTCGAACAATTGTGGTTTGAAGTCTACCATAGATGAGCCTACGAGCATTTAGGATAATGCAGCTTGTTTTGAACAAATGAAGCAAGGCTACATCAAAGAGACAACACCAAGCTTAATCAGCAACAACAGACTCTCCTCAAGATCAAAGTGAACTAGGTTCAATCTGAGGACAGAGTGGCAGACTTGCTCACTAAGTCATTGCCTAAATTCCACTTTCGAGAGACATGTTGGTAGCATCGTTTGCGGAAGTTACCCGAACTCCCATGACCGTAGTCATCAGGGGGAGATGCAGACATCAGGGGGAGATGTCTACATGTATGGTCTCGAAACGTGAAGGGTGTGTTGTGCTCTTTTTCCCCTTCGACTGAGGTTATTTTTGTCCCACTGGGTTTTTGTTACTCGGCAATGTTTTTAACGAGGCAACGAGAGAAGCACCGCGTTTGGACAACACAAGGGGGAGTGTTTAAGGATATCTCTATTTGTGTTTGGCCCAAACTCTAGGTTACTTAACCTAGTGGTAATAGGGTTAAATTAGAAGGATCTAGATTCCTATTCAATGTACGATTACTTTCCTTGTACGATTGAGATTCTATGCATTGTAATCCTCTATATAAAGAGGCCCCTATTATCAATGAGAATATACAGCAAATTCCTCTCAATTTCAGTTTCTCTACAACAAAACCATAGTTATAACAATAATAGATCATCGGTGAGTCGTGACCTATTGATTAGCTAACCTAACTAACACCGTAGAGGTCATGTGTTCAAATCTCACTAACATTTGGGTGGGGTGGGAAAAAAAAAATAGTTCAAAATTGTAATTGGTTTTAATGATTCACAAACCATATTGTTGTCACGGTGACAACATTATGGACTAAAGGTACATGCGCACCAAAGAGGGGACAATCTTTTACCAAAGTGATCAATAATTGGAATTGAAAAGAGTTAAAACAAAAGAAAAAGTCATGAGTTATTTTTTATCAAACATTATAAGGAATGAACATAGTTTTACAAAGTTGTTCCTGGTGATGTACCTTGGTGTCGTTTTTTGATTATTCTCACTATATACCTAATATTGTAACATAGGAGTGGAGTCCACTATTCTGAGTGAGATTTTTAGTAAGTTATGTAAGGCTTCAAATTTATGAGTTTTGTAAAATTATGGAGCAACATTGTAGAATTCATCGATGAATGGAGTTGTGATGCCACTATGCAATTAATTAAGAGAAAAAGTACCTGTGTACTAAATGAATTTATACAACACGTCAGGTTTGTGGATCTGCCACTGCAATACATGGAAGGTAACTGCATGAGAGTCCTTGTGAAATCTGGGATGAACAACAAAGAGCTAGAATGCAAAGATCAAATAATCAGTTTAGTCTCTCTACATCCATGGCCCTTGCCCAACAGATGAATCAAAAGTATTGATCATCTGGTCTTAGATTTTATTTAATTTTTATCTAATTTCTCAAAAAGTTGACACTTGCATCCAAAGACATCGACATTCTCCTCCACTTGAGCTTCGAATACTTGAGGCTCTTAAATTACGGGTCCTAATTCCTCTAGTTTAATTAAAACGAACTGAAGAGTGTACTATACACAAAATGGTGAAGACCTTTTGTCTGATCGGAACGAGGTTAAGATCGGTTGGAGTTTCAATGATGTTAGACTTTTGCTATCAAATTATGTATGTCTATTCAAATCAGGGTGGGTGATATGCCTCGACACCAGCACTAGGTTTGTATAATGACTATAATCAAACTTGGGGAGAATCACCGTTATAAACATATTGGTTGAGAAATTTTCTAATCGAACCATTATGGTGCTTACCATTTTTTTGGTCGGAGGCCAAGTCCATTATATTCTTTCTAATTAAAAACTCTCATAATGAAAAACACCAAGTCCATTGTATTCCATACTAAAAAAAAAAAAAAAAAAGTCCATTATATTTTTTCTAGAGAGTTTTTTTTTTTTAAATTAATAGACAATTATGCGATATTAATTTCAGGTCCTTGACTTAAAGCACTAAAATAAGCAAAAGTTATTCCACTCACAGATTTTTGTTCTCACTATCTCTCTCCAGACGACTTTCTCTCTCTCTCTCTGTTCCCGTCGACGACTCTCTCACCGGCGACGGCTCGAAGACATGCACCTAGCCGCTCAGGCCGGAGTCTGGTACGTCATGGAGAACCTCTGCTCAGTCCACAGCAACATCGCCGGCCTCGTTACTCTTCTCGAGGCATGTAAATCGGCCAATCCTCCCCCGTCGATTGTGTGGGCCTCGCCGGCCTTCTTCGTCTCTGCGTAGAGGCTTGCCAGTCCAATCGGATTCTGAGAACAGGATCTTGTCATTTAAGCGGTAAACGGAGCACCACCCTCTACGATGTGGTGGACTGTCGATCAAAACAACGTGGACAGCGCAGACATATCCGGCTCTTCGTAGCGGGGGACAGTGCCGGCGCGAACCTGGCCTGCCACGCGGCCTTGTTTTGATGGGAACCGGTCTTTCCGATAATGACGACGGCGAGGATCCCTCAGCTGCATGCCTGCAACCAAGATCTGACCTGATTTCTGGTGGGTTTGCTCCAATTTGGTGCCGAGATCATTTATGGGTGCCCAAATCAGCTTTTTTTTTTTTTTTTTTTTTTAGACTGTGGCCAGAAAGCCATAAATCCAAGAAGGAAAAAAAAGAAAGTTGTATTGCGAGGCAATAGACTTTTTGAATTGATGTAATCTCCTCTTTTTTTTTTTCTTCAATCAAAGTTTTATTTATCTAATTTTAAGAAGATTAGTTCCCATTTCGGTGATCGAAACGTCTATTGGGGGGAAATGTATGTCTATTGGGGGGCAATAGACGTGTATTAAGGGGCAATAGACGTCTATTGGGGGGCAATAAACCTCTACTGCCTCTCTATTGGGGGGTAATATTAGACGTCTATTGAAGGCAATAAACATTTCCGGTGACCTATGAGATCTCCGACGACCTCTTTGGGGATCTCCGGCGAGGTTTTCAGGAAAGTCCAGTCAGCGGCGGCAGGTGACGGGAATCCGGCGAAAGTTGGCCGGTGGCCGGAGTCCGACGATCGGTGACGGGGCTCCAGCGAAGTCTCCTATGGTTTCTCTCTCTTCCATTCTCTCTCTCTCTCTCTCTCTCTCTCTCTCTCTCTCTCTCTCTCTCTCTCTCTCTCTCTCTCTCTCTCTCTCTCTCTCTCAGTAACACATGGGTGAGGGTAAAATAGTATTACAAAAATAAAAAAACAAACAAAAAAATAAAAATTTATGGGGTATTAGGGAAGACTTCCTTAGAGTGTTTTGGGTAAGGGGGGATTAAAAAAACTTAATGGGGTAAGTGGGAAAAAAATCTCTAGAAATGGGGTAAATGGACAAAAACCCTTTAATTTCTCTACAAGATGATGCATCAGCCAGGATAAATTTTTCCATACTACGGTCACACCACTTCATTCGTGTGACGTTCCTATAAAACAATGACACGTGGACCCTTACTGTTTAGTCATCTATATCTTTTTTGCTGTCTTACGGCACGTTTTCTTCTATATCTTTCTCTATTAATGCAAATCTTGAATGACTGAAACACCAAGCTCTTCTACTTCCAGCATGGTTCTTCTACTGTTCTTAACTCTTCCATTAGTCTTTATTTTAGAAACCTTTTGCTCTCCATGAACACCACATTTCTATCAATTGTTAATCTAAAGGTCCATAAATGGGTCTGCATCGAGGTGTAAATTACTTGTGATTGTAGAAGATGATGGGATCTGCTAAGACAAATTTTTAAATCCACCAAAGCCGTGTTTTAATTCCCGGTGGGTGGGTTGGGGTCGGTTGATCACTATGGCCATGAGTTGAAGTGATCCAATTCATGCTGATGTTGTTCTCCAAATCGTCGCTTATGAGGCTGGAGATTTCTCCCATGTTTATATGGAAGAATTAGTTTGATTTTCAAGTAAAAGCTGCCGACTGTTTTGGGCTCAAACACCGACCATGGGGTTTTCCCAAATATAGTTAGGGTTTTTTGCACCAACAGTGTCTGGAGACTTGGGCGACTGACAATATGATACCCGAACTTACAAAGTTATCAAAATAATACCCAGACTCAATTTTTCTAATCAACGTAGTACCCATGGCCATTTTCCGTCAAGGAGCCGTTAACTTTACCACGTGTGACGCACGTGAGTCGCAAAATGAGGGCAAAGGACTAATTTACCCTTTATTTGACATTTTACTTATTATTAATAATATATACCTATTTACTGTTTTTTTTATCCTCTTCACCTCTCGTCTTCTTCCTCTGCACTCTCGCCCAGTCCCCCTCCCTTCAACTTCCTCTCTTCAACTTTTTCTTTTGATCTGACCAAGAGTTTTAGTGACGCACAAATGGATCAAAGAAGTAAGACCCTTTTCTTGCCTCCTCTCTTTCCCAATTTCTGCTTTCAGCTCTTCAATTCTGACCCAAGACGAGTTGAAGAAAATCGCCGCCTACAAGGTCGTCGAGTCCGGCATGATCTTCGGTCTCGGCTCCGGCTCCATCGTCAAACACACTGTGGATCGCTTGGGCGAGCTTTTACAACCGGGAAAAGTTCACAACATCATCGGAATTTCCGAGAACACCCACCAACAAGTCATCTCTCTTAGAATTTCATTATCCAACCTCGATGACTACCCGATCCTCGATCTCGCTATCGATGGTGCCAACGAAGTGGATCCCCATCTCAACCTAGTCAAAGGCCGCTGCGGGTTAGAAATTCGTGATGGGTTCAAGAACATGAACGAATCAAGGATTGCTGAAATTTTCTTCTTTTGCTTTTTAGCCGGGTTCAAGAACATAAATATGATGAATTTCTGGGTTCAAGTGTTGCAATCTAGTTGTTTTCTTGTCCTTTGAATCTCGAATGTTTGTTTTTGTGTCTAATCGTGATGCTGGGGGTGTCTAGCCTTGATAATTTGGATGATAGCCTGAAAGGGGAAGGTTTTGGAATTGGAGGAAGAGTTGGACTCTGAATTTGTTAGTGTCCTCAGGTCCTTGGGGTTGGATGTGGAGATAAGATCAAAAGAATCAATTGAGCAAACTTTGCCCTCAGAAGTCAAGACCAGGTTTTTTTCTGCTGGGTTCAAGAACATGAATGAATCAACATTGTTGTGATTCTTTTTTTTGCTGGGTTCAAGAACATGAAGATGAAGAATTGTTGGGTTCAAGTGTTACCAACATGAATCTGCTGATGTGGTAGCCTTTAATGGAATTATAGCAGATCTGTTGATCAAATTTACTTGATTTTGTTGTTTGAGTTTGTACTGTTGATCAAATTTTCTTCTTTTTTTGTTCTTTAAGTTTGTATCAATTGATTGGAACTCTAGAGAGAGAAAGATGGCATCAATCGCATCATAATGGTTTGCTGGGTTTAAGAAGATGAACTTGAATGGGTTACGTTGATGTTCTTGTTGCTGGGATTCGTTTTGTTTTGGTTGCTTTTTTGCTGCATTTAAGATGATGAACATGGTTGATCAAAAAAAAAAAAAAAAAAAGATGATGAACATGGAGTTTCGGGAGGAGAGAGAAAAACCAATTATTTTTAATTTTTAATTTATTTATTTAGGGTTTGATGGAGTGAAAAAGTCTTTTTTGCCCTCATTTTGTGACTCACGTGCGTCACACGTGATCAAGATTAACGGCTCCTTGACTGAAAATGACCGTGGGTACTACGTTGATAAGAAAAATTGAGTCTGGGTATTACTTTGATAACTTTGTAAGTTCGGGTATCATATTGTCAGTCACCCAACTCTCCAGATACTGTTGGTGCAAAAAACCCATATAGTTATGACCTAATGATCGATGGAAAAAACATTCATCCATCATTGAATTAATTAGATAACAAAATATAACATGTTTGCTGGGCAGAGTTGCAGACTTCGTTGATAGGCATGCAATGGAAGAATAGGAGTACAAATGTAGACGACAAAAGAAAAAAGAAAAAAAAATTTGATGGCAAAAGTGAAAACGTTAGGTGACTACACTTAGGTTTCCACGTGTCGTTTTATTATAGGGACGTCACACAAATGAGATGGTGTGACCGTAGTATGGAAAAATTTCTCGTACCGGAATATGAATTGGTTCATATATCAATGGTTCTGTGAGAACTGAATTGGTTTTCATATCAAAATACAAAAGTTCTTTTTTTCTTTGATATTTTGGTGATCCGTAAATTAAGCAAAGGATACAATCTGATATATATAAGAATAGATTGTGATACATTAATCATTTGAGTAACAACATTTAGCTTCAGATGTAAATTAATTAATGAACTTACATAAAACTGAATGAAATATTTCATATTCCGACACTTATGTAAGATTAGAGAAAATTTCATTTGATGAGAATACATATCACTAATTACAGTGTAACTGATTACACGCATTTTTATACGTGTAATTATATCTAAAATACTAGAATTAAGCTAATCCTCAAGTTAATTAATATATAGTTAATCTATTTTTATTTATTTGTAGGTAATAAGTGGAGTTACGGAAATTGCGAGAAAACAAAGCGAAAATGGAGCAATCTGGAGTTTGGATAGAAGAATGAAATAGTCACTGCGGGTCAACCGTGATCAATGCTATCAAGGGAGCGAAATCTAATTGCTTCCGATAATATATGCGGAAATGCAATGAAAAGAGAGAAGAAGAAGAAGAAACAATTATATTAATTAATCATTTGATGATTAATTATGCATGATTGCATGCCATAATCACGTGCAGCAATTAAACAATCTTTGTTTAATGGGTTTTTGTCAATTTACCCCATTTTTAGATATTTTTTTCTCATTTACCCCATTAAGTTTTTTTAATTCACTCTTACCCAAAACACTCTAAGGAAGTATTCCCTAATACCCCATTAAGATTTTTTTTTTGTTTTTTAATTTTTTTAATACCATTTTGCCCTCACCCCTTTGAAACTTAGAGAGAGAAACCATAGGAGACTTCGCCGGAGCCCGGTCACCGGCCACCAGAATCAGGCAAACTTTCGCCGGATTCTGATCATCGGCCACTGCCCACCGGAATTTGCTGAAAATCTCACCGGAAAGGTTTTTTTGCCCCCAATAGACATCTATTGCCCCCTAATAGAGGGGTTATTGCCCCCCAATAGACGTCTATTGCACCTTAATAAACGTCTATTGCCCCTAATAGACGACTATCAGTCATGTATTGCCCCCAATAGACGTCTATTGCCCCCCAATAGGACTTTCAGTCGCCAGAATGGGAACTAATCTCCCTAAATTTAGACAAATAAAACTTTGATTACAGAAGAAAAAAACAAGAAGATTACATCAATTCAAAACGTCTATTGCTCCCCAATAGCCGTCTATTGCCCCCCAATAGACGTCTATAGTTTTTTTTTCTGAACACCACTGCAATGAAAATAACTACCTCAAACCTCTCTTCCGCCACCGCCTCCTTTATCAACCTCTTTTTTCTTTTTTTGTCAAACCTTCATCAACATAATAAAGAACAAAGGGATTAAAGGGCATTCCTGGAAGCCATTAACTAGGAAGCTGCTTGTTTCAATTAAGAAGCTTCCCAAATTGTATGCCCGTGGTTAGAATCCTAAAAACCATAATCGATTTCAATGGAAAATGAGAAGCCAAAATAGTCTCGGGAAGTGCATAGTATTAAATACCAAAGTGACATATTTGGCTTGTACCAAAAAAAAGAAAAATAAAAAAGTGACATATATGGCAGGTGTCTCTTGTATAACTACTGGTCTTCTGCATGCACTACCAAACCACTGATCAAAACCCCAAACAACAAAACAATCACACCTAAGAACCAGTTGCAAAATTGCAAAAGTGAAAAAGCAAATCGAGTCATATCTATAAATATGAAACCTTTATCATCATCATCAGCTTGATCAGGAGCACCAAAAACACCATTTATGCATTCCCGACTGAAGCGAAACCTTAATTAATAACCAGTCCCAAATTTAATTACCAGGAAATGGAATGCGAAGGTCGAGAGCGCAAAGAGCACGATCCTCCAGGTAGTTTCTCCGGCCTTGTCGCACGGCGGTTTGGCAATGCCGGAGGGAATCGACGTGCTTCCGGCCTAAACAAAGAGCTAGGGTTGTATTTGGATGTGAGTCAAGTCGGGTTTACCGACGAGTACGTCGAGGATGAGAGATGAGAGAGAGACCGAGATATGAAATAGGAGAGAGATAGGGGAATAAACAATTTGGTTAAGGGTAAAATTGTTATTTTGCCTCAAATTGGGTTAGTGGGAATACAAATTTATTACTGGAGTAAGTGGAACAATTTTGGCTGATTTTGATGCTTTGGATCAAGGACCCTTATTTAATTGGCTTGAGTCATTTGGCAGCCATCCATTAATTCATTTCCCTTTGTTTTGATGGCAGCCCAAGACCAATTAAATCCTCATCTTTTCCCCTTCGACAACAGCCACGTGCCCTCTATTTCATTCCTTTCTTCTCTCTTTTAAAAACCCACCGTGCATTATTTTGTTCTTTCCTTCTTAACTGGCACGTGCACCCTACTCTCCTCATCTCTTCACATAATTGCAGCCATATATATATATATATATATATATATATATATCTATTCTCTCTGACCTCACCCTACCAGCGCCGCAGACCCCCAGATCCATATTCTCCATCGTCTCCTCCAACATAGCCGCAACCCACCTCCCTCTCTAGTCTCCTATTTCTCTCACTTTCCAATACCATTCTCAACCATTTTTCTCAAGAAATATTAAGGAAAAATTAATGGGCTCTTACTCTATATCATCAATGATTCATCACCACAAAGGGATTTTGACTTGGTAAAGAGTAGGGACTTAATTTCAAGTTGGGTTCATGTTTGCCTATAGCAAATTGTGAGCTTAGCTTGTGTTCCCTCTCCCCTCTATCATTTCTCTTAATTTCTTATGTATTTGATGATGTATTTGATAATAGGTTGTTAGTAGTTCAATTTTGGGAGTTAGGGTTGTGAAACCCTAACTCATCTTGTATAAATATTGATGCTTTACTTTTAATAAATGCAATTTCTATTGTGTATGCTTTAAATCCGAATTTATTGGTCATTAGAAGCATGTTTCTAGGCTTTGTCAACCTTTGAAATTATGTTGTGGGCAATTGTGATGAATAGATTGATAAATTGACAACTTATTAATCTTGTGGCATCTAGGATTTAAGTGTGGTGACCATTATCTAGCTTAATTGTAGCTAAGCTTGCTTGGGTCTCTATTATCTTGCTCTCTAGGCCTCTAATTTTGGATATTGCGGTCTTAACCGGCGTAATGCCCAAATTAGAGAGTTGATTGTGGCCTTAACCAGCATAGTCAAAACACCGAAAGGATAATTGGTTTAGTAGCCTTAACCGGTACTAGATATGAGACTCGACACATATATGAAATGCATGCATTTGTGAAATTGGCATCGATATTTACAAGATAGTTAGTGTGAATCACCCGACACTCCCATGTTCCCATTAATTTGAAAATCCAAATTTAATTTCTTGCTTGATAATTAGTTGTTTGCTTTTATTTTAGTTTGCATTTAAAATTCCCAATTCAAAACTCCCAAACAAAATTCCACATTCCATTGTGCATAACTCATTTGGGCTACAAATTAGTGGCTTTGACGCTAAGCCGAGCATTGCCGAGGCTTGGTGCCTTGTGAATATTATTTTACTTTATTTTATTTTTATTTTTCATTGTATGCTTTCGAGTGATTCTAGCGCCAATTACCTCGGTTAGGTCCAACGCTTAATCCACAAGGTACAATAATCAAGGTTTTAATACTTCCATTACTTGACAACGATTCGTACGCTTGCGAGAGTTTATGAGTCAAGTTAAGTCAGTAACCGCTACACTGAGAATCATGAAAACGAGACGGAAACCTGTACTCCATAATTACTCGGTAGGAAAAGGAAGATAATGATGAAACAGTTACTTATTAATTACACAGCTAAGAAAGGAGTTGTTCGAAGTTGAAGTTGTTAATAAAGGTACGTTTTTGACCAAAAAATATAAATTATGGTACGTTATATTAGATTACTGCTAATGGATGAGAGTATTTGTCATAATTCCTTGAGGTTGTATCTGCTAGTTATGACGTTTTTTTTTACCTTCCTTCATATTCCTGATGCATGTAAACTGCATAAATAGTTATTGTTGTTAGTGATAACACATATTGAGAAGAAAATTTTACTTTCAAAAGAAAAGGAGAATTGAAGATCCAGAAGAATACAACACTTAATTAGCTAGCCATGGCTATGAGGTTATCTGGTTTCATGCTCATGCTCTTCCTGATCTTTTCGAATGCAACTTCGTACAAGTGTAAGTCTCTCATACTCCTCTGTAATTTATTTAAGCATGAATCATTTTCAAATTTGCAGTGATAGAGATGTAATTAAAGTCTGATGAATATTGCAGATGTTGACCCAAGAACGAACATATGTTATAGGGGACACAAAGATGGTCCAAAAACTTTATGTATGAAACAATGGGTCACTGGATTTGCATTCTGTATAGAAGAGTGCAAGAAAATGGGTTACCCTGCCCCTCGAGGCGCATGCAGTTTGGGATTTTTCGGTTTAGGGGACAGATGTTTATGCATGAAATCTGTACCTTGTGAAGACCTTTAAAGTTGGAAGAAATTGTTAAAATTAACTCAAGTAGAGAGGAACATGGGAAATTCTAGTGTACTGGTGGGTATCTCATACCCACATTTACAAAAGTGAGAACAAATTTTGTTGTCAAAATTGTAATTTGAGTCTTACTTTGTGTAATCTTAGTTCTAATAATGATAATTACACCTCTTACGACATTTTACAAGTTTTTGAACAAATTCGTTGTCAATGTTGTAATCTTAGTTCTAATAATGGTAATTACACCTCTTACGACATTTTTACAAGCTTTTGAACAAATTCGTTGTCAATGTTGTAATTTTTGTTTAACTATATGTAAATAGTGTAAATGAATATGGTAACTTTTGTTCTCAATGTTGTAATTTTGGTTCAAATACTTGTAAATTTTTGTTCAAATAGTTGTAAATGAGGATATCTCATACCCACCAGTACATTAGCTTGTCTCGAGGAACATATATAATGTATGTTATTTCCTACATATCCTCCGTTTTTTAAAACTCTGTTATTTGTTACAGTTGAGTTCATTTTGGACATTTATGCAAGATTAGAAAAAGTTTCATTTGATGAGAATGCATCTTGCTGGTGATCCATCAAAACCGATCAACCTTACAGCAAGCTATGAACGTAAAAGTATATTCCTGTTGGAATACCATTAATCTGTAAAACACTCAACAAGAATTATCTCATGATGTCAATTAGTCATCTTAGCAAACTCATTAAAACATCTTCATTGTAATATTCAAGTAACAATAACAATGAAGCTCCGATCCTTACTCTGATATCCGTAAAAGCATAATGTAACTAAATGTATCAACAAAATTAAGCTGCAACGCCTATATGTGACTATGTGAGTGAGACATATTTAGAGAAGATGCATGTGAGGGTTTTATAGATTTTCATTTTTGAAGTTCAAAGAGACTCAATCAAGAAGGCATTGTGGAGATCGGATGTTGACATGCCATCAAGAATGTGCATGAGATACCGTCTAGAGAGATCCTTGTGTGGATCAGTGGATGTATTGAGATTATTAAGAGAAAATATACAAATTAAGTAATTAATTATTAACCAACGAGCGTGTATCCTTCTCTAGCAATTGAATTAATTGACGACGATGATAATTTAGTAAATTGACGATGAAAACCCAAAATGCTAGGAAAGCAAGGGTAACAAGAATGCCCAAGACACAATAAAGACCAACAAAAATGCAAAACAAAAGATCAAGACCAGACAAGATACGTATATGAGGATACACGTTTTATTTTTAAGATTAGCCTGGCTGTTGAAAACCTAAACCCTAAGTGCTTATTTGATGAGGATGCATCTTGCTGGCGATCCATCAGAACCGATCAACCTTAAAGGCAAACAATGGACAGAATATATTCCTGCTGGAACTCCATCGAGCTTTAAACCCTCAACAAGAACCATCTCCTGAACCACATAATTAGCAATCTTATTACTCTTACTAATTCGAATAATTTACAGATTCAATTAGTTCTAATCCATGATGAGATCAATTAATAATCTTACCCGGCCTTGTAGAAACGCATAATGAACTGGTAATACATCAACAGAAGCTGCGACGTTTAAGTAATCAAGCCCTGCATTAATCATGTGGAGAAAAGGAATGCATCAGCTATATATACCAAGAATAATGTATATAGTTTACTAATTAGTTAACCCTAATTAAAAAAAAAAAGGAATTTGATTCTACACCCAAATTTACACACCCCTTTTAGAATAAACTCATCCATAAGAGTGTTTTAATATATACCCAAACCAATTAATTAGGTTTATTCAAAGTAAAAAAACCTATTAAATAGGGTAAATATTAAAACCCAATGTTGTTAAGAATTACTGAAGCTGCCATTATCAAATTCCCCATTCACCTATTAAATAGGATTAATAGTCAAAATCATCTAGCAAATATTATGGAGTTTGATTGACGTTATTGTTGGTATTACCTTCACTTTAGGTTTTTATCAGTACTTAATTTTAGGTGTTTACATTAATGTCATTATTATCATATAATGATGAATTTTTGGTATGTTTCTTCCTATATATAGAAGCAAGTGAATTCATTCGTCATTTTTTCTTTAGGTAGAGACCTTTCACAAAGTTGCATTTTCAAATGATGATTTCAAACGACCTATTCATGAGGTTTATTTCATCATTTTCTTATGGGTTAGAGACTTTCTTTCAAATAGGTACATATATCATATTCGTAATTCAAATTACCCATTCATCAGATTTATTTAGTATAATATCTTTGTTAATCTTTTGATTTTGTGTAAAGCTTGAATTGGATGAATTTTTAGTAATTAGAAATTTCAATTTATGAATCTGGTACAAAACTTAGTTTCATTCCTTCAAAATAGAATCGGTGTTTCTAATTACATGATACTTAGATTGCTTTAATATGTAATACATATGATTTAGATGTTTGTTTTTGTAGTTTTAAATTATTTGTGTGACTCTATATCATAGGTTGTTTATTCCATAACCTATAGTATTGACAATTAATATACCTATAATTTAGATAATATATTTTGGATATATGTATTTAGATAATAGAGTTTTACCTTTGAAATAGATCTATGAAGGTAATTTGCAATTGTATAAGGAATCACAACATGCAGGGCACTAGTAGTTGGGAGATTTATGAAGATTACATTGCAAAGTGCTAGTCGAGATGACGGATGAAGTGTTATAATGCATGTTCTTTATATTAGGTTCGAAAATGTAAAGTTTATATTTCAATTGTAAAAACAAATTTAAAATTGTTTATTTCAATACTGGATAAACATCATTTACGGTTGTACTCATTGTCCCTATTTCAATAAATTTTTAGGTTTATTCCTTCAAAAAGAATGTGTATTTAAATTACCTTGATATTAGAAATAAACTTCTTAATATTGTAAAGTTCATTTTCAATTGTAAAACAATGAATGATAATAATGAGTTTGCTAAATTATAGTGCAAAAACTCTTGCACATTCAAAATTATTCAATGTGCCAAAATTAAGGGATAATTATATATTAAGCAAACTCTACAGTTACACATAACTATTATGTGGTCCTTGATCACCCCATAGAATCAGGCACCTATGTGGAGAAAAATGTAGGGGCGGAAAAAAAAATCTTAAAGCAATCAATCTATATCAAGTACATTTTACATGGGAATGATTGTATAACTACACCTATTAGAACGGATAAGCAAAATAACATACCTTAATGAGAGGATGTTTAATCATGTCGAGAAAGAAAAATATTTATATAATAGGAATATAACAGAATCTGATGATACACAATAGCAAATATATAGATCACATCGGAAAGGAAGAAATATAGGATAATTAAGGCAATTAATCGTTTTAAATAAGAGACAAATTAAGGATTAAATTGATTGTATTAAATTCTAAATATTTAAATTCAAAAAATAGTCAACAGCTATATTTGAGGAATATTTTATTTATAAGAGAAAAAATCAAGGATTAAATTGATTGTATTAAATTCTAAATATTTAAATTAAAAAAATAGTCAACAGCTATATTTGAGGAATATTTTATTTATTCAATCAGAAGGGCAAAAAAGTCAAACTAAAAAATGTGAAAAATGTTAATTATAGATTTAAAACCTATAAGGAATGTTCAATTATGTGAATTGGGTGTAGATTAAAAGAAAATATAGAGATGGGTTTTTCTTAATAGGAGCTTTGTTTTTTGGGTTTTTATCTAATTTTCTCTAAAAAAAATTATTGCAGGGCTTGCTTAAACGTGTTACCAATAAGTTTAATGTCTAGAACAACCAATATTTCTTGGAAGTAAAAAAGCAAAAAAGATGGGAGAGAGCGAGAGCTCTCTAAACCCTAGCGCCGCCACCGATGGATATCCTCTTTGGAGGGCTCCTTCACCTCCTCTCCAGTGTTCGCTCCAGCGTACGAGTTCTCTTCACTATGGCTGCATGCCTTTCATCCTTCGACGGGACGATTTTCCGACGACGGCAAGGGATCTGCTGATTGGCCGGGTGTCCTTTACGCTATGGCTTCAGGTTTGGGGCTCTCTGGTGTTGTGGGATCCTGGTGGTCCTATAGTCAGATTGCAGCCGCTCCTAGTCGGCGAGTGGTGGAGGAGAGATTGGTTAACAAGCGGGTTGATCTGGTTTGCACTGGTGCATGCACGACTGGTACGTGGAGTTCAGTCCGGTATGGTTCGGGCGGCGATGTCGATATTGGCACTACAACAAAACCTGGCATTAATGACCACTATAGTGGTCACTGAATAGCAAATTTGGTCACTATATATGATTAGTGACCAAATATTGTTGGTCACTGAGTGATCACTATAGCCTCGTCACTAATTCTCTTTAGTGACCAAAGTATGGTTGTTGGTCACTAATATGAAAAGTTTTAGTGACCAAGATTATTTGGTCACAAATCATTACAGAATTAGTGACCACAAAGTTGCTCACTGAAGGTAACAAATCTGGCCACTAAAACACATGATTTGGTCACTAAAGTCTGAGTCAGATGCTTATATCAGTGACCAAACTTTAAGGCCACTAATGTTTTGGTTATTAAAAAAAAATGTTTATCTCATAAGCTTTTTATTTTGGTCTATTACAATAGCTATGAAATAATAACTAGCTGAACATGAAACTCCAATACTAATCAAATTCTATATAATAGAAATTGTATTAAACTAAATACATTGATCCACATTATCACTTATTCATCATGTTCACAAGTACATGTCCTTGAAAACTAATTTAAAATCCTACAACAATTTCAGCACTTCCATGACAACAAAATCCAAGAGAAAGATAGACAAGCTTATGCAACTTATCACATATAACAGTTGTAATTGATGTGCTTTGATATATCTTCCTCTGAAATAATGACCTTCACCATTCTGCATTATAAATTCATTTAAGCTCAATATATACCAATTGCTACTTGGATGCTACCAAGCATAAATGAATATCAACTGTCACTTACATCACAGCTTATCTGTCTTCCAATGGAAAATGTCAGGTTAAAGTGAGCAAACTTTTCACGAAGGATAGAAACCATTTTCAGGCGTACATTGTGAACCTGCAAACCAATATGATGATTTATAAAGAATTAAATGAAATAACAGTTTAAATATTTTGTTGCATAAGTATCTAACCTTGTCATATCTTTCAAATTCATCTCTTTCCTCTTGGCTACAGTTTTGCCCAATTGGTGATACATTAATCATCCCACTTCGGAACTCAATAAATGTACCCCTATAGTTATAAGGTTAAGTTTTAGCAAAGGTTCCCCACTCCACTAACCTCTTTATTGGTATGTCCAAGCCAGCAATATAGTGAAGTGTAAAATTGATGAAGTCCTGCACAATTATAAACAAACCTATTTCAAAACAGTGCTTCAGACTTCCTTAGGTCTCTTCCAAGTACAGAAGCCAGTACAATACAACAGAGGATACGTTTTACCTTGAGCTTATCATCTCCAAGATGTCACTTCAAGCTCTAAAAATGAAAAACACAAAACCCGTTAGTCTGGTATTTATCAAATACATTCAGAAAATGAAAAAAGAATACAACACTGTCGTGGATCCTATCATAACCAATAATCATTAGTGAGCATCTAAACCTAGCTAAAGGCTTTTCACTCTTGGAAGGTGCAAAATTTCAGACAAATAGAAACAAAATTGAAGAGGACAATGGAGAAGTGAAACATTAGTATGGACCATAAAGAACCCACAGGCTACAGCACATGACTACCTCAATCTAATAGGCTACCTGACCTTCTATTGGCCACAGATCATCACATTTCCTCAAAATGAAACTAAAAGAATCCATAGAATAAGATTGTATCATGGATATATTTATCTTTGCTAAAAGAGTATCCACTTGCTTTTTGTTCTTTTTTCTTTGAGAAAAGGTTTTTATGTTAACGATACATACTTTGTTCAGATTTGGGGTATCAGATCAATAGATTTTGTTTCCTTATGTTCTCAGCCAAACATTAATCTAGCAAAGGATCATGAGTTACAATCAAAACATCTTTTTTGCCACATGATGCTTAAGAATATCAACTTTCACATGGTTGATTTATATCTTAAAGAAAAATCACTTAAACAGCACACTAGAACGTGAGAACTTGTTTTCTATTATCCCTGTCAGAACCTTCTTAGAATTAGAGACAGAACAAAAACACAATGTACATCCAAATTTTTTTTTATTTAAAAAAAATACCATATTCTTCAAGTAACATTTAGGGTTTAGGGGATAAAGCAAACCCCCAACTATTGTAGGCAGACCTTGCTTGTAATGCTGCAAAGAAACACACAAAGCTACAATCTGAACAAGTAACATCCTAAAGTGCATCATCATAAGAAGTGTTACCTTTGACGGCCATGGTGAATGAGTACGTTGCAGGGTCAATTTCATCTGCATAACAACGTAGAAGAAGTTGTGAGCTAGCTTCTGAGAGATAGTCAGAAAAGGGAAAATGGTACTACTTATTACCTCTTAAGGCATAGCCAGGAAAAGAAGTAGTGCTAGAGAAGGTAATGTTTGATCTGAAAGACCTTGTGTCTTCTATAAAGCTTCTAATGTAGGATGCTGAGAACCTTCTGGAATTCGTGTTTTCGCGGCTGATTCCTCTAGCCTTGACAGCCCAATCTCTCAAGCTGAACTCAGGTTCATCTCGTCCCCGGGAACTATATGGGGATTCTTCCATGGTTGTAGCTAGCTAGCTAGCTATAGTTGGTATCTAACTTCCTTGTTTTGCTTCTGAATTGGGAATGGTTCTGTTTGGTGTCTAAGTTTTGAGATGATTAGTAAATGGAGGCAACATGAAGAAGTGTAAGAACATATAGAGCAACTTTCAAATCTTTGAAATCTCCTTGTGTTTAGTCTGGAAAGATATAGTAAAAAATGCAATGATAATCATTTAGACATTGCAAGCAGTATATGAAGTATGCATATATCGGTTTGGTTACCAATGTGTACCACTCCGACACGCAACCACAAAAGGATGAAACATTCGCTTTCTTCTTCCAGAAAAAAAAAAAAAAAAAAAAAAAAAAAAAAAAAGTGAGAACATATTTTTTAGCTCCACAAAATTTATGCACACCATTAGTAAATGACCAATATGATTATTCTGTTTAATCCTTTAGACCAAAAGAAAAAAGGGTCAGTGTGTTTGTCCTAATAAATGGTGTACTAATCTTGTGTCAATATGGTGTTAAAATGTTTACACGTGAGCGTAAAATGCAAGAACGAGGATAAAACAGTGATCAAAAGACAATTTATCAAATTGAAAAACCTATGTAACAAGTAATTACACTATAATTAACAAAGTATAGTTTAACTTTAACATGATATAGAGAAAAGCTCTACTTACTGCGGAACCAATTCATCATAATGGTTAGGTTATCTACAATTAATGTACTCTACCTATTTCTTCAACCCTTATCAGCATGATTCTTGAGATCACAGTTCAAATTAGTCTGTTTGCAACAATGCCTCATTAATATATACAATTTGAAATAGAAAAATCAAAAGAAATCAGTTAACGAGACAATTGAATTCAAATAGAAAGAAACCCAGTCATATCCTTCAAAGACACAGAACCAAATTCGTTAACTGTACAAAGATATAGTAGAAAATTTAGAGAGATCTTTAATCTAATGGAATCTCAATTAAGAAAATTTCCTCAACTTACAACAAAGTGTACTAATACTTCTCAAGTTTACTTAATTCCAATGAAGTCCACATAAGTACACTATCAATCCCTATTTTGATAACAAAACAAAAGAAAAAAAAGTATTCAAACTTTTCTCAAAGAGATGAAATAGACCCATGAATATAACTAAAAAATAAATGAAGAAATAAAGCTTCAGATTCATGTGTTGGTAGATACCTCAGATTCCCATAGCAAATGATACCTCAGCGTCCTGCAACAAAAAATCAATGAAGCACCCAACATTCAAATCTCAAAATATCCCCAATTCTCAAATCCCACCATATACCGAAATCTCAAAGCTTTACTTACCAAAAACAAACCTGTAATCCATGATATCCAAACCCAATCGTAATTGGCAGAATCCCATAACGCGACGGCTAACTCTGGGAGCGTTGTCCAGCGAACTAACGACCGCAAATTAAGGTCGAACGACACCGTCACAGACTCGGACGGGCTGTCCAAAGTGGTCCGAATTGAGACCTCGATCCACCATGAAGCAAAGGGGTTGAGGGCGAGAAGAGGAGTGAGGGAGGAGGACGATGAAGATAAAGAGGTTCCGGAACCAAGGATTTTATCTTTATACGGGGTTAAACATATCGCTTTGGATTGCCGCGCTCGGAAAAGAATTTCATTTTGAAAGCCATGTTTTAACTTTTAAGAACCCGCCTATAAGTGAAAAATTCCGTCCTGAAAAATTTTGGTCACTAAATCAGAACCACGCCTAATTAAGTCTAAAAACATTAGTGACCCGATATGATTGGTCACTAATACTAAAACCTTTGGCCATTAAAAATTGAATGGTGGGCGGGTAAATAAATTTAATTAGTCGTAAAAGTGTTAGTGACCAGCATGTAGCAGTGGTCACTGATTCAATAGCATTTGTGACAAACATTGATGTGGTCACTAACAATTTGGTCACTAATGCCGGATTTTGTTGTAGTGGCTCGGCGGGCTTCTGCTCTCTTGCACGGTGGCGGCTGGGTTATCCCTTGGTGTTTGCTCTTGTTCTGGTGGCGCAGATGGTTGCAGATCCCGTCAGGTAGTAGCCGGCGGTGGTGCTTGGTTTCTCTGCGTGGGGTGCCCAGAGTAATCTGGGTTCTCCTTACGGGCTGGTGTTAGGCCCATCTGCTGGGCCAGACCTTTCCATGGGTCTGGATCTGGGACCCGGGTGACTCCTCGTTTGCTTCTATGTTAATTTGGACAAAGTTTCTGGGTGTGTTGCGTTTGTGTTCATGTGGAGTGAGCGTTTTTAGATTATATAAAAAGGCTCGGTATAGTCACGCTGTGAGTACCACAATTGCGTGCTTTGGCGAGCAGTGTCCCTTATGCTGGGTCGAGTCTAGTCTTCGTTGGTCTACTGATCTTCTACATGCCCGAATCGTAAATTCTGATTGTTGGGTTTACAGCTCTCAAGATCATGACAATGGTTTCGTTGTTGGTAATTATCTTGGAGACAAGGAGGACTTACCTTTAGAATTTACTAGTTTCTCTAGAAAAGTTTTAGAGCAGAATTTAATTGTACAAGAACAATTGGTTGATGTAGTACATCTTCTAGTTTGTTCTAGCTTAGCTCAAAGTCTTAGGCATTTCTGGCCTTTGTATGCTCCCCATTGGGATGCCATCTTAAGCGATTTTAATCGCTAGATCAATGAACTTTTCTTTCAAAAAAAAAAAATAAGTTTAATGTCTGTGTTGTCCACCAGCCATTTTGCCCCATCCTCCATAAACCCTACAGCGCTTGTATCAAACTCTTTCTTCCACATAAGCTTCCTGAAAATGTAAAAAAGTATTTTCCTTACACTGGTAATACGGATTCTATGAAGAACAATTTCCTACTTCTTTCTCTTATTTGCATAAGGCTAAGGCTAGTTATAATTAATTTAGCCATTACCTTGGTGACTAACAACATGCTTACATGCAGTTGATTAATTTAGTTCTACCCAATGAAAAAAAGTAAGATATCATACCTGTCGGTATTTAGGGTTCTGAAAAGCACACGACGCACCCCTTTAGGAATATTTAAAGCCTCCATGACTTCAGCTGATAAATGTTCAAGTCACTTATAAATCTCCAGTATTCAAATTTACAAAAGGATAATAAATAGTAACATACTACACTACACTAATTAAGAGACTAAGAATCAATAACATATTCAGAACAGAGACAAAATTCTAACTCATGATGCATTTTAATTTGTTCCTTCAACTCATGAGTTGTTGACATCTATACGTGAATTGTAATAGTCTAAAACTATACAAACAATTTAATTAGCTTTGTAATGTTAACAGAGAATCCTCAGATCTTGAATAGCTCCTTCCGAAGGACTTTTTCTTTTATTGCAATAAAATGCTGAATGTGTGTATATATACTGTGATGAGCAAATTAAAACATTGTTGAGCATACCAGTTATGTTCTTATTCCTCGGAACATCAACCACCAGTGTAGGACCTATATCAAGAGTTAACAGTATAGTATTAACCATCACCAATCCTCAATACTATATATATATGATATTGACCAAGAGTAATCAATTAAGTAAGAGGCAGCTAGCTATACTAGTTACCATTTAAGAATTCGAGGTCAAGCGCATCAACATCAAAGCCAGCATCGTAGTAATGGTCGAAGACATGACCCGGCGCGTCCACATGGGTGCCGGAGTGGACACTGAACTTCATCACGGAAACGTTGGCGTCCGAGCCATTTTTGATGCTCATGCCAAGCGACAGGAATTCCCCAAGCCCGTCCTTGACGCCATAACTGGGCATGTCAGGGGTGTACCTGTGGCTGATGTCAAATATTCGACCGTAATCATAAACCTCCCTCCGTATGGGCACAGGGATATCCTCACCGGACACTGAGCAGTCCTCGGTGAGGGTGGGGTAAGCCTGGTTGGCGGAGGATGAAGTGACGGTGGTGATGGTGTATACTAGGGTGCATGGTAGCAGAAGAAGAAGGACGAGGTGGTGGAGTAGGGGGGTGTTATTCATTGTAACAGGAAGGAAGAACAAGATAAATGAGTGGTGAAGTTATGCTTTGGGTTAAGTTACTACTAGTACTTATAATCAGAATATGGTGTAGAAAATTGTTGGAAAATTCTTGTTGTCTGCTTCCCCACGTACCCTCCCCCTGGTAATATTTAAGTAATGTTTAGGCTCCTTCTATGCTCTTGACTCTTGAGGATAACTTTTGTTTGAGCCCAAAAGTAATTTTGGCAAGATCTTTTAGTGGATTTAGCTTAGCAGGCCGATACCTGCGGCCCAAAAATAAGTATGTTTGGGATTGGGTTACAGCTTCATCCATTCCGAAGTCCATAAGGAAAACAAGCCCTTATTGGAGTCAGGTAGCGGAAATTGAATAGGAAACTTCAATCAATAATCCTTCTATGGCAATGAGCAGTCGAAACCCTAGGTATAAATACCAGGTTTCAAGGACAAATCAAAGACACAACTCTCAAATCAATCAATCCCTCGGATTATCAAGCCTCTCAGGAGCAAACCTTCAACCTCGTTGAAACCTGGCGACCGTGCTTCCAGTCCTAGTCTCTCCAAGAGCCGACTGTTAAGTGCTACTGCCACCGATACTACCAGCGAAGCAAGGGTAACGCCCTCGCAACCCCGCGAAGCTAAAGTCACGCTTTAGCAAACCCTGTGCTTTCTCCAAACTTCCCAGTGATTGCTCTGCTTAGTCTACAACACTAAGTATCGATTCGGTGTCGCGAAGAGATCACAACCAAAGCCCTTATCCGTAAGGCAAGAAGTCATTCCTTGGAAGGCAGAGAAAAGAGCCTTGTGACGAGGTTGGTGCTCTCCTCGTCCACAACGCTTGAAGAAGAAGTGAGGTCAAGGGACTCCCCCAACGACTGCACCCCACGGTGCTGGCACACCCGCGCAATCACACGCTCAAAAGAGACAGTTTGCAAGCCAACTGGTTTTCGCCTCAAACATTTTGGCACGCCTAGTGGGACCTATTGCATAACGTTTCTTCACGAACGTAACCATTGGGAAGTCAAGCGAAAACCCTTACCAAAAGGTTTACGCTAACTGTCCAAAGCACAAAACCTCCAGTTACAGACCGCATTCTCGCGCAGATTGTCGTGGTCTTTCTGAAGAACAAGTGACACGAAGGTTTTCTTGCTCCTTCCAATCATCGAGCATGTCAATTGAACAGGGAGAAAACCAGGCGCCCGCTATTGAGGGGCAGAACGTCACTACCAACCAGGTGAGTGAGCCTGGCAACAGTGTCATCTCCAATGCCGGAGGAGTGACAAGAGAGGCCTTTGTACCTACGCCCATCCCAGAGGGAACACCCTTCGAAGAGCAGTTTGCGATCATCTTGGCTAATATTGACCGACATCGAAAGATAATAGCTGATGATTTTGATAAGGCAGACGCACGGGCAGAGCGGCGCATGTGCGAACTAGATCAGCGCGTGGCCCAGCTAGCTGATGAGACAAAAAAGGAAGCAATTGAGTCTAGAGCGCAAGCCAGAAGAATCGCTGAGGAGCATACTCAGCAACAAAAGCAGGTCGTGGAAGCCATCACGAACCAAACCAAACAGACTGCGTCAGATTTGGCAGGTCTTATCAAAGATGGTTCTAACCTTGCGACAGAAGTCGCCATGCAGAGAGCTGAGTTGAACCAGGCCAAAGAGGTATTAATCAAAGCTTTAGGGGATCCTAATGCCATCCTTGGTTCACTTGGCCAACCCTCTGGCTCTGGCAAATATATACATCCTAATGCTCGTGAAAAGGGTAGCAGCAGCATGACTACACCTTTTGTAAAGACCACTGCAGCAGCAGCCAAGAGTAAGGAGAAAGCCCTGGTAATCGGCAGTAGCAAAGAGAAGACCACTCAGGGTGGACAAACTACTTCCTCGGTTGGACAAAAAAATCAAACCTTAAAGCCCACCGAGCGTATCTCGTCTGATTCTGCCGCATTCGTGCAATATGACAGTGATGGGATAGAAAATATATATGAAGAGCTGACAAGAGACTACTATGGCATTGATCTGGTTGGCAATCCGATCAAGATAACAGCTCTAGTCAAAGAGACCGTCATGCCAGCAATGACTCTTCAGCAATCTGCGAATCCCCGGACTATCCGTCTAGGGGAGCGAACAACGAATACTATCCAAGCCATACCATTGCAGGCTGCTCTCCAGAATGTGGCGATACCTCCTCCTCTTGGTCCTGAGTTTGTGAGGCGTGAAGAGGTCGAGGAGATGATCAGGCTGGCTAACCCTAGGGCCCAAATGGATGGGGTCTATGAGGGACCTTTCCCGCCACATATAATGCTCACGCCTTTTCCTAGGGGCTACAAGAATATTATATTTTGTACTTTTTCAGGAGAGGACACTGAGAATGCGGCAACTCATCTGGCCAGGTTCAGGGTGCAATGAGGCCAATATCAGAATGATGACATTCTCAAGTGCAGGATATTTGGAACCTCTCTTTCTAGAGCAGCCTTTAGATGGTTTTCCAAACTCCGGCCAGGAACAGTGGCCGATTGGCCAGCAATGGAAAAACTCTTCCGAGAAACTTTCGGAGCCATTGAGCCTGAGGTTGATTTGGCTTCTCTCACTCAGATGGCCCAGCAGCCCACCGAATCTGCTGTCGCCTATCTCCAACGATTCCAGATTCAGAAAGCCAAATTGAGTGTAATCCTGCCTGAGAAGGAGTTAATCAAGTTGGCAGTAAAGGGTTTGGAACCACGCCAGCGAAAGAAACAACACGGTAGCATGATACAGTCAATGGGAGAACTTATCACAGAGGTAGGTAGTTTTGAGCATCTTCTCAGAGAAACCGATGCCAGGAAGAATGCATCCAAAGGGACATATGTGCTAGGGAAGCATCGCACTGTAGCAGCTTTGAATTACCAGCCGACTACCTATGATCCCTACTACCACCACCAAGAGGAAGAGGTGTTCCAAGATGAAGACGAAGAGGAGAATGACGTCTCCGCATTAGAGTTGACAGGTAGGAAGAGCTCATCTCTCAAGCAGTTAAAGATATCTAAGGAACCTGTCAAACTCAAGTCTACGGCTTTCACCAAACCTGAGTTTGCGACATATACGTATGATGCCAATAAGGCACATGAGATTCTAGATGAGATGATCGCTGCGAAGATGGTGAAGACAGCCTTTGGCCCTTTCCCTCGACCGGATCAGCTGAAAGGAAAGAAGTATTGCAAATTCCACAACTTGTGGAACCATAATACAGCTGATTGTGTGAAGCTAAAGGACCAAATTCAGGTAAGGCTTAATAATGGTAGTTTGCAGGTAGAGCCTTCGGTGACTGCGACAGCACTTGTAGACCTGAACCCGTTTCCGGATACCGGAGTCGGTATGGTTGATGTGAACTGGCCCAAGAAGAACCAGAGAAAACCAACCCTGGATTTGACTACAAAGGGGAAGGAAGAGAGGGATGAAGGGGAGGAAACCCCCGTAAAGAAGAAAGCTAAGCCCATCAGTGAGGCTTCACCAGTGGTCATTTGCTCAAGATGCAAAGAAGAATGCAGCATCCAAGTGTCGCACGCAGAAGTTGAGCAGACATTTCGTTTTGGTTCCCTCCCGCCAATCAAATGGGCTTCACCATCACGAAATTATCAGCCTTCTAGTCCAAAAGCGAGAGATGAGGTAAGGTCACCACCATCCCCAAAAGATTCCAACTTATTCAAGAAATTGAAAGTGGCCGTGGCCGATCAGAAACAAGAAGGAAGGGCTTGGAATGAGCACAAAGAAGCCGTGACCAAACCTTACATTCCGCCTGCTTCAACGTCCACCATCAAGGAAGGAAAATGGTACACCAGAGAGAAGGGGAAAGCAGTGGAAATCAGCCCTTCCAAGAAAAGGAAATTGCAGCGCAGGTTTGGAGAAGCCAAGCGTGCTTTAGAAGCTCTAGATCAAGGCCTGATCAAGCCTCGCAACTGGTTAAATCTCCTGAGCAATATCAGAAGGAGATGGAAGCATTAGCTGCTAAGCCATTGGTGGCTCCTCGCAGCTTTCAAAAGCAGGCGCGCTCAGAATCAGGGGCCTCTAAACCTAGTGTTTTCTGCAGGATCACGACAGAAAGGACACCTCCGCCAGCTAGGAAAGACGTACAGCTCGCCAACTAGGCGACCACATGTCAAGCGCAGGTTGTTTCAAGAGGAACAAGAAGCCAAACTTTCAGTTTTTAAGAGACCGGGGGGCAAGGACGACAATGCAGAAGCTTTACGGTGGAGACCTAAAATAGTCCAAAGTCTGGTGGTCGCGCCCCCGCAGGAGATACTTGCAAGGGAACAACAGTCAGATTCACCGAAAAAGGTGAGCGTGATGCAGGAACAAAAACAGTGTGAGGTAAAGGGCCTTACAGAAGAATCATTAGTTGACCGGTTGGTTAAGCAGTTCAACACCGACATCCCAGTTGGGGAATCTAAGCTCAACTTGGAAGATGAAATTGAAGCGGTTGATACTTCCTGCAATATGGTCTATGTACTTCCCGCGAAATATGCTCTGCCAATAGCCGCGCAGGATTGTGTGGAGAATGAAGACGGTACCGACTAGCCCCTGCAGATTACATCGGCTGCAACAACACCTTTGGCAGAAGCAGTGGTTCTTGAGACCGAAGATGCTGATGGTAAAGGTTTCTTTATGAGCTTTACAAGACCAACACCTGCGATGGTCTAGCATATGTGACCTTTATATATCACTGTGGAATTTGCTGGCACTAAGGTCAGTAAGGTTATGGTTGACACAGGGGCAGCTGTCAATGTTATCACGACAAGAACCATGCATTTACTTGGGATCAAGAAAGACAAGATCCAGTCTACATCCCTCACACTGAAGAACTTGGGGGGGGACAGTCACGAAAACTTTGGGCTTATTGTTTCTACGTATAAAGGTAGGACCAGCAGAGGGAGTTTATGCTTTCTTCGTAACAGATTGTTACGCGGCCTATAGCGCCATACTAGGACGCGACTGGATTCACCGGAGCTACTGCGTTCCTTCAACTCTCCACCAGGAACTGGTAATGTGGAACAGGGTAACATATAAAGTTGAGATGATTAAAGCTGATCCTCGTCCATTCCCAGTGTCCGCAAACTATGTAGATGCTAGGTACTACTTGGAGCCAATCACTCCATTGCAGGTCAGTGGCATCGATAATGAAGGCCGCCCCACAGGGGTGACGGCCTCTGAATTGGCACAGTGGGGGCTAACGCTCGCAAAGGAAGGCTTGGAAAGGCCTGGCCACGCTGTGCCCAAACCCTTAAACGATTAATGGATTACGACCTTCCAGAGGAAGAGATAGAGGCCTCCCACTCGCTGTACGAAAGACTATCCTCGTACTTGGTGGAAAAAGAGGCCTATGATCGGATCGCGACCTTAGAAATCATAAATGAGGAGCTCTCTGACCAAGAACAGGACGATGAAGAAGAGATTCAGCTAGCTCCGGCAGCGCTGGATGATACTCCCCCAAAGGTCAGGGACCCTACCGAGAAGGTCAACCTGGAAACAGCGGATGAGCCTATGGAAGTGGCCATCAGCGCTTACTTAGAGCCTAGCGAGAAACAGAGGCTTATTGACTTATTACTGGAATTCAAAGACTGTTTCGCGGAGAAATATGAAGACATGCCAGGCCTGTCATCGGACTTGGTATGCCATCAACTGCCAACACTCCCTGACAAGAGGCCTGTAAAGCAAGAGCCGCGGAGGATGAACTCCGAGACCCAAGTTTTGGTCAAAGAGGAAGTTGAAAAAATGCACAAGTCAGGCATTATTAGGGTGGCCAAATATAACAAGTGGCTGTCCAATATAGTGCCAGTCCGAAAGAAAAATGGCAAGATGAGGGTCTGCGTGGATTACAGAGACCTTAATGTCGCTACGCCTAAAGACGTGTACCCCATGCCAATCGCGGATATATTGGTAGATGCAGTGGCAGGGCATGAATTGTTGTCCTTCATGGACGGTACCGCATGATATCACCAGATTCTAGTCGCAAAGGAAGATAAACACAAGACCGCGTTTCGCTGCCCAGGGTTCGCAGGAGTTTTTGAATATGTGGTCATGCCTTTCGGTTTAAAGAATGCTGGGGCAACATATCAACGAGCTATGAACCTGATCTTCCACGACATCCTTGGGAAGATCCTAGAGGTTTATATCGATGATGTAGTCGTCAAGTCTAAGAAGCAAGGAAACCACATCACGGATCTCAGAAAGGTTTTCGAGCGCATGCAGCTGCACAAGCTCAAACATTGCCCCCCGCTAAGTGTGTGTTTGGAGTCCAGGCATGAGATTTTCTGGGCTTCATCGTCCATCAAAGAGGTATTGAAGTCCCTGAAGATAAAGCCAGCGCAGTCATCAACGCATCTTCCCCGCGAACAAAGAAAGAGCTACAACGTCTGCTGGGTAAGATCAACTTCTTGAGATGTTTCATATCTAACTCTGCAGGTAAAATCCAGCCTTTCTCCCCACTACTGAGACTACAAGGACAGAATGAGTTTGTGTGGGAACCTAAACACCAAGAGGATTTCGACAAAATTAAGGCCTATCTAACGAGCCCGCCAGTACTCGTTCCACCTAGAGCTGGATTTCCGTTAAACCTGTATATTTCAGCAGCTGAGGCTTCCATTGGCAGCCTACTTGCCCAGGATGATGAGGACGGTGTCGAGCATGCCATTTTTTACCTCAGTAGGACACTGACGGATTGTGAAACCCGGTATACTCCCATGGAAAAGTTGTGTCTTACATTATACTTCTCAGCATGCAAGTTGCGCCACTACATGTTATCCTTTACGACTTGCATTATCGCTCAAACCGACCTGGTTAAGTACATACTGTCGCGACCTATTCTGAGAGGTCGTATTGGCAAGTGGGTCCTGGCCTTATCCGAATTCTCGCTACAATACGTTCCACAGAAAGCAATGAAGGACAAGCCATCGCAGACTTTCTCGCACATCACCCTATGCTGGATGTCCCCATAGTGAAAGAGTTAGAGATAGCGACCGCAGACATAACTAGACCGGATTTGGCGCGCATCCCAGAATATGCTTTATGGTATCAAGCCACAATTTCCCTTCATCCCTGGGTATTATTTTTTGATGGATCAAGAACAGAAGCACTGGCAGGGGCAGGGATTGTTCTGGAGAACCCAGCGGACGATCGTTTTTCTTTTTCTTTCCAACTGGAGTTTCAGTGCACCAATAATCAAGCAGAGTATGAGGCCCTCATTATCGGCCTAGAGGTGCTACTGGAGCTAGGAGTACGAGATGTCCAAGTACGCGATGACTCTTTGCTTGTGATAAATCAGCTTCAAGAGAAGTACAGATGTGTGAGCTGTTTACTCGTACCATATTTGAATCGCGCCATTGAGCTTCTTGACCAATTTGATGAAGTGGATTTGGAATACATTCCTTGCGAGCGCAACTTTGCGGCTAATGAGCTCGCTCAGTTGGATTCGCGAGCACATTCTAAAAGTCGAGCGCCACACGCTACCCTTGTGGATCGCGAGGCCAGATCCTCCAGATGAACCAACGATGGCGGCATTGGACCCCATTGATGTGGACTGGCGCGATCCATTAATTGCTTATCTCAAACAGCCAGATCCCACTGCAGACAGACAGATACGTTTTCTAGCGCTCAATTACTTTCTCAGAGACGACGAGTTACGACGACATGGAGAAGATGGCATAGACTTCAGGTGTGTCTATGGCCACGAGGCGAAACGGCTAATGTGAGAGGCATATGCAGGCGTGTGTGGAGCCCATCAAGCGGGTCCAAAGATGCGTTGGCTCATAAGGCGACATGGGTATTATTGACCTAGCATCCTGAAGGACTGTATCGCGTTCGCGAAAGGTTGTCAAGACTGCCAGGCTCATGGCCCAGTCCAACATATTCCTAATATCCCCATGCAACCTATTATTAAACCCTGGCCAGCGAGGGGTTGGGCATTGGACTTGATTGGAATGATTCATCCTCATTTGTCACTCCAACACAAGTTCATCATCGTCGCTACTGATTTCTTCATGAAATGGGTGGAAGCTGAGCCTTTGAAGGAAGCCTCTGGAGCGACCATTCGCCAATTCATCTTTCACAATATAATATGCAGATTTGGCGTCCCTGAGGTGTTAGTATTGGACATGGGGGCAGCCTTTATGGGTGGTGACGTAGAGAAACTCGTCAATGATTTGGGCATCCAGTTTATCCATAGCACACCCTACTATGCTCAGTCTAATGGTCAAGCAGAGGCCAGTAACAAGATGCTTGTCGAAAATCCTCGCCAGTGGCACGAAACATTGTGGGCCTACCGCACTTCCAAACGGGCTCCTACTGCCACAACGCCCTATGCACTCATGTTTGGTCACGACGCAGTGTTACCTAGGGTTGGGCGTCCGGACCCGAAAGACCGAGGACCCGACCCGAACCGAGGAAAAAAGCCCGATTCGGTTCGGTTTTAGTATAGAAATTTTCTGTTCGGTCCGAAGCCCGACCCGAATGCATATTTTCGGTTCGGTCTCGGTCTTCATATTTTCAGGGCCCGAAAGCCCGAACCGACCCGAATATTTAGCATATGCCACATGTCGCTCCATAATTGGGTGTTATAATAATATGTTAAATATTAAAAAATAAAAAATAAACAACCCTAAAAGTCTAAAATACTCACACAAGTCACACCACTCCAGTCGTCTAAATCGACCTAGCCTCCCTCAGTCCCTCTCTCAATGGTATCGACGATCTCAGCCCCAAATTATCAAAATCTGAAAACCCAGATTTGCAGCTGAAATCTCCCTCTCAGTCCCTCCCTCACCCCTCTCTGAGTTGTCTATCTCTCTCTCTCCGTCCATTACCGGCTCTTGCTCCAGTCTCCGTCTCCGAAAATCGAAATCCTCCTCGGCTCCTCCGCCATTGGAGGCGAAGGTTCGCCGTCGCCGTCGATTCTCCTTGAGCCTTGATGGTCTGCGGTCTACACTTCGCTCCTCGCAACTCATTTCAGTGAGTAATCTAGATTCTAGGGTTTTCAATTTGACTTTTTCAATTTTCAATCCTCGAAGCTTTTTTATATATCTGGTGCGATGCTCTTTTTTTGGCTTGTGTTCATTGTTCATTCTTCATAATTTGTTTAGTTGCGAAGAAAAATCCAAAAATTTAATCGAGTTATGGAGTTTTCTTTATTTTATTGCTGAAAAGGTGGAAAATTTATTGTTGGGTTTTTGCTTTGCTTGTAAGTTGAGCAATCCCAAGTCCTCAATTGCATCTCAGAGGAATAGGACCTTCACTTTTGGGCTAAATTTTACGATTTGGGGTTAAACAGATGGTGCCCAGAACTCCAGAAGTTGAAAGCATGAATTTTTTTTTTTTTTTTTTTTTTTTACATTTTTACTTTAACTTTTGTGTTGCGTCTTTTAATTTTTGGGATTTTGAAATTGAATATTAGTATTGTGGATCTCTCTTAGATGGATAAAGGTCAAGAGGCCTTGTTACTTCCTGTTCTCATTATTGGCTGTTTAATTAATTTCTGAAGCTGTCTTTCATTAATCAAACACGTTAAAGAAACCTCTTAAATTTCAAAGGGACTAACTGTCAACATTTAGTGACATATTATATTATGCTGAATCATGTGAACTGTGAAGCTCTGGAGTATATAGGTTTTTGTTTAAAAGAAGCATCTCCATTTTTATGTAGAGGCTAAACCTGAGCTTTTAGGTGAATAACTTAAGTGATAGTTACTTCTATGATTGGATACATTGATAATTGTTTAAGTGTGAATTGGTTTTGAATTATTAAATTGGCAGTAGCATGCTTATCAATCCTAATTGTTTACTATTTGTGCAGGCCATTGTCAATTGAATTTAAAGTTGTCAGAGGTAGCCAAATTGCATTCAAAATCTGATCCTACAGTTCATCCCAAATTTCATGGCTTCTCCTCAGAATTCATCCCACAGTTCTGATTCCAATTCATCCCAAAGTTCTGCATATTTTAGATCATTATACATGTTATTGCTTTACTTTTTAACTTTGTATAATTGTATTTGTAAACTGATCAAGTTTGAAATGTGAATGCACAGAGTTGCAGACTTGCAGATTTGTGCAATTGTCGAGTTGTCATGGAGGTCTGGACTTGTGGAGCAAGGCAGCAGGCCGAGCAACTATAGCCTAAAGGCCTAGAGCAGTGCAGCTTCAGTTATTTCTTAGTTGGACAGTTTGACTATTTATGCAAAACTGCAAATTGAGTTTATGTTTCTGTTGGACAATTTGGATTGTTTTCTGTTGGATAATGTATTCTGGACTCTTGAGCTTGTGTTGTAAACTGTAAACTATAAACTGTTGCTAAACTTGATTATTGCAAATTGATTACAGTTATGTTAATGAGTTTATTTCACAGCATTATAATTTGATATGCATTCCAGTCTTCCAGGTACCAAAACTGGCAAAACAGACAAAACTGGCATTTTGGGCCCGAAAAGCCCGAAAACCGAACCGGCCCGAATGGGTTCAGTCTCTGTCGGTTTTCAGTTTACAAAAAGCCCGAACCGATAGTTTCGGGTTCGGTCTCGGTCTCACTAATTTTCGGGCCCGGCCCGACCCGAGCCCAGCCCTAGTGTTACCTCTGGAGATCAATGTTCAATCCCTGCGCGTACAAGATCAGCATCATTTGATTAGTGAAGACTACGTCCAGGCTATGTGGCAGAAACACAAAGACCTTAGCGGACAGCGCTTGGAGGCGTTGGACAACCTCGTGATGGAAAAGCAACGCATCTCCCGCGCCTACGATAAGAGAACTCGCAACCGCAGTTATCAAGAGGGCGAGCTCGTTTGGAAGGCCGTCCTTCCATTTGGCGAAAAGTTGATCGGTCGTGGTAAATGGACACCGCGCTAGGAAGGGCCCTTTGTGATTCATCGAATTCTGGAGCACGGGGCTTTTCACCTTAGAGATTTGGATGGCGACCTTCACCGCAACCCTATCAACGGACAATTCTTAAAGAAATACTACCCCAGCGTTTGGGAATTTGAAGATCCCCCAGCTTCTTCAGTAGCTGGGACAAGGGGCAAGCATAGTGTCCTTTGGTTCGCGTCATCCCTGGTACTTAGGCCTTTTTCTGTGGCCTCGCTCGCATGTCTTCGTTCCACCTAAGAACACTAGGGGGCAACACTCTATGCATAAAGGCCTTTTTTGTGGCCATTTCTGGCAATTTTGTGGCCTTTTTATTTTTCTACATCTTCGTTCAATATTTTTTGACTTCGTTTTTTGACAATAAGTGTTAGGAATATGTGTAAGGGCCTATATTAGAGGCCTTATTATGTCATAATGTTTAATAAAACTCAGAATATTTCATTCATAAAGTGGCTTTGAGGCCAAAGGCAGTACAATGTGTTCACGAAAATTACATTTACGATATACAAAGCCAAAAGTGGCTTCAACCTACAAGCGGTTCGTTTTTCTTTTCTTGAGAGTCTTCGGGTCTTGCGGCAGGATAAGGCGGTGAGATGATCATTCTTACTCTTCCTCTCTTCACCCACATCTCTGGAGTCCGGGCTGCAGCTGCTATTGTCTGTACTCTGGAAGAAGAGGGAAGGGCATAATCTATCGCAACCCTTCCAGTTGGTTACCCTCCGAGATGGAGATGGAATCAGCGCTTGAATGCAGCCCAGTTGCCTCATTTACCTCCAGGGGAAAAACAGAAGTCGGTACGTCAGCCCCCGGAGGTAAACCGCGGAAGAAGAACGATCGGCCCAGAGTGGCATTCCGCCCTTCTTCCTACTGCTCCACGTGAAGAAATCTGAGGAGAAGGCCTCCCCAGAATATGGTTCCCCGCGCTAGGAGCTCCTCGTGTTCTTCAGCCTATCCAAAACCTAGGATGTTCCATCCAGGCTTTCATAAACCAAAGACACGAGGTTGCCTCAGATTAGGCCATAAGACCTACCAAGGCAGTGAGATTAAGCCATAAAACCTAAGGTCTAGAGGCTAAGGGCAAGATCGTGAGGAGAAGACTTGAGAAATAGGAGGAAGAGGAGAAAGGCTTGCAAAGTCATTTCTGGGTAAGCCATGTTTGCGCAAGTTTTCACCTCTCCAGATTATTGATATTTATAGAGGCCTGCCTCAGTGGCCTCAACCCTTTGATAGGGGCAGTTGAAAGAGATTCAACGCCATCAATGGGAATATCAATAGAATTCAATGCTGAGATCTCGGAAATGAACGAAATTGAAGACGCGTGGACAAGAGAACGGTCTCCAATGAGGTAACTGCTCCATTTCGAGATTATCTTTTCGAAACTGTTTTACGCAGATAAAGCAAGTTTGAACAGAGTTATTGCCTACAAGATAAACGAAAATTGGGCCAACAAAGTGGGCTAAATAATTAATTTATTGGTAGTAATATTGTTCATAGAAATTAATGGGCCTGATACTAGAGACCTAGAGGACCAAAAGTCTTCGGCCTGCATGAGTTAAGCGAAGGAAATGTTCGTCCAGGCGAAAGCTGGCGTCAGCAGCAGCTTGTGCGGCTTGTTGGGCTGCCACACGAGCTTGGGCCTGTTCTTGGATCAGCGTTTTGAAAGCAACAAGGGGCTGTTTCAATTGAGGTTCAGCGTGAACAAGCCTAGCCGTCACATCAGTTAATTGGGCCTGAAGAGCCTGAATCTGGGACCGCAGGTGGTTCCTCTTGAGCGTCAGATCCCTGATGAGATTAGCCTGGTCACCCAAGAAATCACGCGCAGTGTCCGTTTGTTGAGTAAGGGTCTGGTAGTGTGTTTCAGTCTGCCTAGCTTGCGCGGTCGCGACCGCCCTCTCATTCAGCCCTTGGGGGAGATCTTGCAGCAGTTGGTCAACTTCTTGAAATTGATCTTCAGTGATAGAACCCTCGCGGAGAAGTACCCTCAGATACTCAAAAACTCTCACGGGTGCACCAGGCATCAGAATATCAAGGCCCAGGAGGCGACGAAGACCTTCTCTGGCAACATCTACGACCCCAGGTGGGGTCACCTCGAGTATACGAGCTAGCCGTTCTAAAGTGGACGGAGGCAGTTGCTCAGCGACAGGGGCCTCAAGAGGCTCCGCGACAGGTACTGCCTCTGGCACCGGTTTAGGAAGTTCTCCTAATTCCCCTGCTTCAATGACTTGGGGGGCATGGGGGCCAGGTTCCTGATCAACCACATTGAGAACAGGTTCAGCAGAATCCTCGGCCGCTATCTCTCCGGCTATCGCTTCCTCGTTTGGAATAGCATTTGGATTCTAGAATGAGACATTGTCAGAATAATTAAGCCAGGGGTTAATGATAAAAGATTTTGTCAGGAAATATACCTCTTCAACACATGGCTCGCGGAGAATTGCTAGTGGCATTGGTTCTTGATCAACCTCACCAGAAATTGGAACCGAATTTGGTACTGTTTGTTCCATGATAAGCACTGCAGTTGATTTCTCGCGAGGTGTATCTGGAAGTGTTGTTCTTTCCTCAGCCTCAGGCGAACTGTCAGCTATGACCTGTACCGGGATCATAACCAGCTGCATATTATTTGCAGCATCGATGGGAGAGGGAGGATTATTAGAACAATTTGGTTCTTGGACTTGCGAACCAGACACACCTTTGCCAGCGGCGGAGGATCCTTCCCCAACTTGCCTTGATGACCTACGACGAACCTGCAGAGGAGGAGCGTTATAGAGTCACACCTAACAAAAACAGAACATCAATGCTCATTTTAGAGGAGTATTACCAGTTGATCAGCGACTGGTTCATCTTCTGCCCATGGATCAGTCCGGGGATCAGCGCGAATGCGTTTGCGGGCTAAAGCGGCGGCAATCTGTCAGGATTAAAGTGAACTCAAAATAAGCTTCGAAGAGGATGTCACCATAATGAGATTTTAAGACACAATCCTTACAGTTTGTGGGTCGTCATCATCAGAGGAAGAGTCTTTGTTAATGTTTGGATCCGTGGGGATCTAATTAACGATAAGTAAAGGGAGAGAGAGAGAGACACACACACACGATGTATAGTGGTTCGTTTCCCGCCTTAGCAGGAAACTACGTCCACTTGAATGTTTAACTAGTATGTTGAGCCTTGCAGCCCAAGGGGGATTACAAAGTATGTAATGGGATGTGGAGTAAGTGGGAAGGAGTCTCCTTTTATAGGGGAAGGAGGTTCCCTCATTTACATTTTCTTAGATATGGGACTCAAAGTCACTATTCTAGTCTAGAAGAGCATATTGTGGAGGCAACTTGGCAAGGCCGGAAAGGTGGCTTCCCGGAGACGGATTTGCGACTTCCGGATACCGTAGCGTAGCTTGAGCATAGGGCTACAAGATGAAAGTAGCGGTTGGGCCTCACCATGGCTTGTGGGTGTCCCAAAGAGGGTGTTACTTATGCTTGGTGAGATAGCAAACTGGTCATGCTAGTAGGTATCTACAAGTCCCCGAAGTCCCCAAGTAAGAGGAGCTTCTTGGTTGGGGAGTTATAAACATGATGTCACCAAGCATAAGTAATCGGGCGGCACGGAGCCCCTACAAGTCCCCGAACTCCGTAAGAAAGAAGGGACTCGTTAACCTGCACAACAAAGACAAAAAAAACAGGCATATGTAGAATGCTCGTTGCATTGGGCAACAAATGTGAGTTGCATTGATATGCGTTGGCGTATACGAATGTATGAGGTGCGTGCATGGTCGTGTGAGCATATGGATTGCATATGATAAATGTGTGACGCGCGCAAGGGGACGAACGAGGTCGAGTTTGACGGGGTTACGCTCGTGAGATGTAAGTTGCATGAGCGCCGCGGAGGTATGCATTTGTAACTCATGAACGATGACCGCGCGTACGGTTGTGTCTGTTTGGTTTTCGTTTGTATTAATGGAACGCGAAAAGAATTCAATTTGTCGCAAGTGACAAATGGTAGAAGAATTCAATGTTCCATTAACGTGTGGTGTGTCGAGTAGACATGAGTGTAAAGCTCGAGGACTGCAGGGAAGGCATGAGCAGAAAGCTTGTGAGCGGAAAACTCGGGGTTGCCGGGAAGGCATGAGCGGGAAACTCGTGGGTTGCCGGGAAGGCATGAGCGGGAAACTCGTGGGTTGCCGGGAAGGCATGAGCGGAAGCTCGTGGATTGCCTAGGAAGGCATGATCGGGAGCTCAAGGGTTGCTGGGAAGGCATGAACGGGAGCTCAAGGGTTGCCGGGAAGGCATGAGCGGGAAGCTCAAGGGTTGCCGGGAAGGCATGAGCGGGAACTCAAGGGTTGCCGGGAAGGCATGAGCGGGAACTCAAGGGTTGCCGGGAAGGCATGAGCGGGAAGCTCAAGGGTTGCCGGGAAGGCATGAGCGGGAAGCTCAAGGGTTGCCGGGAAGGCATGAGCGAGAACTCAAGGTTTGCCGGGAAGGCATGAGAGGGAAGCTCAAGGGTTGCCGGGAAGGCATGAGCGGGAGCTCAAGGGTTGCCGGGAAGGCATGAGTGGGAAGCTCAAGGGTTTCCGGGAAGGCATGAGCGGGAAAGCTCGGTGGTGTTGCTGAGGCACGAGCGAGAAAGCTCGGTGGTGTTGCTGAGGCACGAGCTCGAAAACCTGGCGGTGCCGCTGAGGTACGAGCGCGAAAGCTCGGCAGTGCCGCTGAGGCACGAGCGCG
This sequence comes from Rosa rugosa, assembly GCF_958449725.1. NCBI lineage: Eukaryota > Viridiplantae > Streptophyta > Magnoliopsida > Rosales > Rosaceae > Rosa > Rosa rugosa. The sequence continues at coordinate 8,593,756 of NC_084822.1, forward strand.
AAAGCGCAGCGGTGCCGCTCAAGCACGAGCGCGAAAACCTGGAGGTGCCGCTCCGGCACGAGCGCGAAAGCTCGGCGGTGCCGCTCAGGCACGAGCGTGAAAGCAGGCGGTGCAGCTGAGGCACTAGCGCGAAAGCAGGCGGTGCCGCTGAGGCACGAGCGCAAAAACAGGCGGTGATGCTGAGGCACGAGCGCGAAAGCAGGCGTTGCCGCTGAGGCACGAGCGCGAAAGCAGGCGGTGCCGCTGAGGCACGAGCGCGAAAGCCTGGCGGTGCCACTGAGGCACGAGCCCGGAGCTCGGTGTTGCCATGAGGCTTTAACGGGTAGCTCGATGGTGACGCCCTGAGGCATGAGCGTGGTCGTTGCTAATTATGCTGGGCTGTATGTATAAGTCCCCGAAGTCCCCAGTCAAGGAGGGTGTTCTTGCGGGTTGATACCAAAGCGTAGTTTTGTGCCGTATATCAAGCATAATTAGAGCGAGTGCGTCTTCCATCTAGAATTGGTTGGAGCGAACGCTTTTGCCCTTTCGGGTGGGCCCCTGCTAGGCCCTGCGTCCCCCACTCCTGGCTATAGACCTCCGGATGGTCGGAAAATTGTTTGATGAGGGGAGTTGCGTTTAAGCAGTGGGCGTTAGGTAGCGAACCTAATCTTAGATACCCAAGCGTCGGGGTTAACTGCCGGATCAATGGCTGCCGTGGGCTGTGTTAACTAGTCCCTTACTGCAATGCCGCGTAGCGGTCATTGTTATTATGAGGCGTTGCCTTACCGCTTGGCGGTTGGTCGTAGACCATAGACTCGTAAAGTTTGTATCTGTATGAAAAATGATAAACACAGAGAGCAAATAATAATATTTTGTTTGAGTGTCCCATGTTTATTTAATTGAGTTGCAATTAAATAGAAGCATGGCATATGTGTATAGCATGTACTTGTAATGTGGATGCTAATTTCATTTTTGCATTTTTGTAGATATGCTAACGGATCATTGAGATCGGTATGTGAAGCATGGCATATCTAGTATGTGAGATCTAGAAAGTGTTGCCAAATCTACGAAATGTTGTTGGCATGCTCAAAAGTTTATGGAAGCATGTAAAAGCATATCAAGCATGATATATTAATGTAGTCATGCTTAGAAGTAGTAAAAGCATGTGATTGGCATGGCATTAGCTCAATTTGAAAGAGCGTAAAAGATAAGATATAGTTACTTATCTTATGCCGATTTGGAGGCTAGCGGAGTTGGCCGAGCATGACGGTCCATTGCATCGGCGAAGCACCATAGTAGAAGGCTAATGGTTTCGTTGATTGAGACGGTGCCTTTTCCTTGGCATAAGATAGATGATTAGTATATAAATTTGTAAAATTTATTAAATGTTTGGAAAGTGCACTTGGCGGAGAACAATGATAAGGCGTTAATTGCTATAATGCAACCTTAATTCACCATTTAGCCATATAGTAAATGTCCGTAGTGTAATGGCGACTTGCCACATAACATGTATATACACAAGTGTAAGCAATTCAGACATAAGGATTATGTGCATGAATAACTTGAGTTTTCATTTGACAATGAAATATAGCCAATCAACTTCAAATATGTGCCCACTGGCTTGTATCATATTTAATAGGTATCAAACTATGTATATATGCAGCAATTGTAATTGATGATTTAGATGAGGCCTAGTGGAACTTTGGCGGTGGAAGTACATACATGCATCACGAGCCACGTACTGGATATTATAGATTCCATGCAGGGATATGTATGTGAAGTAGAGATGGCATGTCACATACACCGCTAGGCAGCCACTAAATGAATATATGGGCATGTTTACTAGTGTGGTAGCCGACATGTGCATGTGTACTAGTAATTAAGCTATAGCCATGTTTAGGCGTATAGAAAATATAGTCCAAGTTCAATTATATGTGGCCATGCTATTATGGTATAGTTTGTGTGATAACTACCCTGGTAAGTGGCACATGTATAGGTACTGATAATCTGATGACAAGTACACGTATGCACGTGAAATCAACATATAAAGCATGTGCATGTTAAGGCATAGTTTTGCATATTGTACGTGTGCACAGAAGACACGCATAAGCTATATGTGGCATGGAATTGTCAATAATGCATCTGTTGACCAATTGCCCTGCACGTGAATAACCAGATAAATGGATAAGAAGACTTATCTTATTGGTATCTCTACTGCAAATGGCCTGGACTCGATGGAGAAGCCAATCGTTCAAAGCAAGAGCAGAGTGTGGCCAAAGAAGACATCAGGGTGGTCGGAAGATTGAATGGCCGCCCGGAAACTTGAAACTCTGCCAGAGATCGCAGGTCTGGGAGGATTAAAGCTCCGCTGGTCGCTGGGATTTGGAGGCTCCGCCTGTCCAGATTTCGACGCCGACGATAGAGCTTGGCGGTGCCGACGCGCTGCTGTGCTTGGAGGAGATGAGCGGAAAAAGTGTCGCGGAGTTTGGCGGTGGCTAGCCTTGCTGCCATTGATGATGCTTAGCGGAGGTTCTCGATGGTTGTTCAGCTGAGTTGCTAAGCGGAACTTGGCCGGTGATGGGCTGTAGCGGTGTGTGTTCAGCGGTGATGCCAGCGGTGATACTTCAGCGGCGACACTTAGCGGTGACTCTCAGTGGAGTCGTGAAGTTCAGCGGTGAATCCCGGCGGTGAAGACCAGCGGTAGTGAGGCTGGCGGAGCGGAGCATTTGGCCGGCGGTGCTTTGAAGAACATGGGTTCTTGGCTGAGGTTTTGTGATGCCGAAGCTTAGCGGAGGAAATTTGTCGCTGATGATTGGGTCGTGCAATGGAGGTTGCTTAGCGGTGACTGCCGGTTGGAGGAGCTTTGATCGAATGACATGGAGGTGGTTCTTGTTGGCGGTGCCACAAGAAGCAAGGCTGGAAACTGACGGTGCCTCATGGTGTGCTTGGCGGAGGTTTGGGCCAGCGGTGGTGCTACTAAGCGGAGGTTTTTCTCAGCGGAGGAGCAAGCGCAAAAGCTCGGCGGAGCGGAGGTGATGATTGAAGATGGAATGGTGTCCAGAGCAGATCTCTGGGTGTCTAGAGCTTGGCGGAGGATACCAGCGGCGGCTGTTTGGCGGTGAGTTGCCCAGTGGGGCTTGGTGTCCAGCGGAGGAGGGTCGCTGACGGAGAAATGACCGAAAGGAGGTCAGTGGTGCTCAGCAGGTGTTTGCTTGGCGAAAGGTGCTGCCGGACTTGGTGGAGGTGCAAGGCCTGGCGGTGTCTTTCTGGGCGGAGGTTTTGCCACTGGTGTCTCCTAGCGGTGTTTGTGGCTAGCGACGGACTTGGTGTGCAGCGGGGAGTCGGCAGAGGACCGGACTGGAATTTTGCAGCTGCCATCACCGAGGAGCCTTGGGTCAGCGGTGTATAGTCCGGCGGAGGCTGTCCGGTGGTGAAGTTCAGCGGTGGCTGCCCGATGGTGCAGTCCGGCGGAGGCTCGACACTTGGAGCTCAGCGGAGATTGGAAGTTCGGTGGAGACTCGTAATGGCTAGCGGAGACCTTGGACGGCGGAGGGGTTTTGCTCAGCGGAGGCGCTGACGATTGAAGCTTGTGCTTGGGTGCCCAGAGAAGTTTTCTGGGTGTCCACAGTAAATTGGCAACATTTTTTTTTTTTTAAGTTGGCGTTGACCATTCTGAGCTGGCGTTGACCAGAGTTGGCCAGAAAGAGAGTTGGGCGTTGACCGGCGGTGTTGGGCGTTGACCAAGCCCTAATTTGATGTTTACCGAAGTTCATGGTACGTGACGAAGCCATTGTATCGGCTTCCCACAGACGGCGCCAATGTTAATGTTTGGATCCGTGGGGATCTAATTAACGATAAGTAAAGGGAGAGAGAGAGAGAGATAGAGAGACACAAGATGTATAGTGGTTCGTTTCCCGCCTTAGAGGGAAACTACGTCCACTTGAATGTTTAACTAGTGTGTTGAGCCTTGCGGCCCAAGGGGGATTGCAAAGTGTGTAATGGGATGTGGAGTAAGTGGGAATGAGTCTCCTTTTATAGGGGAAGGAGGCTCCCTCATTTACATTTTCTTAGATGTGGGACTCAAAGTCACTATTCTAGTCTAGAAGAGCATATTGTGGAGGCAACTTGGCAAGGCCGGAAATGTGGCTTCCCGGCGACGGATTTGCGACTTCCGGATACCGTAGCGTACGTAGCTTGAGCATAGGGCTACAAGATGCAAGTAGCGGTTGGGCCTCACCATGGTTTGTGAGTGTCCCAAAGAGGGTGTTACTTATGCTTGGTGAGATAGCGAACTAGTCATGCTAGTAGGTATCTACAGTCTTCGACTTCTGGCTCTATTACTTTTGCTTTTTGCTTGGCAGCCTGACCCGTGGCTGGAGAAGCGTCCACTGCGCGGTTGTCCGAAGACGGTACACGTCCCTGCTAAAAACTTCGAGTTAGGGGAAAAGAAGCGAAGTTGAAAGGTAATTGAGAAAGCGAAGAACATACTAAGGCAATTACCTCTGGAGGGGGCTCGTGAATTATAATCCAGCCTAAACCAAGCGCGGGGCTCGCATGGGTCGCGCAGCCGGTTCGGGTAGCGGAGGTCTTGCTTCATCTTCATGAAAGCGAGCGAGTTCTTCAGTATCAGCGTCGTAAGGATATCTCAATTCTTCGAAGATGGTCGCGAAGAGTTCGTCATCCCTTTGCCTCCAGCAGTTAACAGAGACTTCTTTCCACCAGAGATCATAATCTTCAGCGGTTCCATCCACGGGAGCGATGTGATTAGCCCAGTCAAGGAGATCAACCAGTACAAGCATGCTTTGTACTGGCGGAGGCCCAGTCAAGGGGCCAATTCTGCGCCAAGAGGTATTGTAATTCCAGGCATCGTAGAGGGGAAATGGCACCAATTGGATAAGACCAAACTAGCGAGCAAAATGGTTGGGAGCGTAAAGCTCATAACTGAGTTCATCAACAGCAAGCCTAATGTCTGAACAGGAGATCGCACGGCGAAAAGCCAAGCGCGCGCGTTCACTATAATTAGGAGCCCCAGGAAGGAACCCATTTTCAAGAGGAGCAGGGAATCTCCTAGTAAGTACCAAGTCGCAATAGGGCATTTCGTGTAGGAGGTACAAATATGAGAAACACTCAGAATAGGGTGGGGACGTGTACCTCGCCTCGCAACAAAGCCATTGACCAAGAAGGGCTTCAGCCGGTGGTAGCAGTGGAATGTCGTCGCGGCGGAAGAATGGAAAGTAAATTTGAATCCAGAAATCAAGGATCCAAAAGGGGCCAGAAATGCTAATCTCAAAAGGATGCATGGTGGCTTGGTATAGAGTACGGCAGAGGGCACCCAACACTGGTTGTCCTAACCCCACGCGGCGGCCATGGTAGAGGGTTGTGGCCAGGAAAGTCCAACGACCAGTGGGCTTATTGGCAGAGATACAGAAGATGAACTTACAAAGCCAATACTCCAGAAAAGCAATGCCACCAGTCGCATTGCGCTCTTTGCGATAATAGGCCAGCCATCGCGGATAGGAGCCGCTATGAGCGCTGCGACCGGTTTGGGCCATAGTTGATGCGAAGGTGTCAGATTCGAATTGGCCATGGAGATAGGGCTCGCCATCGATGGGCAGTCCAGTAATGGTGAGAATATCCAATAACATTATACGCATTTGACCAAATCGAAAATCAAAGGTGTTGGTGGCAGTATTCCAAAAGCAAAGAAAAGCCGCGAGTGGTGAACGATTGCCACCTCGAGGAAGGCGAAAGCATAAATCAATAGTTTGGGTGATACCTGTCGCATTCCAGCAAGCCAAATCTCGTGCTCTCACTTCACGTTACCAGGAAAACTCATCTGCGCTAATTTTGGATGGCCAATGCCCTATGTTTGCTCGATGATTCTGCGCACCCCAACTACTGAAATCTCCAGGGGTCCTTCGGAGGACCTGAATGGGCTGACGAATGGGCAGGCCATAGAGGACGATAGCGTCGGCGGGAATGGAATCTCGTGGTGCCGGACCCAATCCGGCGTGACGATTGGGAAGTCTGAGAAGCAGAGGTCTCTGGACGGAAGTATGGATATGACAGCGGGCACCAATGTTGGTTCCCCAAGTGTGAGCGATTTTCTCAATAAGCTCTTCTTCCTGATCGATAATCATCTTCTTTGGAGGAGCCATTTTGGGTTTCTGTAAAGTGGGTTTGGAGCGAGAGGTTTTTCTGGGTTTAGGAGACTGGAAGGGTTTCTGATGTGACAGGTCTGAAGTGGCTGCGGGATTTAAATAAGAGATTTTGTGAGGGAAACGATGCGACGAAAAGATGTTTTGCCGAGCGAATAGACGCAACCCTCATTAATGACATCGTTTCGATCACCAGACATGTCGTTTTAGTCCCCTTCAATCAGTTACGTTTTAGCGGGCCCGATTTCGGGGCCTGGGGGGCAATGTTTGAGCCCAAAAGTAATTTTGGTAAGATCCTTTAGTGGATTTAGCTTAGCAGGCCGATACCTGCGGCCCAAAAATAAGTATGTTTGGGATTGGGTTACAGCTTCACCCATTCCGAAGTCCATAAGGAAAACGAGCCCTTATTGGAGTCAGGTAGCGGAGATTGAATAGGAAACTTCAATCAATAATCCTTCTATGGCAAGGAGCAGTCGAAATCCTAGGTATAAATACCAGGTTTCAAGGACAAATCAAAGACACAACTCTCAAATCAATCAATCCCTCGGATTATCAAGCCTCTCAGGAGCAAACCTTCAACCTCGTTGAAACCTGGCGACCGTGCTTCCAGTCCTAGTCTCTCCAAGAGCCGACTGTTAAGTGCTACTGCCACCGATACTACCAACGAAGCAAGGGTAACGCCCTCGCAACCCCGCGAAGCTAAAGTCACGCTTTAGCAAACCCTGTGCTTTCTCCAAACTTCCCAGTGATTGTTCTGCTTAGTTTACAACGCTAAGTATCGATTCGGTGTCACGAAGAGATCACAACCAAAGCCCTTATCCGTAAGGCAAGAAGTCCTTCCTTGGAAGGCAGAGTAAAGAGCCTTGTGACGAGGTTGGTGCTCTCCTCGTCCACAACGCTTGAAGAAGAAGTCAGGTCAAGGGACTCCCCCAACGACTGCTGACAGGACCCGCCCCGAATTTCACCCTGAAATCCGAGGTGGCCCTGCGGGGCCCACCTTAGTAATAACTCTACCGAGAACTGGTCGAGTCACCCCTAAAGTGGACTACCCAAAACAGTAACCCACAATAGATCAGAGCCAAACAAAGAAGTGCAGAAGCTATTCGTCAACTATGCCTCGAACCATGTACGCCCGACCTCAACTAATAGCGCCTGCAAACTGGGCATTAGAAACCGAAAGGCCCAGGGGAAAGTAGACGAAAACGTTAGCGTGAGTGGACAAAAATAAACAATTTAAGAGAAAAATGATTTCATACTTTCCCACATTTATTTCATTAAAAACCGATGCATGCAACAATTAGAAAACACATTTAGATTTAAATCCAAGAATTTCAAAACAGTAAACCGACTAGCCTCGCTAGTCACAATATTCGAAAAAATAAATTGTAAAATCGAAATCTCGGTTCTCAAGAAGATAAGACCAGCCCCGCTGGCTATAATGAAAATCAGACTAGCCCCGCTAGTCAAGCAACGATAAAATATGGGGAAGAAGTTTCACCATACGAAAGAAGGGAGCCTCCCAGGCTCGGGTCGGAGTGTCCCACACTCTGGAGCATCCCATGCTCTGCTCTTACTCACCCACAAACACATAGTAAGCAGGGAGGAGTACTAATAGGCTAGCTAGCAATAAATATGACGACCCAGGTATGGCGGGTAAAAATCATACGAAAAATCGAAAATCAGTAAGGCTTCCCCATAAGACCCGAGAATAAAGAAAACACGGGTACGATTCCCAACCGTACCCGGAAATTCTCGTAGAAAGTCACATAAATCTACAGCGTGTCCCACACGCTAAAATAATAGTTAGATCAACAACAAGGCATTCCCAATGCCAAAACCGAAAGTCGATAAATAAATTCATCGAAATCCCATTTCGAAAATCTTTCCAAAAATCTCAAATCAACGAATAGAGAATATATATTTAATTCCGGAAATTACCTCGGAAAATGATTCGTCGAAAATCAACATAAATTATAAATTCGAATCCGAGCATAACAAATTAATATCCGAAATTCATAACCGGAATAAATCATAATTACTTCATGAAAATCATTATTGAAAGCAAATCCACGTGATAAATCCATTCGTATGCTCGAAAGTAATATATTAATTAGGTAAAGCATTAATTCAAGAAAATAAACGCATGCATCATTATTTAAAACAAAAGTCCACTCACAGTACTATTGGGCGACCACGCAAACGAGTTCCTTCATCTAGCCGTAGCTCGCAACATTGCCCTGTACACAATTATATTTCCGTAAACGGCAATCTGATAAAATAAATACGAACCTAAACGAAACCTGAAAATCCCTATCTCCATTACTTCTCAAATTCCACCCAAATCTCTTCCACAACACCAATTCCTCAATTTACATATTCCACAATGAAAACGAGGAAAATTCGACGGCCGGATTTCCAATAATTCCATCACAAAACTTCAAACTTCGGAAATTCACAAATAATTCCAAACTCCTCCAAAATTCACCAAACTTCACATACAAGCTCTACAACAATCATACAATTTAATGGGCTAAAAACTGAAATTAAAACACTGCCCTAAATGCCTCCACGCGCCACCAACAGTGGCAGCGCGTGGGCCCCACGCGCCGGCGGCCACCACCTCCGATGGCCACCAAATTTTAGCAGCACCACCTACTCAACAGACCCTACATTTTTCACAACTACAACAAGTTCCAATTTTACCTTTAAACAGTCGAAACCGGCCGGTGCAAAAAATTCCAGAAATTCCAAGAACCCTAGAAATTGAAATTGTTACTTCGACCTCTACACTGCAAATTGAAATGAAAGACCTTAGGGGAAATGATCTATGTCGAAAACCGAACCTTCGACGCCGGTTTGGTGGCCGGAGACGGCCGGAATCGCCGGAAATCGATGAAAACTCCAAACTGCTACAGTAACCTTCACAGCTCAAAATTGAGCTCTTCCGGCCAAATCGCTGCAAAACACCACCACAGACGTGACCAGGGTGAAGAGGCAAGCCAGATGATGTCCGTATTCCATCGTGGGGTGGCCGGAGGAGGAAGAAATCGGAGGGAGAAGAAATCGGGCCGAAGAGGAGAAAGGATCGGGGGAGAAGAGAGAGAAAAACCGGTAGGTTTCCAAAAATGGAAACTTACCACAGTAACTTGGCTATTTATAGAAACTTACCATATGAACAGTAACTTTAGTATTTTGCTTATAACTTTCGCATACGAACTCCAATTTTTACGTACCACATATCCACGCACTCGGTTTAATGTCCTCTACAAATTTCATGAAGAACATTTTCTCAAATTTTGACCCGAACAAAAAGTCAACTTTTAGGGCCACTAAAAGTGCTGAAATGACAATAAAAATGAAAGTAAAGGTCGTTTACCGTCCAAATGACTAGTAAACGGGTAAATTCAGGTTCGGGACGTTACAACTGCACCCCACGGTGCTGGCATGCCCGCGCAATCACACGCTCAAAAGAGACAGTTTGCAAGCCAACTGGTTTTCACGTCAAACAACTTTTTCATCAAATGCAAAACGAAGTTATCGTTTCTTATTCGGGTCTTCATCCTCGTTTTCGATCTTTTTATGTAGATATATAGATTATGGTCATGGTTGTATCCCATCAAGTTTTCAACTCTTATTTGGTCTTTGGTCCGAAAAGAAGGTCAGTCAATACTCGGTCCTGAAATTTATGATGGTTTCTGAGGATATGTTATAATGTCAACTTCGAGACCATTAATGTAAGCATGTTAACCACGTGGTGTAGTGTGTTGGTCGAATGACCTAGTCTGGAACCCCCAGGTCTAGCGTTCGAATCCCAGCTCCATCCCGTGGCCAGCAGATTTGAGGGACCCTTTGGGTTCGTGCGTCTGCGGTGCAGTGGATTAGTCTGGCTTTGCCAGACTTTCGCCGCAATGTCGGTGCAGGTGTCCTAGCGCTGGGATACCACTGCATGGGTGTGTGAGTTACTAACAACTAACCCGATCAAAAAAAAAATGTAAGCATGTTTTTCGCACAAACATGTTGTTGTTTTTTTTTTTTTTTGAGGTAAAACATGTTGTTGTTTATGTGTTGTAAATGTGGTAACTAAGAAAAGATCACCATGAAGAAAAAAAAAATCACAGTAAAGGTGCAAGATCGATCCCCCACATACTAAAATAAGTAAAATTAGTAATAACATGTATATCTTGCATGCATATACAACACAAATAATCTGTCAATCAGAGTTAGTCAAATGGAGATTGCAAGGAAAATGTACTGTGGGTTTCCTAGCTAGAAAGTTGATAAAGATTGTGTAGTAGTTTAAACATAATAGAAAGTCGATCATGAATTTTTGAATTTATTTATTGGAATCCTTCAAATTATAGTAATCAAGAACAAAAGATGAAAGCAATATCGACCAAGGAAACGAGTTCACATGCAGTAGACCACATTTTTTTATGGTTTGGTGAGCTGTTAAAAATTATATTTTGTCTTTGTCATACCCTGTAGTGAAATCGCATCTTCTAATATGGTGGGCGATTACACGAGGAGAAGATATATAAAAATGCTCTTTCACTTTATAACAGGGAAGAAATTACAGGCCAAAACTAACGCATATCAACTATAGGCCGGATTGAGCAGGCAATTGATCAAGCTTCCTCTCAACCACGGAATTGATTATCTTCACCCTATATATACCAAAATTTTAGTTACTGGTATCCAAACCAAGGCAAGCAGAGTCCATGGGAGAACGAATCACTGCCAAGCTCAGGTTGAGCTTTTTTGAAGACACGTCCTGCTCCTCATCTCGCTTTCACCCCGATCTGCTGTCAGCAAGGGGATAGCGTAGGCTTCCTCTGACGTAAGGCTACTATATATATCAAGATCAAATGAAACTCATAACCCCGGCCACCAGACTATCCTAGCACTTTCCGGTCACTATTCCGACTAAAAACGGCATGGGAGGCAATCATAGTGATGATTTTTGATGATTTCAAGGGTTGCAATTATATATAGTGATGATTTTTTGGTAATAGACTTGCCTTGAACTTGTTTTTTTTTTTTTTTTTTTTTTTAGATTTGGCTTTTTTGGCCGGAATAGTGACCGAATGTGGCCTTAGGTACCATTTAAAATGAAATCGAAAAGTTCGGGTACTGGTTGTGATCAAAATTGAAGTTCAGGTACCATCGATAAAATAGAAGATAAGTTCAGATACCATTTGTGATAATAACCCAAAAAAAAAAATGGAAGTATAAGTCAAATTTCAGGCCTGTCTTATAGTTGGAGATATGCCCCAAGAGTTGTATTGTTGTTGCATGCACACTGCATAACACAGTTTGTTTTAGTCTTAGTTTACGGCTGATTTGGGTGGGAGTTGAGCCACCACGATGTACCTCTACCCTAATTGAAGATAGTTTGGAGTAGTGCTACTCTACAGTGTTCTGTTTTTCCGTTCGATTGTCATCAATCAAGGTTAAAGAAAAAATCAATACAGTACACAATTCTAACACAAGGAAAAGTTAGAATGTGCCTCACGCACTTGGTCACAAATCTCTCCCGGATCATGTGTTGTCTTGGGATGTTGTCATCGTCAGACGTGCCGATCCTTCTAGCAACCTGAGCGGTAGGGGGATGAGCTTACGAGATGGGTTTCTCCATATTGGTCTCGACTGGACTGTTTAGCAGTGCGGGGGGTGTTGCTTGGAGAGGTGCGAGGTTGGTGGTTAGCGATTGGGCAGTAGTGATAGTGGCCTAACAAGGAGGCGAGCCGGTTGCTTCGCCAAATGGACACAACTTCCTAGCAACAAATTGACACAACTTCCTAGCAGCATGATGAAACAAAGTGTTGCCGATTTTATCTTTAGTTATCAATGTAGTGGAAAACTGATTTAATTGTCTTATATGTCTTTGCATTGAGAGTGGTTTTGTTGATATGTCACTATATATTACTTAATTACTATAAAGTTATAAGAGTACTCCTTACTTTAAACTATAAAAATGATTGATCGAATTTTGATTAGGCCTCTCTTATACCTTAGAACTGATGTAGAACGAATGGCGATCCGAATTGAAGAACAGCTCGATCGTGGAAAAGGAGGAAAACCTAGTTTGCTGCAACTTTGACATTCGGTGTCCGAATCGTGATTGCTATACCTTTCCAGAAAGGGAACGACGCCAGGAACAAAAACTCGTCGCTTTGCCACAATGTGTGGGCTTTTTCGGGCTTTCGGGGTCATTTAGGGCTTCAAAACTGCAATTTACTATTTTTCAGAATTTTCGGCTTTCTAGTTTGTTTTGTTTTTACCCGTGGGCTTGAGGGTTTCATTATTAGTCGCCCTAGTGTTTCTTTTCTCATATATAAGCAACCTTAAACGGCTGCAGAACCTATCTTTTATCATATTATCAATCAAATTGAGAGTTTTCTCATTTATCTCTGGTGGACTCCAGAATTCTTGTTTAGGTTTATTGCTTGTAAACCTAAGATTATTTTCCGACTACGTCAAGAACAAAGATAGGTCCTCGAGTCAACCCAAAGCCATGAATGAGATCAATCACATTATTATCATCAAATTAGGTTAGGTGACAAATAAAAGTTTGGGTGAAGAACGAAAGTTTTGCTGTGGAGTTTATCTTCATGAATGATTTAGATTTTGCCAGGTGTAATGGGTTTTGCTAGGTTTAATTAAAAATAAGGGTATTATTGGAAACTTGTTTGGTGTAGTTTTTTTTTTTTTTTTTAAATAAGGGCCGGTGCGGCTGCTCTCAAACCTTGATTGGTGTTGTTAGAGATTCTATGATTTTGCTGGGTGTAAAATCTGTTGGGTGTACTTGGAAGACTCATACTGTTATTTCACCCAAAAAAAGCATGAAAAATAAAAGTTAGAACCAAATCCAAAATTCCCAGAGACGTTTTGTCTAAAGTAATTGATACCAAATATTGCATGTAGGGTTAGGAATCTAATGCATAAATGGACTTCACTGCTCCAAACTGCACGGATCGAGCTGAACTTGCAATGTTTCAAGCTAGTAAGTTTCACAAAATAAGAAGCTCTTTTGTTGTTACTTACTCTCAACTAGAAGCCATTTTCACACTCAAGGTATCTTATTTTTTCTTTTCTTTTCTTTTCTTTTTCTTTTTGGCCCAAAGAGAGTATCAATAATTAGGACCACCTAAAAGAGCACCACACTGTCATTTTGGATCGAAAAACGTGGAACAGTGAGAAAAATAACGTGCATAAATTACCTCCATTTCTCCAGTCCTCTACCTTCCTATATATCACTTTTGTTCTCACCAACTCAAATTACACAGCCTACTCAATATTCCACCAAGGCCAAAACCATGAACGTCGCCCTTCTCCATCCCCTCTTTCTCACATTTTCTTGCTTATTCTTCCTTGCTTCCTCCTCCTCCTCCTCAGGCTACAGTCCCGGCGACACTCCAAAACCCGTTAGGAGGGAAGTATACGGCAATGGGAGAATCTTCGACATCACCCACAGGTACACCCCGGAGATTCCCGTGTATGGTTCAAAGCTTGGGATCGGACATTTCCGGTGGCTCCAACTGAGCATGAAGAATGGTTCACTTACCAACAACTCGGAGTTCAAGCTGCCTGTTCACACCGGAACCCATGTTGATGCCCCTGGCCATGTGTTTGATGATTACTATGATGCTGGGTTTGATGTAGATCAGCTTGACTTGGAGGTACTCAATGGTAATAATGCATATTTGGCCTCATTTTTCTTTGAGAAAAGGATATTGTCTTCTAGTTGGGAATTTCCTATTCTCCTTGCTTGGTAAGAAAATCCAATCATATCAAGAACAATGAATTTATTAGTTATGCAAATTAGATATGGTGTTGTTATTTTTATGTTTGACCCAAAGCTTCATTAGTAATACTTTACTTTTGAAAAATATTCCAAAAGATTAATAAACAAAAAATCAAAGATTGAAAAAAAAAAATTACTGTGTTACCTTTGCTTCTATTGTAGAAGTCCAATGTAAACGCCTCCATATTAATTGTTAATAAAAATGTTGAAGTGTCTTAAATTAAGGCCGGAATGACTTTTGAAGTCGATAAATATCGACATACAACTTAATGATAAATTTTACCCATTTGATCAAAAAAGAGAAGAAAAACAAAAAAAAAAAAAAGAATTAACCGCAGAAGCCTCTAGGTTACCTCACTAGGTTCATGGGCGCCTCTATGGAGAAGGCGGAATAGAGTCATTTAGTTCAAAAGCTCCTCCGTAACACATTGATCTTTATATATGTTCATGGACGCTCTCTCTCTCTCTCTCTCTCTATCTCTCTCTCTCTCTCTCATTTTGTTTTTTTCTTTGGTGAGAAGATCATGGACGACGAGTCTGAAATACCCTGAATATATTACCAGTTATGGTGTTATTTTCTTTCTTTGAACTATTAGTTTGGACAATGAAGTAAATTCATGGACAAAATTGAGGAGGGACTGCTGATCAAATTTGGGGTTCAAAGTTTCTAAACAGTAGTGCTCTTTAGGTAATCTGTTGATGATTATTCTCAATGCTCACTGGCCGTTACTCCTTTGAATAGGCCCTGCCCTTGTTGTTGATGTTCCCAGGGATAGCAACATAACTGGTGCGCATTTCTTACTTCGACTTCTCTGTATATACTTCAAATTCCCCATGTTTCCAGTGACCAGTTTCAATTTTGTTCAATTTCTTACTATCAAAATGTTTAGATTGTTCTAGCACTTTTGTATCTCATGTTTCAAGAAACTGGTTTCAATTTTTCTGCATTTGAAATACTTGCTCTTGGCGTACCTTCACAGCTGAAGTGATGGAGTCCTTAAATATTCCCAAGGGTACTCGCCGAGTACTTTTCAGGACATTAAATACTGATAGGTAAACCATGAGAAATCGGATCCTCTGCTTATGTTCTTATGTTGAATTGTTGATAATGTACTTTTGTAACACACGTAGAGGAAAAGAAAAATGGAGTACGTCTTATAACTTGTTCTTATGCATTATGAAACTTAATCAATTGCAATTTTTAGGGGTCTTATGCATAAAAAGGAATTTGACTCAAGCTTTGTGGGATTCACGGAGGATGGAGCGAAATGGGTGGTTAAGAACACGGACATCAAACTTGTTGGTACAACATTACTTCATTTTTTAGCTAATTTTAAAGATTGAACCTCTCCTTGATCACCTATGCAACCCCAAGCAGATGATTGCATTTATAAATTCATCCCACACTTTCCAGTAATTAGTTACATCTTATATGTAATCCATTTCTGTGCTTGATCTGATGCACTCCTGTTGATCTGTTATGAATGTAGGAACTGATTACTTTTCCATTGCTACCTATGATGAAGCTATTCCGGCACATATTGCTTTTCTAAAGGGAAGGGTAAGAATTCTTATTCAATAGAAAAGAGAGCTTCTTCTAGTTTACAGCCCTATACTAGTACAGCTGCTTGCCTGCTTCTTATTTAAACCAATGTGTCATCTTTCTTGGAAGTATTTCATTATGTTTATTGGGCCAAGTTATGATTTTGGTAGCTCTAGTAGTTTTGTCCGAGTTCCATATAGGCATCTGTAAGTTTTAATTCTGTCAACATTTTCGCAACGAATCAACAGACTTACTATTTGGACTGGACTCGCATATGTGAATTGTTAATTATCATTACAAAGAACTTAATTTGTTTTCCAAACCTACTTGCCCATGCTTTTCTGAGCTTTCGTTACAATGTAATAGGGATTTAATTTGTTAATTAAACCCTGCAGTTCAATGTTTAAACTTATGTTTCAGGAAATCATACCTGTGGAAGGCCTAAAGCTTGATGGCATAAAACCAGGAAATTATTCTGTGCATTGCTTACCTCTAAGGTTGCTTGGTGCTGAAGGAGCACCAACAAGATGCATTCTCATCAAATGATCCGGACTCTATTCCATTGTATGTATACATATTTACGTTACTTGGTTGCAAACACTGAACTACAGCTAGCTTTAACTTTAAACCAAATTATAGGTTGGCCACCAGCTTAATTAACTGTTCAACTGCTTTCATCATAGTTTCAACTATGGCGGAACACATTTCTGCTAGTAGCATCTTGAATCAATTCGAATGATGTACTAATTAAAACTCGTTACCAATTAATTTGCAGGAGCTGATCGAGATGGTCTACAAAGGCTTTGAAGTTTGAACTGAATAAAAAAACAGTAGATATTATGGATAATTCTTTCTCGTCCTCTTGTTATTAATATATAGAGAGAGAGCTCTGCCAGTTGTGTATGGCATCTGCTACTGCTAGACAGGGTACTGCAGGCTCTAAAAAATATAATACTCTAATCCAACTTCTAGAAATTGTACTGCGTGCTCATAAGTTGACTGTTGACAATTCCATATGAAAGTTGCTCTTTCAAACCAAATTATAAAGAAACAAAAGAAAATTGACATATGGAGTTAGATTGTTGAGGATATTAAACCGCACAGTGGTTCTTTAATTTCAAGCATTGAACTA
Source organism: Rosa rugosa (assembly GCF_958449725.1). Taxonomy (NCBI): domain Eukaryota; kingdom Viridiplantae; phylum Streptophyta; class Magnoliopsida; order Rosales; family Rosaceae; genus Rosa; species Rosa rugosa. The sequence goes on from NC_084822.1 coordinate 8,610,372, forward strand.
AAGTACATAAGCCATGCTTGCTCACGGATTATTCTTCTAGTTATCAATCCTAAACCAATTAAGCCATGTTGCGGCTGGTCAAATTACACCGTTTATGCCCATTTCTGGTAATTGACCCTATTAAGCTATGCTATCTGCAGTTAAATTTGAAAGGAGATGCTCCTCATGTTTGTGGAATTTTGAGAGACACCGAGAGAAGTAATTAGAAGTGTGGGATGAAATGTCTCGAAAGCTCTGCGAATCTGATAGTGGCACTGAGTGAATGACAGATGATTATAAGAAGATTGATAGGCATATATGTAAAGCACTCCGAGGCTATAATTGTTCTCCCCTCTTTTTCTTTTTACTTGTTAGCATTCATTTTGCCATATGATCAACGCTCTTTGTGTATCCTGTAATATATGTCTGCATGTTCTCGAAGACAAAATAATGCGTCTCAAGTTCTCAACTTCTATCATGAGAACAAAGGAAAAAAAGCATCTATCACTCCCATCGTCTTATTCTATGAATTATTGGGTATAGGGTCGGTCTGGTATAATTGCTTGAAAGAGAAGTGAAAAGTGAACCTGCCCATATATGTGCAGGGGCTTTTTTTATTTTTTTTTATAACCGACTTCATTGGGGTTAATTAACTTAAAGTGGTTTAAATTGATCTGGTGCCTTGACTCATAAATCATATCATATAGCATGCAAGGTTGTAAAGATCCATAGGAAGGTTGTAAAGATCCATAGGTAACCACTGAAAGAAGATATTGCAAAATCTTCTTCACAAGCTGCACTAAAGCCATTAAACTTTTCAATCATACTGTTACAATAACAAACGCAGCAGCATTTGCCTCTCCATGTCCCTAAATTGAGCAATTGACAATGGACAATGGGAGAAGAGTAGGCATCTTCTAAAAGCGTGCTCTCTTTCCTTTACATCCAAGTGATGCCATTTTCAGATAAAAGCAACACAATACTGATTAGAAAATGTAATAAAAAGAGGGTCAATATCAATTGACTATTTGAAAAAGCATGTGAATGTGGCTTATCAATGAAAATTGACCAAACCGAAAGTTTATATACATATGATCCGAAATGTTAGGAAATTGGGTCCTCTTGGATCTTATAAATAGAAGCATTCACACAGTAGTTTTCTCACTCATTCATACACACCAAAGTCCCTTGAATACTCGATCAATTCGAGGGGTTTGTCTTCATTCTTCAATATGGCTCTCTCCAAACTGCTAGTTTTTGTTCCAATTATCTTCCTAATTCTGATGGGAATGATGACCGAGGCGGCAACTCCTCCGGGAATTGCGAAGAATCCTAGCAATGCAAGGTGTTTGATAAAGAAGTACAAGCATTGTTACAATTTGGTGCATGTGTGCCCCAAGTTTTGTCCCGATAAGTGCACAGTTGAGTGTGTGTCATGTAAACCCATCTGTTCTGGGGGCACAACATCTCCCACTACACCTTCACCAACACCTACACCTACGCCACCAACTCCTACTCCATCACCTCCCAAATATTACCCTTCTCCTCCTCCTAAAACTCCGACACCACCAACCCCAACCCCAACACCGCCAACTCCAACTCCATCACCTCCCAAATATTATCCTCCTCCTCCTAAAACGCCCACACCGCCTACTCCAACCCCAACACCGCCAACTCCATCACCTCCAACTCCAACTCCCACACCACCAACCCCGACCCCAACACCTCCAACTCCCACACCGCCAACCCCAACGCCTACTCCCTCATCGCCAACCCCTACTCCTTCACCTCCATCAACTCCTACTCCACCAAAGAAAGGAAAGTGCAAGAACAAGAACTACCCCCAGTGCTACAACATTGAACATGCATGCCCTAGCTCCTGCCCTGGTGGATGTGAGGTGGATTGTGTCACTTGCAAGCCAGTCTGTAGTAAGTGATCACCTCTCGCACTCATTTCATTAGCAATGCTTGCATGCTTTTCGATCTTATTAGCTGACCATAGTACGTATGTGCATCAGTGCATAGTGGGATCAGGTCTATTCAGGCACGGAACCAGGAATTAAATTTGAGGTGGGCTAAATTTTTAGGGATCAATAGATTTAATTACTTACATCAAGAAATCGATAAATACTCAAATTCTAACATAAATTACATTCTAATTGAGTCAAAAATTTCATTATAGAAGAGAGTTAAAGTGTAATTCCTTCGCAAGGTTGAGAGAATGAGAATGAGTGCAGGAAAGAAGAGAGACTGACCCCTATAATAATGATGTGCAAAGAGAATTAGAGAGAGTTGAGTATGAGAAATGCAAAACCGGGTAGAGAGAGGAGGAGACATAACTGAAAAAGAGGAGAGAGAGGAAAAAAGTTTTATTTGTATAGTTGTCTACTTGTTATTTGCAGACTACACAACTTATCTTAATCATACATATATATAATAATATTTTCCCCCCAAAATGTTGGGGTGTGCTGCAGCACACCTCAGCCCACCCCTACATCCGTGCCTGGGTCTATTTGTTAACATCGATCAATTACTATATATGCATGATCATTGTTCATATGGTCATTCTAAAGTTACTTGAAGATCGAACTGGGATTAAAAACAGTTTAACTGGAACAAGATCACTGAATTTACTGGCATTAATACACATGCATATTGGTGTCTTGTAGGATAAACGAGATCCAAAGTGAGCATATTATAAATTTATATCGTTCATTATATTGTTTAGTACGTGAACAGGGTTTTGAAGTTAAAATTTTGTGGGTAAGTAAATCAATTAGAATGAGCAACCTAACCAGGAAGTGATATATCTATTTCTAATTAATGCACATCTTTCTCATTGGTACTGGCAGAGTGTGATCAACCCGGAGCAGTGTGCCAAGACCCTCGTTTCATAGGCGGTGACGGCATTACCTTTTACTTCCACGGCAAGAAAAACCACAATTTCTGCCTCTTATCCGACTCCAACCTTCACATCAATGCCCACTTCATCGGCAAGCGAAATGCCAACATGAAACGCGACTTCACATGGGTCCAATCCATCGCCATCCTCTTTGGAAAACACCAACTCTTCATCGGCGCCCAAAAAACTGCTACATGGGATGACTCCGTTGACCGCCTTGCCCTCTCCTTCGACGGCGTGCCAATCACCCTCCGGGAATCCGAAGGCGCTAGGTGGCAATCCGAGAGCTTCCCACATGTCTCATTCGTAAGGGTGGGTGACACCAACAATGTGATGGTTGAAGTTGAAGGCAAGTTTAGGATCACAGCCAAGGTTGTGCCTATAACTGAAGAAGACTCTAGAGTTCACAACTATGGTGTGACAAAAGATGATGCGTTGGCTCATCTTGATCTTGGGTTTAAGTTCTTCTCTTTGAGCAACCGAGTTAATGGTGTGTTGGGTCAGACTTACAGACCCGATTACGTGAGCCGGGTCAAGATTGGAGCCAACATGCCTGTGATGAGTGGTGACAGGGAGTTCCAAACTTCAGGACTTTTCGCTGCGGATTGCTCCATTGCTAGGTTTAATGGTGCTAGCGACTCTGAGAATGAAGGGTCTGTTGAGGGTTTGGAGTTTCCAAGCTTGAACTGTGCTAGTGGGATTGATGGTCGAGGAGTTGTGTGCAAGAGATAGACGAGACATCGTTCGATCTGCATTTCTTGAGAGACAATAAGTATACAAGTTTCATTCATAGAAACAAATAATTTGTAATTGGAGGGTCAGCAAAAAGGTGTACCCTCCAGTTGAGTGTTGGTCAATTTAATTTAGGGTTATTATCACAAATGGTACCTGAACTATACCTCAATCTTATCGATGGTACCTGAACTTCAATTTTGATCACAACCAGTACCCGAACTTTTCGATTTCATTTTAAATGGTACCTAGAGCCACCTCCGGTAACTATTCCGACTAAAAACGGCATGGGAGGCAATCATAGTGATGATTTTTCATGATTTCAAGGGTTGCAATCATATATAGTGATGATTTTTTGGTAATATACTTGCCTTGAACTTGTTTTTTTTTTTTTTTTTTTTTTTAGATTTGGCTTTTTTGGCCGGAATAATTACCGAAGGTGGCCTTAGGTACCATTTAAAATGAAATCAAAAAGTTCGGGTACTGGTTGTGATCAAAATTGAAGTTCAGGTACCATCGATAAAATAGAAGATAAGTTCAGGTACCATTTGTGATAATAACCCTTTAATTTACATCTATATTTAAAATACGAAACAATAAAGTACAAGATTTCTTCACAATTTTTTGTGAATGTATTTCATCATTATTCAACATTATTTCAACTCATGTCATGAATTAGCTAGCCCTCTATGAATAACACTGATAATTATCGAATCCCTTATTAGGCAGCTTTAATTTTTTTTTTCTTACATAGCGGTTTCTTGTCGAGAGTATACAGTTTTATCCCGTATTAGACATTAAGAATTAGATAGTTTGGATGACTTTCTTATCGTGTCAGAATGTGTTAGCATGAATGTTGACGATCAATAACAATTGTTGAGAAAAAGATGGCTTTTTCTGGAAGGTTTAATCTTTCAATCTTATGTCGTGAGAGATGTGACCTATGTTAGGGCAATGCCCGTCAGGAATGCAAAGTGGGCAAATAAGGAAGAAAGCACTTTGCCTTACCTATGATGCAATGTACCACACATACTTCTTCACGTCACTAAATATAAATTGTTCACATATTTGGCTTGAAATTTTACTATATGTGGGTTCTTTAATTCGATCTATTTAAATATTTCATTTTATCGTATTAAGTTTATCAAATTAATTCAATACTTGTGTTGTTTTTTTTTTTTAATCAGCTTCACAAGAAGAATTCATTGAGAATCCAATAACAATTCAGGGGCAAGCCATCTAAATTTTGCATAATTTTTAGCTAATTCTGATGCAGAAATGAATAGGTAGAGAATGAAAGCTAAAACATCATTGACACATCTAAGAAATGAGACGATAAAAAAAGTCTACTTCTATAGTTTCTCAATAGAAATTCTCATCAACAAAGTCTCATATCCTCTTACATCAATATTCCTACTTGTACAATAGTTTAATCGCATACGATAAAAAATGATACAATTTTACGGGACATATCTTTGATAGCGTGATGCCGTGATAAGAGGCGGTCAGAAATAGTGACCAGAGAGCGAGAGAGGGCAAAAATGGTAGTTTAATTTGGAAGAATTGTAAATGAAATACAAGATATAGAGCCCAAACGCCAAAACCCTCCTCCTCTATTTCAATCTTTTCACCAAAACCCCTCTCTCAAACAGTCACAGAGTCTCAGAGTGTGAGAGAGAGAGAGAGAGGAGATGGAGGGGAAATCGTACCAGAGGTTCCCGCGGGTGAAAATCCGTGAAATGAGGCACGACTACCTCAAGTTCGAGCTCCGCGACACCGACGCGAGCGTGGCCAACGCGCTCCGCCGCGTGATGATCGCCGAGGTCCCCACCGTCGCCATCGACCTCGTCGAGATCGAAATCAACTCCTCCGTCCTCAACGACGAGTTCATCGCCCACCGCCTCGGCCTCATCCCCTTGACCAGCGACCGCGCCATGAGCATGCGCTTCTCACGTGACTGCGACGCCTGCGACGGCGACGGCCAGTGCGAGTACTGCTCCGTCGAGTTTCACCTCCGCGCCCGCTGCCACTCCGACCAAACCCTAGATGTCACCAGCAAGGAACTCCTCAGCTCCGACCACACCGTCGTCCCCGTCGATTTCTCCGACGCCTCCGGTTACGAAGCTTCCGAGCAGAGGTCTCCCCTCTCTCTCTCTCTCTCTCTCTCTCTCTCTCTCTAAGCTCAAATTTTTAGGGTTTTTGTTTCTTAGGGTTTGAATTTGCTTCCATTTAGTTTGATTTCAATTGCAAGTGTAAAATTTTGTGTTGAATTGAGTCCATATGATTAATGCATGTTGAAATTGGGATATACAGCCCCTCATTTAGAGTTAGGGTTTCGTAGGGTTTGAATCGACCATTTAGTTGATTTCAGTTGCAAGTGTAAACTTTTGTGTTGAATTTTGAGTGCATGTGATTAATGTATGCTGAAATTGGGATACTTTTGTGTGGTGTAGAGGGATTATCATTGTGAAGTTGCGAAGGGGGCAAGAGCTGAGGCTGAGGGCTATTGCTAGAAAGGGGATTGGGAAAGATCATGCGAAGTGGTCACCTGCGGCTACTGTCACTTTCATGTATGAACCCGACATTCGCATCAATGAGGAGATGATGGATACTTTGTCACTCGAGGAGAAGACAGCTTGGGTTGATAGCAGTCCTACCAAAGTCTTTGAGCTTGATCCTAATACTGGCAAGGTTGGTACTTGTTTGCATCTGTTTGATATGATAGTTGCATTGTGTGTAGAGGTTTAAATTGTGTCAACATTGAATTTGGTTTGGAAACATCTTGTAAAGGTCGTTGCTTTCTAGTGCTTGGTGTGCTGCTGTCTGATTTTTGCATTAGTGGTTCAATTATAGAGGCGCTTCCATGTTTGCTCAGCTTTACCAAGTATGATTACAAGTTTAATACAGTATTAGTGTACCTTCGGTGCTTCTCAGGGGACATAGGAGATGGACAAGATTGCTATACTGTTTTCATTCTCGTGCGTACATTATATTGATTAATGTGTATGACATGTTTGGCATAGTGTTATAGGCAGATGCCTGCATCAAGGCTGTAATTCTGCAATTTCCCTTCAAAATATACTGGGCTTAGGCTTCTCTCATGTCTAAAATCTGTGTCATGTTCTTAAGCTTTAATGATATAAGAAACTAAACTTGTTTACCCCATGAAATTTCAGAACCATCTAATAGGGTGCATGTGCCTTAGAAAAAGGTCAACCAGTTCTAGTTAAACCAAGGAGTGTAGGATCTGACATTTCTGCAGAACTTAGTATTCAGGATAGAAGAGATTATGGAATATCAGTGAATATATTAAGGGTTTAAGAACATATAAGCAATTAGCTGGGGAGTAAAGAGTTTTCTGTAGTATGGTATTTCATTTGTCGTACTGGTGCTCACCATTTGAGTTTGTTTTTCTAGACCCCTGCATATGTATCAGTGTAATTATCATGTCTCATGACATGTCATGACTCACTTATAGTATGTTGCTATATATGACATTTTTCTTTTCCTTCTTTGGGGGTGGGTGGGAGGTGTGTAGTTTTGTTTGGTACAGTGTGATGTGTATGAAACTAACTGTAGTTATCAAACCTTTTTATGAGCAAACATCTTTACAAGCCTGTAGCATGTAAGTTTTGCAAATACTGATCCACTTTTCAAAGGATTTCTGTGATAGTTAAATCATGGCATCAGTAGTATGTGATTACATATTTACTGCTTCTGCTGAGCCCGTGCCATAAACGTTATTAGGCTGCAGGGACTGGAGAAAGTTCTGTTCGCGGCAAGATTGTATGTCTAGGAAGGAACACGTCATGATTGATAGGTTATAATTGAGGTACTGTAATTAAGAATAGATACCAGTGGTTTGGCGTTTGAGTTCAGAGATAGTAAACCACCACTTTTCAAAGTTTCTCTAGAGATTCAGCTCAGCTTTGGGCATCCCATGTTATTTGAATTGTTGTATGTTGGTTTTATCACTTTATGTGAAGTTGATATGCCGGTATGGTGCTATTATTTGACATAATGTGATTAGCTTATTCAACTTTGACAGCCGGAAAGGTTCCTTGTCATTTTCCATCTGTCAGATGAGTGGTGCTATGATTATAGTGCAATTATAGCTACCATTAATATATTAATTCTATTTATTCATTATTTTGGAGACCTCAATTAAGGATAGAAGTGTTACAGGTTTGATCCAATTTCTGAGGTGCATTTAATATAGTTATTCTCTGCTATACATATATCTGAATGGCAGGGTACACATAATGGAAGTGTGATATCTAGTAGATTTAGATCTGTGATTTGTTAGCTAGTTTGTATGTTGTCTTGTCTTATGCCGTAACAACTTGCTTAGACAAGCTCAATTATGAATTTCCAATAAAATTTAAAATGGTCAGTAACAGTTCTTTTTCTTATTTTGATAATCTGTTCATTGTTGCCTCTTTTTATGATTATCATGAGCTAACTTTGGGCCTGTGTTAATTTCTTTTTTCTTTTTTTGTACTTTTTACCTCAAAGGTCTTGGTGGTTGATCCTGAAGCATACACTTATGATGATGAAGTGATCAAGAAAGCAGAAGCTATGGGGAAGCCTGGGCTTGTGGACATCACTGCCAAAGAAGATAGTTTTATATTCACAGTGGAATCTACTGGTGCAATTAAAGCTTCTCAGCTGCTACTCAATGCCATAGAAATCCTGAAACAGAAACTTGATGCTGTGCGCCTTTCAGAGGATACTGTTGAAGCTGATGATCAATTTGGTGAGTTAGGTGCACATATGCGAGGAGGATGATCTAATTGAGGGTAAACAAAGCTTCGAAAATTGATCTTTCTGTGATGTCTATGGGATCAATCGACTTCCGTTTTGTTTGTCGGAAATGTTCATAACTGCCTGTACTAATTTCATTAGACTGGATGCTAAACTATTATCCCCTAACCATGTCTTCGGATATCTGTCAGATGTTTAATATCTTTTTTCTGTGGGGAGTCCTCTCACTTGAGCACCTTGTGCTAGGATAGTAGTATTAATCTATGGCCGCACGGTAAAGTACTTTGCTAGATTATATAAGGTGGAATGGCAGACCTTTACGTAACAGGATTTTGGAAATCATTTTCTCACAACCATTGTGCCTCCTTTTGTGTGTTTCAATTTATTTTGGAGCAGTCCTGTTAGAATAACAGAAGGGCTTGTGGGTTTACTCGCCTTATGGACGTGGAAATTCTTGGAACAAGTTTAAAGACTATTGTATGGGCGAGGACCGAGGATGAGAGACGAGATTGGAATGTGAACATTCTAATTTAAATTCGTTTTTTCATGCTTTTTTATTCATTTTTTGTGTAATACTCGTATATAAGAATTATATATGTATTGACTTACAAAATTATTTCTATTCGTACTTTTGAAAAAGAGCCGTTAAATTTTTTGTACTTTTAAATATAGAAAAGTACTATACTCGTGTTTTTTTTTTTTTTATGTTCTCTCTCATACTATACCTATTTTTTTTTTGATCTTATATACATCTGTATTTTGCTAAAAATAATCCATGACAGAGCAATCATATAAGCAGAAAAATTTATAGTACCCAAGTAGTTACTGAGGGGGGTGCTACCAAGTTGAACTCATCCAACAATCCGCGGAAGCATTAGGACGACCCGAAGTAATAACCTCTGCCTCTGAGTGGTGTAACTTGAAAGGCAAGTATCACCATCTCCACCAACACGCAATTCCGAGTAAACAACTGGCCTCTCCATCAAGATGCACTGACAAGGAACAAATCGATGAAGCTTATCACAGAGAGAAGACCCAAAAATGGTCATAGCCGGAAACCATAATAGACCCTGAAAAGTCGAGGAACATAGACCGTGAAAAAAACAGTAGGAGAAGAAAGAAACAGGCCATACATGCTAGCCCAGCCAAAAACTACAGGATACAAGGAGCTCGACTCGCTACCAAGAGATCTAACCCTAACACAGAGAGAGAGGCACGGTTTTTGGTATTTTATATATACAAGATGTCGTAACAACAACAATCACCATATATGATTATGAGGCAAAATGTTATTACTCACATAATTTATTTCGTTGAGAAGTTTTACTACAATTAGAGCAACTCCTGTGTTGTTACTTAAAGTCTAGTGAATAGCTTCCACAATCTGTATTATAATTTATAGGAACGCAAAAGTAAAAATTTTGATAATTTTTCTTTCATAGTTCCAATAGCTTCTCTATCATATTTTCTACAATTTATTATCTACAAATAAATATGGTATTATTTTTTAAATTTGAAAAATATAAGAAAATGATTAGTAATGAAAGATGATTAGCTTCTTAATACGAAGCTAACCAGTTAACTCTATAACGTTGCTCTAGAATTGTTAGCTCTTAAAGAAAAATTTTAGAGGTGAATTTATTTTTTACACCTGCAAGCTTATAGAGTCGTGTGTTTTTCTTATGTGCATAGAGCCTAAATCAAAATGCTCATTTAATCAATTGCATTCATGCGGATAAATATTATTAACTTAGTATAGTTTCTCTTGGGTTGATTGCATCCATAATGGGTCAGCGTTCTTATCGACAACCATTGGGGTTGACTTAACATTGAATGTTAGCGAGAATCATTCTTTGTCTCTCTAAAGTGTGTATGTTGAGTTGATAGAGATTAAAAAAATAAAAAATAAAAAGAACAACAAATTGTTGAAGATATAGATTTAATTGTTGAAGAGTGTTTTGGTAAAATTAAAGAGGTGTGCTTAGCTTTTTAAGTATTTAAAAAAGTGAATTGGAGATTTAATAAGTAAGGGAGGTCCAAATATCAAATTTGAAGATCTAAATAGAGCCACCCTTAGCTATATTCTCTTTCTAATTTTTGGCTTTCAAAAGTATGGCATCTACTAATAAGCTATGTTATTCATGAGATTTAGTTTTTTAAATCTTTTCTATTGTCATGATTGTGCCTTGAATTTTCTTATGGTAAAGTATTTTGTTCCAGGATAAAAAAAATTCTTTGGTATATTGTCATATTAATTTAATGGTTATTCACCTCAATTGTTACTTTTTTAAGTGTACCTAGTAGATGGTAAATGCATATAGGTATGAGATAGAGACCTTCAACCTAATAAACATGGTCAACATGCAATGATAAAATACCTAAGAAAAAGGTTCATGTGAAAAATGATTCTAATAAATTGGTTGATATGAAAATTCCTAAAAGTCAGGTTAGTTTAACATATGCGTTCAATCTTTAAGTTGCAATTAAAAAAAAGTTCCAACCTATTAGATAGGTTAAAAACTTACACCTCTACCTTTAAGTCAGGTTGAAGTAAATCGATGAAGAATAAAAATCTAGAGTTGTGTTCCAAACTCCAAACCAAAACTTATAATCCTTGAGTTCTAGCCTAACAACATTAACAAATAGCAACAACTAAAATTAAGAGTTTCAAAACACAAAGTGTACCTGTAAAATAGAAAGTTTAAATTACCAAAAAGAAAATTCCACATTCATTTAAATCTATAAAACCTTGGAATTCAAAAAAATTGTAAAGAAAAACTCCATAGTTCTAGCAATAATAATGAGACCATAAAAAATCAGGGCCGTGACCACTTACCCAATTTTAGGCTAAAAATTACCCACTTACTCCACTAAGAATTTTTTAACCTCATTTACCGAATCTAACAACTATTGACAATTTTGACCTTATTTTAATTATTAAATTACAATCATCTCTCTCTCTCTCTCTCTCTCTCTCTCTCTCTCTCTCTCTCTCTCTCTCTCTCTCTCTCTCTCTCTCTCTCTCTCTCTCTCTCTCACATACACACATCTGCTTCCTCACCCAGACCACTGTCTCCTCACCTAGACCACCGCCGTCAAGCCCTAGGCCTGGTAGCTTCCATCACCGCCGGCTACCAATGGGAATTTCTCGGCCAACACCGCCGCACTCCATCGTCGCCGTCGTCATGTTCTTCTGCTGCAACAAGCACGGCGACTTCTCGATCTCGTAATTGGATTCGACTACTTGTTGGGGTCGTAGACGGAAAGGAAGGAGAGTCCGGAGATGGCGCCGAGGAGGTAGGATTCGGATCGAGCCTGGACTGAGCAGAGGGCCTAGACGGCGAGGCCGGAGTTGTTGGTGGTGTCGGCGTCGAACCAGGGGACGAGGACTTGTGGCAGAGGTCGAGGAAGAGGGCGATGCGGCCCTGGCATTCGCTGGCGACGAGGAGGAGGTGGCAGTTGGAAGGATTGGTTGAGAAAAAGTCCCGGCCAGGGGGGGGGGGTTGCTGAAGCTTGCTCCGATTTGGTGCCCAGAGCAAATTTCTGAGTGGCCTTTGTTTTTTTTTTTTTTTTGAGAATGAGATAGTCTTCTTCTGTTTCTATCTCTCTGAAGTGTTCCAGGGATGGAGGTGTTGGCAACAATTGATGGAGGTGTCGGTCTGTTTTCACCGCCTCCGTGAAAACCCGAAACAAAACAAATAAAAAAATTACTGGGGGGCAATAAAATGTTTATTAGGGCAATAATAAGATTATTGGGGGGCAATAATAAAATTATTTATTTGGATAAACCTCCAAAAGCTTTCAAAATTCAAAACATCTTCATTTTTCACTAATTATTGATCCCCAATGAACTTGTTATTGGGGGGCAATAATATGTTTATTGGGGGCAATAATATGATTACTGGGTATTATTGGTGGGTAATAAAATTAGACGCCGGAATCCGGTCACCAGTCGCCGGAGTCCCGTCACCGGAGTCCACGGCCGGCCACTGGTCACCGGAGTCCGGCAAGGTCTCCTATCACTTCTCTCTTTAAGTGACAAAGAAGGAGAGGGCAAAATTGTCCCAAAATAAATAAAAAATAATTAAAAAATACTTAATTGGGTAATAGGGAAATAATCTCTTAGAGTGTTTGGGTAAGTGGGCAATCTCTTAGAGTGTTTGTGTAAGTGTGCAATTTTTAAGCTAAACTTGGGTAAATGATCATTTCCCCTAAAAAATCTATTCTTCCTACACTGGTGGGGTTGAGTACTGAAGGCTATAATGGGGAGATGGGGTGTTTACTTTGTCCTCATAATTTGGAAAACAGTTTGCATGTTTTTGTTGATTGCATCTATGCACAGGAAGTTTGGCATAGAGCTGGGTTGTAGATGCCTATTGGGTCCGGCATCAATTTTCTAGATTGGCTTTTGGGTGTAGTCACCGATTTGACAAAGAAGCAGATAGCTAGGTTCTTGATGCTCTTACGGGGGATTTGGAAAAATAGAAACAGTCAATTATGGGAGCAAAAGAGACGCATGCGTCTAAGGCAGTGTAGCTCACTATGGGTTGGTATGAGGAATTTAAAAAAGTTAATGTGCAGCCAAGAGAGTCTAGGAGACAATCTGTGAAGTGGACACAAGAGACTTGGGTGAAGGCCGGTTAGTTGTGATGGTGCCTTCCAGCCGGCAACAAAAAAGGGTGGTGCTGGGGTTGTGATCCGAGATGCTAATAGTGACTTTCAAGTTGATGCTGCTAGACCTATTCCTTTGGTAACGTAGCCTTTCCATGCAGAATTGGTGGCGTTAAGGGAAGGGATCAATTTGGCAGTGGCATTACAGCATGAGCAGGTACTTTTTGAATCTGATTGCTCTTTATTGGTTCAAGCTCTGCATTCAACTGAACCGGATTTATCTACAATGAGTGTGTTGCTGGATGAGTTAAGACTAGTGCTACAAAGTAATGGTGGTTATAGAATTAATTATGTACCAAGGGAGGCAAATACAATAGCTCATGGATTTACTTCTCATGCTTTAGGAAATAGTATAGCCAAACTTGGTTTGTCATAGCTCCCGAATTTATAAGGGATGACATTCGAAACGATTGTGATCGTTAATTGATTCAATGAAATTCATTTTTTTTTTTTAAAAAAAAAAAAGAGGGCCTTCTTGCTAGTGACTAATTGTTGGATCATAATTCATACATATATGTGTGTGCCCTAAAACATGGAAATTACTTGTTCTAAAAGTCTAATTTAGTGTTAAATAATCTAATTCCACGTTTTGTAGAAAATCTTGACAAGAGGGGAAAAAGTGAAATTCCGGCAAATTTTACTTGCACCACCAATTTTGGTGGCACAAGTACTTCGTGAAGCAATCCCAGAAAAATAGCAGTTTAAATAGAGCAATGAAGCCATGGACCATGAAGTACTAATGCAAAGGACTGAGTTTGATCACTCATTTGGCCGGAAATCACAAGGAAAGTCCACGGAAATCGTTGTGCAAAATAGTGGCTGTAAAGCAGAAAACTGCAGTTTAGAATCAGCTTATCAGGAACAGTTTTGGAGAGCTTTTCTTGCAATATTTCAGAGTCTTGCAGAAAGGGCTATCATTCCTTCAAGACATGATGTTGTAGTACAACATGAGCTCAAGAGCTGGTCAGAAATGCCATCAAGGAAACGGGAATTAACACTCAAATTAGGCTTCCCGAGAAAGCAGAAACTGTCAGCTTTTCACGAAGCTTTTTCAGAGATCTTTTCCGGCAACTTACTAGGAGTTTTTTTCTTGAATATTTTTTATCACTCTAGAAGACATGATGTCACAGAGTATGTAGGAGTCGACAACCATCCAGAAACATGGCAATAGCAAGTCAAAGCTAGTCTAAGAATGAAACTTCAGAAGCAGAAAACAAATCCTAGTCAAATAAGGGTAACTTGACCAATAATCCTTTTTGAATGGGTTTGCTGTGCATTTTTGGAAGGTTTATGATGCTAAAATTATCAAGGAGAGTCCTAGAAGAATCCTACAAGATTACGGCAAGATTAATTCATCATGTTATCCTTTGGATAATAGGCATTCCCATGTACTCTCTCCCATGCTTGTCACCTTGACTTTGGTGACCCAAAACTGCTCCAACACTCTTCATTTTCATGCTTCCCATGCACAATAAAGAGACCTAGTTGCTTCCCTCTTCTCCCTAGGTCATCTTTTTCTACTCTATACACTCTAATAGCTCATCATTACTTCTTTCTTTTGATTTCATCTCTTCCATACCCTTTTCTCTTGTTTTTAGGATCTATTACCACTCTCATACTCCACCTCCATGCTTCTTATAATGCTTGAGCTGCTCCTTTTTGCTTCCATTCATCATTTTACTCCTCTCTCTCCTCTATATAAGCATCACTTCATTACACCCTTAAACCACCACCCATACCACCTCATTACATCTTCTTTTTCTCTTCATCTCCTCCACAAAGCCTCCATATCTACCTCCCAAAATCCAAATCCATAAAACCAATACTCCCCTTACCACTCCATCTCATCCATCACCACCATTACAACCACAATTACCATCTTCCACTACCAAAAACTCCATCACCACCATCACTACCACTTAAAGTTAGCCAAAGAAGTATGATATTTTCATCACCATTTCATTGATCATCAACAAGAAGTTCATCATCCACCCATTCCGTCATCAAGGAGGGTTCAAAAAGCATTGAAGGAGGAAAACAAAGGAAGAGCTAGTCATTGATCTGTCAAGCTTCAACTAGTTCATTCTTTCCTAAACTCTTTAATTTACCTTGATGTACTTTATAGATTTGATGCTAATTTGTATGATTATGAGTGAGTAGTTGCTTTATTGGGGCTAAAGTTGAAAGCCCTATCCAGACTTGTATGAATTATTGTTTTAATTTACATTTGATGTTATTTGTGATTTTCATCTTCATATGCTAATTCAAGAAGTGACTGCATTCATTCAAACTTAACTACTTTGAATGTGTTATGTTTGTCATTTCATGAAAAAATGTTTTGGGAGTAGTTAACTTTAAGCATTGATAACATGATAGCATCCTCTATGTGCATGTGAAGATTGTGAGTTAAAATCACCTAGATCTAGGATTGGGTTTCTTGCATGATTATGTAAACTCAAAGCTTTATGCATCTAGGAACAATGAATTGAGTCTTAACCGGTAATAGGATTTGTTCTTAGGTAGTTAATTCTAGACTTATCTGATTAGGATTGATAACATTAAAAGAGTTTAAGCATTTGTAGTCCTATCCGGATGCAAAGAGGGTAATTGGGAAATTAGAATAGCATCACTTTTATTTGAACTTCAATACTTGCAAGGGAAGTTAGTGGTAGACAATCCAACTCCTAACTTCATCCATTATATTAATAGTTTATTTTAGAGTAGTTTAGTTTATATTTGAGCATTTATTTTAATTTGGTTCACCATTCTATCCAACAAATAATTTCACTACCACCACAATGCACATACTCACCATAAGCCTAGATTTCCTTGTGAATTTAGGTTTGTGATTGTACATTTGCATATTCTAGCTCTCCTTAGGTTAATATCCTAGTTAGTGAAATGAATCCAATCCTCATGGGTTCGACAACATTTCTTAAATCCTTATACTGTTATATGTATCCATTATACTTGAGAGTGACTATTTTGCTAACACTAATGTTTGTCAAATTTAAATAGTGGTCATTTGTGTAATTCTTAGAACAAAGAAATTCATTAGGTGTAGAGTGATTAAAAAAATAATATTTGAGTTTGTTTTCATTAAAATTTTATAGGAATTTGAACTGCCCCTAAATTCTGACTGTACTATACAAAATGTTATGCAGTAAATAAATGACCTAGGATTACCTACAACTAGACCCCGCAGAGCTGATCACATTTTGATTTTTGAGTAGATAGTGTCGTCTTTGTATTGTCATGTTTTAGACAAATTATTCGAAAAATGACCTAAAATTACCTACACCTAGACCCACCTTTACCGAATACTTCGGAAGAAGATATAAGAAACTTGACAAGTTTATGACGTTTTCTACAACATGGTAGAATAAGTCATTTATGTTACATACTCATAATTCCAGGAACTCATGTGGCCAAGTCCCAAAAAAGTGTAAAAACAATAAGATCGTTGTGATGAATGAAGCTTCTTCTCCTTCATTGTTATCTATTCATCTGTGTTTCTGCCCAAGGGAAAGAGTTGATGGCATTCCAGCTTTGATCGGTATACTATGATCGACAATGGTCACGGGCTCTGGTTTTTAGTAGGAAATGTGGGCCAAAATTATTAATACCATTTTTGGAGTTGCAGGGTGAGCTATGAGGCTACTGGCTACATATATAAAAGCCAGAACGTACCTCTTGTTTCCACTAAGACAGTGATAAACTCTAAAGTCTAAGACCCTAGTTATTTCATTTAATTCATATATAATTCTAAATATATAGGTCGTTTAATAATGTCTATATCACATTACAAAACATGGGAATTGTGTAGTCCATGTCACATTATTACACCATATGTTAATATCTAAATCCCAACAAGGTGCTTCGATTCTTCGGGCAACAGCTATGTGAAGTAAACACACGGGTTCTTGAGGTGGTGGTGGACACATGTTCTTGTGGTCCTTTGTAGAGATTTTGAAATGTAATTCCATTTTGTTGTAGGGATACCCTTTAACTGATTGGTTATATGCCCCATGAACCATTACTGCATCACGAGAATCATATAGTCCTTATGAACCTCTCTGAGGAGTTTTTTGACAAGATAGGTTTGCCTCGTTTTTTCAGTTGTTTTACATTAACTTTTTTGAGGCAATTTTTTTAAGACTTTAATTGCAATCTCGGTACTTCCTCATCCATTAACAGGCATTTTGACAAATATTTTTGTGCTTACATTTTTTAAAATGTGTGAAATTGCTAAGCACTTTAAATTAAGAAAAGTTTGAGTAAATGTAACTTCTATCTCTCGATCCTTGTTCTTTGACTTAATAAACAGATGTTAATTAGTGTATGTTATGTAGTTATATAGATAGAATCGACCTAAAAGTACTATAACCTTGGTTAATGATCAACAATCTATCATAAATACAAGGGCCCAATTCTTGCATTCTTCATAACATTTATGTATCAAGTAAATATTCACTTGGAAAAATTGATTTCAAGACCAAAAGAGAGAATTCCTTCCTCCTTTAGATGTGTTCTATAAAATATAAATCAGTTGGAAATGGAAGTAATGAAGGTTTTCAGAAATATAGTAGTCAATTTATTCCTTGTGGACCTGAAGAAATTGTCATTCTATTAACCAGTGGGCCTTGTATTGGATAGGCATTTCAAGTTGTCACCTAACACCTTTTACTATAGTATAGAGATAGACCAAGCTTGGAATTTCTGAAGTCCAAAAAAACCCTTTGAATCAATACATGTGTTGATGAGGGGTGGTGGGTAACCCCTAGCTCTGTCAAAAGATACCCAAATCTTTGTCTGAGAGACCAGACATGCTTACAGAATGGCAGCCAAGTTTCACAGATATGGGACAGGCAAAGGCTGACCCCCTTCACGACCCTCTAAAACTTCTCTTGTCCTTATCTTCTGATTACATAAAGGGACTCTAGAGCCCAGAATGGGTGCCCTTTTTGGCTTTGCAATAAATTTCACCCTAAACAGAAAGAAGAGGATAGGGACCATTTACCCCTCTTGTCTAGAACCCTATTTGGCTTTACAGTGGTTGCTGGTAAATTTCTCTTTACAACTTCATGGTTAATAGCGAATGTGTTTAAGGATAATAGAATTGAGAGAGAATTGTAGAGAGAGATGTGTATTATTATTGAGAATAGGAGCCCTATATATAGGGATTACAAAGTACTAGTTCTAATGTTACAAGGAATACCAATCCGTGTAGGATTGGGAAATCTAGAACTTTCTCTCCTATTGCTACTCCTAGTTTGATAAGGCACACTAAACTTGATTTTCCTTCAACACTCCCCCTTGTGCCGCTCAAACTTGGTGGTGACGCTTCATCCGTTGCCTCGTTAAAAACCTTGCCAGGTAACAAAAACCCTGTGGGATAAAAATAACCCTGGTCGAAGGACAAAAAGAGCACAACACGTCCTTCACTCTTCGAGATCGAACATGTAGACATCATAACTCCCCCTGATGTCAATATCTCCCCCTGATTGCTACAATCGTGGGAGTTCGGATAACTTTCTCAATCCGATGCTCTTCACATGTTTCTCGAAGGTGGATTTAGGTAACGACTTAGTGAATAAGTCCGCTACATTATCCTCTGATCGGATTTGATTCACTTCAATCTTTAGAAGTGATTGTTGTTGCTGATTATAAAAGAACTTGGGCGATATATGCTTGGTGTTATTGCCTTTGATGAAACCTAACTTCATTTGTTCAATACAAGCTGCATTATCCTCATAAATGCATGTAGGTTCATCTGTGGTAGACTTCAAACCACAACTTCCTTGAATATGTCGAATCACAGATCTTAGCCATATACATTCACGAACGGCTTCATGTAGAGCAATAATCTCTGCATGATTCGAGGAAGTAGCAACAAGGGTCTGTTTTGTAGACCTCCAAGATATCGCAGTGCTTCCCATGGTAAAGACATAACCAGTTTGGGAGCGACCTTTGTGAGGGTCAGAGAGGTACCCTGCATCAGCAAATCCCATCAAAACATCATTGTCGTTTTGATGGAGGGGAGTAGGGTGAGGCCGGCCACCCTTGGTGTTGGTGGCGGCGTCGGCGGCAATATGGCCGGCCACTTTGTCATGGTGGACGGTGGCTCCATGCCTAATGGGGTCCGATCCCATTCTTCCGTCATTCCTCTTCTCTCTGTAGGGATAAAATAGGCCCATATCAATCGTACCTCTTAGGTATCGAAAGATTGTCTTTACACCAATCCAATGGCGGCGTGTTGGCGCAGAGCTATGTCGAGCTAACAAGTTCACTGCGAATGAGATATCCAGTCTTGTGCATTGAGCTAAGTACAATAATGCGCCTATTGCACTTAAATAGGGCACTTCGGCCTCTAATGGTTCTTCGTTCTCATCCTTTGGACGAAGCGGATCTTTTCCGGGCTCAAGACTACGACCAATCATGGGAGTACTCACAGGCTTTGCTTTATCTTCATTAAAGCGCCTTAGGATGTTCTGAGTATATGCAGACTGATGGATCAAAATCCCATCACTACGGTGCTCGAGTTCTACACCGAGACAAAACCGTGTTTTCCCAAGATCTTTCATCTCAAATTCGGATTTCAAGTATTTAGCAGTTTCCTTCAACTCATCTAGAGTTCCAATTAGGTTCATGTCATCGACATAAACTGCTACGATTGCAAATCCGGAACTTGTTCTCTTAATGAACACGCATGGGCATATTTCGTTGTTAATATATCCCTTCCCAATCAAGTAGTCACTTAGACGGTTATACCACATCCGTCCGGATTGTTTTAATCCATATAGTGAGCGTTTTAACCTTATTGAAAACGTGCTCCGTGGTTTAGAGCCACTTGATTTGGGTAATTGAAGTCCATCTGGAACCTTCATATATATCTCTGAATCTAGATCCCCATAGAGATATGCTGTAACCACATCCATAAGCTGCATGTCAAGTTTTTCGGAAACTACCAAACTGACAAGGTAGCGGAACGTTATAACGTCCATTACGGGAGAATATGTCTCCTCGTAGTCGATTCCAGGGCGTTGTGAGAAACCTTGCGCCATGAGGCGGGCTTTATATCTTACCACCTCATTTTTCTCATTACGCTTTCTAACAAAGACCCATTTATGGCCAACAGGCTTTACACTTGGGGGTGTCTGCGTTACAGGCCCAAATACCTGTCTCTTTGTTAGTGAATCCAATTCAACCCGGATCGCATCTTTCCATTTAGGCCAATCTGCTCTTCGTTGACATTCTTCAACAGAGCGAGGTTCGATATCATCATATTCTATGATTCCTTTTGCAACATGATATGCAAACGCATCATCAATTGCCATAGAATTTCTATCCATCATCTCATGTACACTAGTGTAATTTAGGGAGATCTCTCTATTCTCTGGAGTTGGTTCTGACATTGGAGCGTCCCCCAATGATGTCTCTCGGACATAACCATAATCCGGAATATTCTCATGAGATGGATTATTCACATCGATGATTAATGGATTATTTTGTGCCAAACTCGCTTTCTTTCTTGGGCGAGAATCCATCGAACCTATAGGCCTCCCGCGCTTCCTGGCAGGAGCCATGGGCCTAGCCACAACGTCACCATCACTGTGAGAGGGGACGTTGGCGCCATGCTCAAATCCTCTTGAGTTAGCGTCATGTCCTCTAGTTTTAGGGACATCAATCCTTGCAGGCACGTTTGCAGCAGGTATGTGTGATCTCGTCACTTTAGCGATATCAGAAAACGTATCAGGCATCGATTCTGCTACGTTCTGAAGATCGAGAATTCTCCGCACTTCAGTTTCGGACTGTGCGGTTCGGGGATCAAGATGAGACAGAGTGGGGACAGACCACGACAATTCCTGTCGTTCCTGTTGAACATTTATGTTCTTATCTCCCCCTAACGACTGGAAGACTGTCTCATCGAAGTGACAATCCGCAAATCTAGCGGTAAAGAGATCACCTGTCAAGGGTTCTATATAGCGGATAATCGTTGGAGAATCATATCCAACATAAATGCCTAATCGTCGTTGAGGACCCATTTTGGTGCGCTGTGGCGGCGCATTAGGCACATATACTGCACACCCAAATATGCGTAAGTGTGAGACATTAGGCTCATACCCAGTTACCATCTGGGACGCAGAAAATGGTGGAGTGGCAGTGGGCCTCAGACGAATAAGCACAGCTGCATGCAATATTGCATAGCCCCAAGCAGAAATAGGGAGATTGGTGCGCATTACCAATGCCCTAGCGACCATTTGTAGTCGTTTAATGGCGGCTTCTGCGAGACCATTTTGGGTGTGAACATGAGGAACAGGATGTTCAACATCAATCCCAATGGGTATGCAATAATCATCAAAAGTCTTTGATGTAAACTCTCCAGCATTGTCTAATCTTATAGACTTAATAGGATGAGCAGGGTGGTGAGCCCTTAACTTAATGATTTGTGCTAGGAGTTTAGCAAATGCAGCTTTCCTTGTGGACAATAGCATGACATGTGACCAGCGTGTCGATGCATCAACCAACACCATAAAATATCGAAATGGTCCGCATAGTGGTTGGATAGGTCCACAAATATCACCTTGGATTCTTTGCAAGAATGGTATATTTACTTTAGTGTCCTTTGCATAGGATGGTCTCGATCCTAACTTTGCTAAAGAGCAGGCTTTGCAGAACGAATAATGGGCTTTAGGAATAACCAATGAGGATTTTGGTTGAGCCATGAAGTCACAATTGACTTTAGAAGTAGAAATTGGAGTCAGGGGAGCAGAGGTGGCGTCAAAGCCACCCTTGATCCGCAGGGGGATGGCGGCGCCGGCTAGTGGTGGCCGGTCTTGAAAGGGGAAGGCGCCGTGAGGCGCAGGTGCTCCTCCTTGATCCAAATTTCGAGTTTTACTTCCTTTCGTTCTGAAAAATGGATGTCCGTGTGAAGTCTTTAATATATGGATCATCATGTCACGACCTGGGTGTCCCAAACGGTCGTGCCAAAGCTTATATGTATCGGAATCCCATAAATCATCTCTCATGACATGGTTGGAGTCAATGACTCGAATAGTGGTTGCATACAACCCACTAGAGCGACACATAAGTTTCTCTAAGACTCGTTTATGTCCGTAGTCATTAGAGGTGATGCAAAGGAACTCTTGTCCATTCTCACAATGTGTTTCCACATGAAAACCATTGGCTCTTACATCTTTGAAGCTAATAAAGTCGAAAAAGATATCCAAGACATGAGATAAAAGAAATCGACACTTTATTAATAATAGCCAATGATTACATCAAAGTTTCTTGACCAAAATCTAATCCAACATAAAAATCAAACCGTAGACAAATCGTAGTCACTCAATCCGTTCGGTAATTTCAATTTAGTTGTGACCAGGTAAGGTAAGGCGAGATTTTGGTGGAGCGTTGCTCACTTTTAAAACCGTTCTCTCAGATCAAACCTTGCCTAGACATCACAAGTACTCTTGAGTACGCCTAGAGGGAAAAAGTGAATACAATAAGTCATTTTATTGATTTAAGGCATAATTGCCATTTACATAATTTTTGGAAAAGACTATAAATAAAAATCTGCGGCATTTTATCTTCATCGCCAGATTTAAAGTCTTTGTGAACTCGATGTCTTGATCACCATGATGCGACTACCTTCGTAGGTACATTGCAAATTTAGGTCCATTGATCAAACGTTCCATATCAGAAATAGACACCATAAAGAGGATTCTCCCTTGATTGAGGCGCATTGGCGCAATATGCATAGTCCCTAGGACTGGTGGCGTTGGAAAGTGGTGCCCATGGCCAACGTTGGCTCCATGGTGTCCAACCCTATGTCCCTCAAAATCACGCCTCCTACGGTCGTGTGATTGTCGCCTTGAGCGATTACCTTCTTGAGCATTCCGATCGTATGGATCATGACGTCGATGGCGACTTTCTCTAGCCATAGGACGATGCTCTTGATAGCTATCTTGAAGCCTATCAAATCTTCTTTGCACAAGTTCATTGCCATGTCTTTCAGTAGTGGCCATAGCTTCAATAAGCTGTTGAAAACTTGTGATCCGTCTTGCATTTACATGAGTCCGGAGTAAGTCAGAGGACCTCATAGCATAGACGGGGAAGGTATTGAGGGTTTTCTCAATCAATTGGTCTTCTGTGATTGTTTTTCCACAGAGACGCATCATTGCTTTGATGCTGAGAGCTTCCGAATAAAATTGCATGACAGTGTCAAATCCAGAGAAGCGAAGATCTTTCCATTCTGCTACTGTATTCGGAAGTATGGAGTCACGAACATTGCCATATCGTTCGCGAAGCGCATGCCAAAGCTTTATGGCGCTATCCTCATTTATGAACTCAAACTGTAGGTCACTATCCATGTGACGTTTCATGAAGGCAAGTGCCTTGGAATTATCTTTCTCAGTTTGAGGGTCTGGAGCTGTTACAATAGGACAAAGCTCTTGGATTGTATGCAATAAATCACGGGCAATAAGGTGGATCTCGACATCAGTGACCCATGTTAAGTACCTTTTGCCTGCATAATCCAATGGAACAAAATCGAGTTTGTTCATGTTTGACATCCAGAAAGATGAAACAAGAACAAGTTAGTTTCGGAGTCAATGCTTCCACGAAAACTAATATAAATAAGATTTCCGAGCTATGCTACCAAGAAATCGATTTCCAAGAATAATTGGATTAGACCGAAACAATGATGTTTGAATGGTCAAAATAGATGCTCACGAACGCTCTTAGTCCGTAGCATACGAACGCTCTTAGTTCGTTAAATCGATGCTTACGGACGCTCTTAGTCCGAAGTCTTACGAACGCTCTTAGTTCGTTAATTGCGTGAATCCCCACGATTCTGCTTTTCAATGATCGAACCCACGTTATAAGAAAGGTGGGATGTAGAAGAAGGGAGGTTTTCAAGTCCCCGAGAAAAGAAGAAGAAATATAAATTTCAAATTTTTAGGAACTTCAAAACTTACTCTTTTGGATACTTACTTGTTGGTTTTGGATCACGCGCGTGTCGATGCAGGCGTGATGGAGCGAAGCAATCTGAGTAGCAGCGTGCAGCAGCAAGTTATATGTGCAGCAGGGGCTGCAGGATGAAGCTGGGCCGAGAGGTGCAGTAAGGCTGCAGGGGTGGCAGCTGCTAGACGCAAAGCTGCAGGCGCATGGGCGCGCAGGAGGTAGCAGCGGGCGCAACAGGTGCTGCAGGGAGCAGCAGACGTGCGGCAGAGCTGTAGGGGGCAGCAGGCAGCGACGCAGGGGCGTGTGGCTGCAGGAGCAGCTT